>NC_068448.1:33062014-33384514 GCF_023373465.1 Oncorhynchus keta
AATTAGACCCAACCAAATCATGAGAAAACAAAAAGATAATTACTTGACACATTGGAAAGAATTAATAAAAAAACTGAGCAAACTGGAATGCTATTTGGCCCTAAACAGAGAGTACACAATGGCAGAATACCTGACCTCTGTGACTGACCCAAACTTAAGGAAAGTTTTGACTATGTACAGACTCAGTGAGCATAGCCTTGTATATAGAGGAAGGCAGCCGTAGGCAGAACTGGCTCTCAAGAGAAGACAGGCTATGTGCACACTGCCCACAAAATGAGGTGGAAACTGAGCTGCACTTCCTAACCTCCTGCCAAATGTATGACCATATTAGAGACACATATTTCCCTCAGATTACACAGATACAGAAAACAAACCCAATTGTGACAAACTCCCATTTCTATTGGGTGAAATACCACAGTGTGCCATCACAGCAGCAACATTTGTGACCTGTTGCCACAAGAAAAGGGCAAGCAGTGATTTTTAAAAATGTTAACCTTCAAGTCAGTTAAGAACAAATACTTATTACAATGACAATGACAGCCTAGGTTAACTGCCTTGTTCAGTGGCAGAAAGACAGATTTTTACCTTGTCAGCTCAGGGATTCAATATAGCAACATTTTAGTTACTGGCCCAACACTCTAACCACTAGTCTACCTGCCACCCCAAAGAACAAGCCCTATTGTAAATACAACCCACAATTATGTTTATTTATTTTCCCTTTGGAACTTTAACTATTTGCAAGTAGTACAACATTTGTAATGTCTTTATTCTTTTGGAACTTTTGAGAGTATAATGTTTACTGTTAATTCTTATTGTTTATTTCACAATTGCTTATTATCTAGTTCACTTGCTTTGGCAATGTAAACATACGTTTCCCATGCCAATAAAGCCTCTTAAATTGAATTGAATAGAGAGAGAGAGAGAGAGAGAGAGAGAGAGAGAGAGAGAGAGAGAGAGAGAGAGAGAGAGAGAGAGAGAGAGAGAGAGAGAGAGAGAGAGAGAGAGAGAGAGAGAGAGAGAGAGAGGGGAGGAGAGAATGGAATGGATGAGGTGGAGAGGACAGTTTGGGGCAGTGAGAGGAGGAGCCATATGGACAGAGGGGATCAAAAGGAGAGATCTGAAGATGATTGTTTGTGCTGTTTGTTTGCATCTTTCAGCCTTTTAAGCTCTGATTATCCTCCAAGAGAGTAAGAGGCTTGACTGAACGCAGTGGAAAGTGATTTATCAGTTCAGGATCATTGCCCACACTGGGACTGGGTAGAACAAAGTTTTTCCCTGACCAGTGATCACTCTGGGTAAATATACTTACATGACCAAAAGTTTGTGGACACCTGCTCGTCGAGCATCTCATTCCAAAATCTTGGCCATTAACATGGAGTTGTTCCCCCCCTTTGCTGCTGTAACGGCCTCCACTCTTCTGGGAAGGCTTTCCACTAGATGTTGGAGCATTGCTGCGGGTACTTGCTTCCACACCGATCTCGACAAAACATTTCTGTATGGACCTTGCTTTGTCCACAGGGGCATTGTCATGCTGAAACAGGAAAGGGCCTTCTCCAAACTGTTGCCACAAAGTTGGAAGCATAGAATCTTATAAAATTGAACATTTCCCTTCACTGGAACTAATGGGCCTAGCCCGAACCATGAAAAACAGCCCCAGACCATTTTACAAACTGACTTGTTGGAAAGGTGGCATCCTATGATCGTGCCATATTGAAAGTCACTGAGCTCTTCAGCAAGGCCATTCTGCTGCCAATGTTTGTCTATGGAGATTGCATGGCTGTGTGCTCCATTTTATACACCTGTCAGCAATGGATGTGGCTGAAATCGCCAAATCCACTATTTTGAAGGGGTGTCCGCATACTTTAGTGAATATAGTGTAGCTCAAATAATGTCCCGTCCTGACCTCAGTGTGCAAAAATATGTTCTGTCCCCACTTCTCATGGCCCAGGTCTGTGTGGGGGTGAATCTACTTTCTGTGGTAGTAACACAGAGAGGAACATGTTTGCTTACACTCCTGCTTACAAGCACGAACCCCTGCCTCATCATGTCATTGGAATAGCCCCATGGATCTGCTCATTACAGTGAGTGTACAGTATTTTACAGTCTGAATTACAGGGGATGGTGAGAGATTGGGTTACAGGGGATCTTGTGGATGGGTAGGGGGCTAATAAAGTGGACTGGAGGAGGGTGTAGTCTTATCTGTTGAGCTGGAGCCTCAGAGGAGCAACATCTCTGGTGGGCGGCTGAGAGAGGGAAGGGAGGAGATGGAGGGTGGGGGTGGGGATGGAGGTGTGGAGTGATGGGTACCAGGTACTGGCCCCAGGAGGGGGCGCGGCTCCCTGGTTCCCACTGCGCCACCTCAGTGTCAGCACAGGCGTCAGCGTCAGGCTATATGGAGGCTCCATAGCGGTGTTATTTTTACTTCAGACCCCCATCCAGACAACGGACAGGAGGAGACAGGACAGCCAGTATCCCCAAAGTCCCCTACCTCCCACCTTCCTTAAAACCCCTCCACTCTACCCCAATCCATACCCACCCCTATACTACATGTCCACTATCTTTCCCTTTCCATCCCATTGTTCATTAGCTATCACCAGACACCCCCATGACCATCAGCTACCGATGACTCAAGCTCAGCCTCACCATCACCCCTATTTAGCCCCGAGGTCACTGACTCATCAGGAATGCTGTCTTCCACTTCTCTCAGAGAGAAACCCCCAGAGAGAGACACACAAACACGCATAAACACGCAAACACGCGCACACACACGCACCAACGTACACACACACACACTGACACCAGGGTCATTGCCAAGCTCAGCAAAAACCTACATGCAATGGTTAATTTACTTCAACTGAAATTGACAGTATTTAAGACAGCAGAAATTCCATCATGTTTTCAATTCGATGAGAGCACGCTGTTAAAATATGGACGACGCTCACGTCTCTTCATTGAAGTCTAAAACATGAACGATGCCGTGCACATGGTCCAACAGCCATGTCTGTTTGATCTTCTGATGAAGCTCCAGAGGTGATGTCATACCCAGTAATTCCACCCTGTACCCTAAGCACAGCACTAAATAATGATCATTATGGCCATCGTAAAGACTACATGTGGAATTCTCTTTCATTCTCTTCCATCTCTCCCCTCTTTTGTCTCCTGTCAGACTATCCCTCTGGTCAGATCTAAACAAGTGTTTGTGTTTGTTCATACTTCTCACATCGATACTTCTCCCTCCCCCTCTTTCTATACTTCTCTCTCTCTCTCTCCCTCTCTCTCTCTCTCTCTCTCTCTCTCTCTCTCTCTCTCTCTCTCTCTCTCTGTCTCTCTCTCTCTCTCTCTCTCTCTCTCTCTCTCTCTCTCTCTCTCTCTCGCTTCATTTCTCCCGCCCTGTTTTCTGTGAGTGCGTGCTCCCGAACATTCACTTTGCATAATGGGGAGAGATGCCTCGCCTCTGTTTCCTGCACATAGATGCTCTCTATTTATTTTACGGTAAGAACGCAGAGACCAGAGAGAGAGAGAGAAAAGATAAAAGAGCTGTCATCCAGTGGGTTAAATCCAGCAGGGATTGCTGAGGGGTTACACCAGGGGTGGGAAAAGAGAGAGACAGCCTCACAGATTTATAGAGGCAACTCCAGATCCAGATCCTCCTATTTTGAAATATTTTGAATCCTGATTTGTTTGATTATACATGGGAGTGTGCGGAGGAGAGCTGGATGTATTTCTGTCACTTTTCTCATTCTTTTCCCTCCTTCCCTTCCTCATTGCAGTCCTCTTCCATTTGGGATCAAGAGTTCACAGAAGTGCTTTACTCAGCTCCCTGCCTGCCAGGGATGGATGGAAGGAGAAAAAAATAGCTGTTCGACTTCTGGGCCACTGATTGGGTTGTAAGGTGGGGGATCATAAATAGAGCACAAAGGAGGAGCGTTTGACTTTCTGGGGAGATCAGAACCATCTTCTCCTCTCAGAGGGCCAGTCCTGTTCCGCTTGATGAAGCCTCTACCCCCTTTGAACCCCCCATCAGCCCCCCAACCCCAACCCTCGACCCCTAAGTAGACACAAAGACAAAGGTTGATTGCAGCATTCTTCTGACAAGTCACTTCTAAACGCACATAGATAACCAGTGGTATTTACAGCATACTCTGTATGAGATGACTGCTTGAATTAGAAAGAAGACATAAATACTTTGAGCCAGCTGGTCTAGAACAAGAAATGAGTGAATCAAATAAATCAAGACAAGGAAATATACTGTATACCTTAAAGTTTAAACAAATTACATTTTAGGGTGGAGCGATTAAGGGAGGGGAAAGGAAAGGGTGAGTGAGTGAGGGAGAGGAGAGGAGAGGAGAGGAGAGATTAGATGATGAGAAATGCAGAGAGAAGAGAGAAGGAGAGGCTAGTCACCAGTAGCTCCATGCAGCCTTGGTGTGTGTGACGTGTGAGGCAGAGGCAGGGTGGAGTCAGGCAGACCAGGCCAGAGAAGGGAAGGGAGTAGGGTATCAGAAAACAAGCAGCCTGTCTCTGTGGCTCTCTGCTGGGATTCCTTGGGCCTGTCTCATTGTCCCAGGTCCTGTAAGACAAAGGGTTAAGTCAATGTTTGGGGAAGATAAGACCACTCACAGTTGACAGGCAGCAGGCTCCACTGACCAGAGAGAACCAGACTCAAACACATCACACAGAGAGGGCTGTTCCTTCAGCACCACCCCCCTTATCTCTCTCTCTCTCTCTGACTGTGTGTACCTTAGTATATGATGACTTTAAGCATGCACATGTGTGTAGGCCTATGAGCATACGTGTGCGCCTGTATGCCAGCCAGCTATTGCAGGCAGGTTTGTGAAAGAGGTGGGAGGGTTGCTGGAGCTGCTATCTCCAGCAGCAAAGACTGAAAGTCTGGCCAGGAAAGCACACTCATTCCTATTTGCTTTAATGTCCGCTGCAAGTTTTTCCATACTGAGATCAAGCTCAATCTCACTGCTCACCGATAAGACTGAGGAGGGACTGTGTACCAATGTAAGACTGTGAATGTGTGTGCGTGTGGGTGCGTGTGTTTGCATGTGTGCAAAAATTCTGCGCGAGATTGGTTCTATTTCCACCTGCATGTCGTTATTCCCTTGAATGATTCTCTACTTACCGCTCTTGTCGCACACTCTCTTGACCTTCCTCAACGCCTAATAGATGGGCCCACAACCCGTGGTATTCTTGGTGAGGTGTTATGTTAGCGTGTCTTGGTGATATGCTGTATATACAGGCCGTGGGCATTTCTGTATACAAACGGACGTTTCGTTTTTGTAACGAATCAGCCTCTTGGGTAAACAGTTCATTTAAGACAGCGGGAGAAATGTAAGGCCGTCAAACTATTTATAAGCTCCCATTCTTTTACTGCGTTGATGTGGTAACCAAGTATGACGGACGGTACCAGGTCAAAATCGTAATACGATCCCCGGTTTATTAACTAGGACAAGGCAGAGGAGGCTTATTTCTGTGCCAACATATATGAGATATGAATCATTCAAAAGGTTTTGATGATGACTGACATATGACTTTGTCACACTATTTTCTCCCCTTGTAATTAAAGGGGAAGTTATCAAAAGTTATAGAAGGCGAATCAAAGTTGTCTAAATGATTATGAATGAAAGTCTATAGGGTCCTACAGACAACACCACATAGACTTACCATTTATCTTCAAGACTATGAGGTCATTCAAGTTGGCCTACAATAACAAGATCATCACATCCCTCTTTTCTACAATAGTGAGAAACAGAAGCAGACAGCTGCTTTAAACAATGACACCTACTCAGTCTCTGGATATTCCCCTCTCCCTGTAGTCCTATGGACTCATTAGGGCCCTGACTGTACATTGCAACATTTTTGGTGTTGGGCTTTGGAAGTGAAAGCAATCTGAAAGGTCGCTTTCTCTCTCTTTTTCTCTCTCTCTCTCTATCCGTCTCTCTCTCTCCCACTCAGTCTCTCTCTCTCTGTGTGTCTGTCTCTCTCTGTCTTTCTCTGCCTCCCTCCCTCCTTCCGCCCCCCTCTCTCTCTTTCTCTCTCTCTCTCTCTCTCTCTCTCTCTCTCTCTCTCTCTCTCTCTCTCTCTCTCTCTCTCTCTCTCTCTCTCTCTCTCTCTCTCTCTCTCTCTCTCTCTCTCTCTCTCTCTCTCTCTCTCTCTCTCTCTCTCTCTCTCTCTCTCTCTCTCTCTCTCTCTCTCTCTCTCTCTCTCTCTCTCTCTCTCTCTCTCTCTCTCTCTCTCTCTCTCTCTCTCTCTCTCTCTCTCTCTCTCTCTCTCTCTCTCTCTTGCTCTCCCCCCTGCTAGTTTTATCAGTAGTCCTGCTCAGTGTCCCAGCGTCATGTCTTGATGTGATTTATGTCATGGACTGTGAAGTAAACTTATCTCCCCCCGCCCCCACGGAGGGCTGGCTCCCCTAGTCTCAGCCAGCCTGGCTCCTCCACAGCATCCAGACTATGGCAGTGACGGACGGAGAGGGAGGGAGGGAGGTCGGAGGGAGTTAGAGGGAGGGAGGTCGGAGGGAGTGAGGTCGGAGGGAGCTAGAGGGAGGGAATTAGAGGGAAGGAGGAAATTAGAGGGAGGGAGGGAATTAGAGGGAGGGAGGTTTTAAAGCAGCGACAGAGTGGCATCTTTCTGTCTCTCATTGTCTACATTGCCCTTCAACTGACAGAGAAGGTAAATTGTCATACAGTTTTTTGTTATCACATTGGTGCAATCACACTGCTTTACTAAAATGTCATTGGCCAGTACAGTGCTGTAATATATGACACTTTTATCCAAAGTGACAACAGTCAACACATTTTGGTATGTGACCCCAGTGGGAATCGAACCCATACCTCTCGTGTTGCTAGTGCCATGCTCTTATGAACCGAGCTATGTACAGGACCACTACACTAGGTAAGTAGAGTATAATACTGTAAAATACAATACACAATTACAACACATGTGGAAGATGTATGATTGTCATCCCCATGAGCGTACCACCCTCCTTCACGCCATGGATGAGGCATGCAATGATTTCAGTCCAGACCTATGTCAGGTTTGGATTCGCCTTACAAAAAGGTTTTCCCCCAGGTGCGTGAACAATGAGCATATTTACTGCGATGTTGATGGGAACCTGTGGCCAAATGCTCAACACAGGCTTGACGCAAACTAGTGCCTGCTAAATAAACATTGTTTCTTCCTTTCTTTCATTGGATTACATTGTGAAAGATGTCCTCAATGATCACACCTTTGATCACAAATGTGATGTTCAATCAATGTAATGGGTAGTGCAAGTGTATTGCCTAATGGGACAACAGTGTAATGTACTGTAATTTACAGTACTGGAGCACACTACATTCAAAGGGCAAGTTTGTAACATTACCTTCATTTTTCTGCTATTGGATTAACTGGGTGTTAAAATAACTACATTGAGAAGATACCATTATGTTCTGTTTTGGTGATTAAACCAATGTACTTGTGTGGTGAAAGATGTCTTCAAACAAAATGAAAGGTTTTGAATTAAGACTGGCTGCGTTACAAGTGTTACCAGTTTGGAGTTTTGTACCAAGAGTTTTGAAAATAGCACCAAAGCGTTAAAAGAACTGTAATGATAATTACCCATAGTGACTTGTATCTGACCATGTTGTTGTTGTTGTTGCGTGTGTGTATGTGTGTCAGTGTGTGTGTGTGTGTGCTCGCTAGACGTCCATGTTTCCCATCCTCATGGCTCTTCTCCCTGGTCTTTGATGTGCTTTTAAAGTGCTCTCTCTGCTTTTTCTCTCACTTGACAATTGTTTATTAGTTTTGAAATGGATTTAGAGGACCTCAGAGTCTCAATAGAAGGGAGGGGAGAACTGGCCCCGAAAAAGAAAGGAGAGGCAGAAAACGAGTGCGCTAAAGAGAGAAAGACAGAATACTGTTTATGGCTTTTTATCAGGGTTTGTATAATAGAGCATGCTTTGTGGAGAGGTATGGCGATGTGAAAGGAATGGTAGAGGGAGAAAGGCGAAGGAGAGAAGAGAGGGAGAGAGACCACCCAGGTGTCCAGCTCCTCATTCTGGTTAGATTTATGGTAGGTGGCGGGTCCACTGGTCCATTCTGAGAGACAAGTCTCCATAGCCGTAGAACTTTGATCCTCTGACTCAGCAGACCAGTCCAGAGAAATGTACTAATGTACTATTTGATGACTGTGTCAAAACCCTGCTGATTAGAAAACCCTTATTTCCAATGGGGTCCTCGGTTAGGACAAAAACCGGACATAACACATGGAAAGAAAACATTGGCCAATGGTGAGCAGCTAACTGGCCAACGTCACTATAAATACATAATCAAATCAACAATCCAGTGGTGGAATGTTACTAAAGTTTTATAGGCTTAGGAAGGCTAACCTCGTAGTGTTTCAAGTGGGCAGCTTGGCCACTCGGTTTGGTATGAAGTGATATGGTGAGTGAGTTGTGTGTATTTCCGCATGCTATATAAGACGATATTGAGAATGAGGGATGTTCTAGGTGACATCTGCTTTTGAGTAACATCCGGTATGGTTTTAAAGGTAAAGGCCCAGTGCAGTTCTGTTTCCTCTGTGTTTAATCTCATTGTACAACCGCTGATGAAACTAAAACTGGAAAAGTGTGATTTTGTTAATCGTTTTCATTTCCTGATAGTTGATTGAAAATAAAATCTACACAGGACCTTCTAATCAGCAGGTTTGCATGGGCGGAGTTTCGGCTCTCCATGGACGTTGAATATTGACTTGTATCACGGGTGGCCTGGCTAGTCCACATGATGAGATTGTTATGGATAAGAGAGGTATAGTTTTTATACGGTAGGACTTTACTCTGTGGATGGAAACATGGTTATTGTTACCCAAAAAGGACTTAATATTGATTTTAAAATGGCTGCATTGGACCTTTAAAGCTATTAGTGTGACAATATTTCATTTCCAATCATTACATTTTCCTGGATTGAGTTCAAAGTTGAACAAAGTTGTCAGAGCATCATTCCTCCTCTTAAGAGACCCTCCTTTAAAAAGCCCCTCCACGGCCCTAACCCTCTTCCAAGAATCTCCCACATCCCCATCCCTCTTCTCAGACTCCTCTGGATGTGATCTGCACTCTCCATTTTATAATTTTTCAGCCTGTACCTTATCGGCCCATAAAGAGGCTAAGAAAACACTGTGATCCAGCCCTCCTAATAGGCCCGCATGGTGTAATTGCCTAATTGCTTTTTTTCCTATCGGGGGTTCTGCTTTCTATCAGCCAGACAGGAGCCCATAAACACTACAGAGCTATTTGGAGCATCTCCCTCAATGTCACTCTCCAAGCTCAGAGCTGGGGCTATCGCTCATTGGCTCCTCTCAGGACGAATGGCCTTGCTGACAGCAGATGGGGCCATAACTGGGTGAGCTGCTGATTGCTGAGAGGCAGACAGTCAACCACATTTCTCTGTATTAATGAAATTGTATGATCTCTCACTTGATCTCTGCATACCTATTTGTGTGTATACTTGAAAGAGGTAGTCCACTAAGTTGTAGCCTTGTTTGCAACGTGATCTCAGCGGAATTTGCATTACTCAGTACGTAAATCTGTAACACTCCATTTACTATATATAGTATGATATATTACGTTAAATTAGGTTACATTGGGAATAGAATAGCGAATTGGATGACGTTACTTATCATATGTCTTGGACGATGAATAGCCTAGTATTCTACGTATTCCTCTGAGACAAGGTTGCTTGTTGCACAGTAACAACAAAGGAGAATTAAGGGGATCATTTATGTTGGCGGTTTGGGGAACTAACAACAAAGGTTAGAATAATTTACGTAAAAGGTTAGAACTAAAACGAGTAAGGTAAGGTGAATTTATGTAAAAGGTTACGTGAATTGGGTTATGTTCAGAATAAGGGTTAGGGAAAGGAATAGCTAAAATGCTAGTGTCCCCAACGCAACTCAAACAACCGACCTTTGGATTGCTAGAAGGTCATGGATTATGCCCAGCTATCCACCCCAATCAACCTTCGACTTTAGTTTATTTCTAAAGTAACTATACCATTAGTAGGTATCATGCACTCAGTGTCACGCCCTGATCTGTTTCACCTGTCCTTGTGATTGTCTCCACCCCCTCCAGGTGTCGCTTATTTCCCCCAGTGTATTTAACCCTGTGTTTCCTGTCTCTGTGCCAGTTCGTCTTGTATGTTAGTCAAGTCAACCAGTGTTTTTCCCGTACTCCTTTTGCTATTCTCTTTTTGATAGTCCTCCCAGTTTTGACCCCTGCCTGACTCTGGACTACTTTCCCACCTACCTGATCATCCTGACTTTGTTTCTGCCTGCCCTTGTTACCTTTTGAACTGGGTTTGAACCTTTTGCCTGTCCACGACCATTCTCTTGCCTTACCCTTTTGGATGAATAAACATTGTAAGACTCCAACCATCTGCCTGCCTCCTGTGTCTGCATCTGGGTCTCGCCTTGTGTCATGATACTTAGAAAACAAGGTTCATTTTAGAACCAACAAGGGTTCTATCACTTGCTTCATACATGGAACCCCTAAAAGTTCTATATAGAACCCTTGTATAGGGTTCTTTGGTCAGAACCCTAGAGGTTCTTCATCACTGAACCAAAATGGTTCCATATAGAACCCTGCATAAATTATGGCCACTACCATCAAGTAGTAATATTTTAAGCTAAGAATATAATTTAATAAACAATTAAGTAAAGGACAAAAGAATACCAGCATAGCTTTTTGAATATATTGTCATTATATGCAAACATTGTTTGAATGTTGGCCCACGTCAGCTCTGGCTGACTTCTATACAATACAATAAAATACAATACAACCTTGTCCATTAGTTACAGCGAACAATAAAAACGTGTCTTCTGCTCCGTTCTCAACCCCCCCAAACAGCAGACCACCCCCCTCAAGCTGCAGTCAAATGACCAAATCTCCCTCTAGTGGCCTCATGGTGGAATGTTATTAATATTAATAACCCCAGCCCTCTAGTTGTCAGATCAATCCTGCAACAAAAAAGAATCAGCTCCCGGCCCGGGATTCAAACTGGCCACCTTCAGCCACAGGTCTAGCTCCTGCCACAACTCCTTACTGCCGGGCTACCTACTGCCCAGTAGCAGTTCCAGAGAAGTGGTTCCAGAGAAGAAGAAAGGGGAGCAAAAACATTAGTTCATGTTCAGAAATAAGCATAAATGAATCTCCCAAAATGAAGACAACATTCTATGCATACATATTATTATTATGATGTAGAAGAACAGAGATTCTCTGCCTCTGACAGTTCTGGGTTACTGGCAGATTGAACAAAACGTAGTGTGTTAAAAGTCATATAATGATTAACTAGGCTATTGAAGACTTATTAAACATCATTCCATGTAAATACTTTATACATACCTACTCTCAGTCAGCAACAGTTTTCTAAGGGCTTCAAAAAACATAGTCCCTTCAATTGAATATAAGTCAGGCTGTGTCTGTAGCTCTCTATTTGGCATATCCCATAATAAAATCATGTTTATTTGAAAGAGTTAGTTGGCTAGCTTTTTCTGTTTAGCTACCTAAATTAGCTAGCTAATTCGCTAGCTTACAAAACTGCTCAAATTATAAAAACCTTTCAACTTTATTTATCTAGCCTATAGTTGATCATATTACTTTGGCTTCACACATTTTTATTAAATAGTCAACTTTGCCTACCTTAATACATTGAAAAAATAATGTGCTCATTGGTTAGCTACTTGCAAGTTGGTTCAACCACCGTCCCCTTGCTTTGCCATGCTGGAATGGCAGTTGGTTTTTGAATCAGAATGGCAGTAAAATGTTGAATTGACTAAAAGGTTCTATATAGAACCCTGTTTTTTTTATCGAAGAGAGTATGCATATATTAAACACATTATGCTTGCTTCAAGCTAGAATTGAGGTTTGTAACAGCACAGGTTTGTATGAACCTTGCTGTTTTCCACTGAGACTTCGGCAACAATGTTGCAAAATAGGAATTAGACCTCCCCCCTTCCATAGAGAGAGCTAACAGTGCCGGACGTCAGCTAGCCATTTATGACCAGGCAAAATCATGAGGCATCATTAATATGGATGTAAAATGTCAAAACAGGTGAAACAAATTAAAAGGGAACGTTAGCTGTCATTGCAGAGTTTGGTGTGAGTGGGTTCGTTTTTTTTTAGGCTAGCTGTGGTTTTCTAAAATCCCCATGACACTCTGGGGTTAGGGATAGAACCATCAATGTTCTTTGCCTTCACTGCGTATATACACTGAGTGAACAAAACATGACATAGACTGACCAGGTGAATCCAGGTGAAAGCTATGATCCTTTATTGATGACACATTTTAAATCCACTTCAATCAGTGTAGATGAAGGATTAAAGAAGGATTTTTACTCATTGAGACATTTGAGACATGGATTGTGTATGTGTGCCATTCAGAGGGTGAATGGGCAAGACAAATATTTATTTAAGTGCCTTTGAACAGGGTACGGTAGTAGGTGCCAGGGACAGCGGTTTGACTGTGTCAAGAACTGCAACGCAGCTGGGTTTTCTTGCTCAACAGTTTTGCGTGTGTATCAACAATGGTCCACCACCCAAAGGACATCTAGCCAACTTGACACAACTGGGGGAAGCATTGGAGTCAACGTGCGCCAGCATCACTGTTGAATGCTTTTGCCGCCTTGTAGAGTCCATGCCCCAACGAATTGAGGCTGTTCTGAGGGCAAAAGGGGTGCAACTCAATATTAGGAGGGTGTTCCTAATGTTTTGTTCACTCAGTGTATATTTAAGCATTAAGGCACGGGGGGGTATATGGCCAATATACCACAACTACAGTGCCTTGCGAAAGTATTCGGCCCCCTTGAACTTTTTGACCTTAAGCCACACTTCAGGCTTCAAACATAAAGATATAAAACTGTATTTTTTTATTCAGCCCCCTTAAGTTAATACTTTGTAGCGCCATCTTTTGCTGCAATTACAACTGTAAGTCGCTTGGGGTATGTCTCTATCAGTTTTGCACATCGAGAGACTGAAATTTTTTCCCATTCCTCCTTGCAAAACAGCTTGAGCTCAGTGAGGTTGGATGGAGAGCATTTGTGAACAGCAGTTTTCAGTTCTTTCCACAGATTCTCGATTGGATTCAGGTCTGGACTTTGACTTGGCCATTCTAACACCTGGATATGTTTATTTTTGAACCATTCCATTGTAGATTTTGCTTTATGTTTTGGATCATTGTCTTGTTGGAAGACAAATCTCTGTCCCAGTCTCAGGTCTTTTGCAGACTCCATCAGGTTTTCTTCCAGAATGGTCCTGTATTTGGCTCCATCCATCTTCCCATCAATTTTAACCATCTTCCCTGTCCCTGCTGAAGAAAAGCAGGCCCAAACCATGATGCTGCCACACAGTGGGGATGGTGTGTTCAGGGTGATGAGCTGTGTTGCTTTTACGCCAAACATAACGTTTTGCATTGTTGCCATAAAGTTCAATTTTGGTTTCATCTGACCAGAGCACCTTCTTCCACATGTTTGGTGTGTCTCCCAGGTGGCTTGTGGCAAACTTTAAACAACACTTTTTATGGATATCTTTAAGAAATGGCTTTCTTCTTGCCACTCTTCCATAAAGGCCAGATTTGTGCAATATACGACTGATTGTTGTCCTATGGACAGAGTCTCCCACCTCAGCTGTCTGCAGTTCATCCAGAGTGATCATGGGCCTCTTGGCTGCATCTCTGATCAGTCTTCTCCTTGTATGAGCTGAATGTTTAGAGGGACGGCCAGGTCTTGGTAGATTTGCAGTGGTCTGATACTCCTTCCATTTCAATATTATCACTTGCACAGTGCTCCTTGGGATGTTTAAAGCTTGGGAAATCTTTTTGTATCCAAATCCGGCTTTAAACTTCTTCACAACAGTATCTCGGACCTGCCTGGTGTGTTCCTTGTTCTTCATGATGCTCTCTGCGCTTTTAACAGAACTCTGAGACTATCACAGTGCAGGTGCATTTATACGGAGACTTGATTACACACAGGTGGATTGTATTTATCATCATTAGTCATTTAGGTCAACATTGGATCATTCAGAGATCCTCACTGAACTTCTGGAGAGAGTTTGCTGCACTGAAAGTAAAGGGGCTGAATAATTTTGCACGCCCAATTTTTCAGTTTTTGATTTGTTAAAAAAGTTTGAAATATACAATAAATGTCGTTCCACTTCATGATTGTGTCCCACTTGTTGTTGATTCTTCACAAAAAAATACAGTTTTATATCTTTATGTTTGAAGCCTGAAATGTGGCAAAAGGTCGCAAAGTTCAAGGGGGGCGAATACTTTCGCAAGGCACTGTAAGGGCTGTTCTTATGTGCGACGCAACGCAGAGTGTCTGGACACAGCCCTTAACCGTGGTATATTGACCATATACCATATACAGTAGTTACCAAAAAAGTGTTAAATGTATTTTATATGTGAGATTCTTCAAAGTAGCCACCCTTTTCCTTTATGACAGCTGTGCACACTCTTGGCTTTCTCTGGCTCAATGGGGTTGAGGTCAGGGCTCTATGCAGGCCAGTAAAGTTCTTCCACACCGATCTCGACAAGCTATTTCATGCTGAAACAGGAAAGAGCCTTCCCCAAACTCTTGCCACAAAGTTGGAAGCACAGAATCATCTAGAATGTCATTGTATGGTATAGCGTTAAGATTTCCCTTCAGTAGAACTAAGGGGCCTATCCCGAACAGCAGCAGACCATTATTCCTCCTCCACCAAACTTTAAAGTTGGCACTATGCATTTGGGCAGGTAGCGTTCTTCACGGCATCTGCCAAACTCAGATCCGCCCGTTGGATTGCCAGATGGTGAAGCCTGATTCAACACTTAGAGAATGCGTTTCCACTGAGTCCAATGGCGGCAAGCTTTACACCACCACGCTTGGCATTGCCCATGGTGATCTTAGGCTTGTGTGCGGCTTATCGGCCATGGAAACACATTTCATGAAGCTCCGGGACGAACAGTTCCTGTACTGAAGTTGATTCCAGATGCAGTTTGGAGCTCTGTAGTGAGTGTTGCACCCGAAGAGTTCAATGCACCACGCGCTTCAGCACTCGGCGGTCCTGTTTTGTTAGCTTGTGTGACGTACCTATCCACGTCTGAGCTGTTGTTGCTCCTGACCGGGTAAGCTCTATCATTTTACGAACTGACTGACTTCTTCAGTATGGGCCATTCTACTGCCCCTGTTTGTCTATGGCTGTTTGCTCGATTTTATACACCTGTCAGCAACGGTTGCATGGGGGTTGCTGTTACCACCATATGGCGCAAGGACAGAGAAAAGCTCAAAAGACCAGAGGTCAAGAGACCAGAGGGCCAAGAGACCGGAGGTGGTAGAAAGGTGTACTTTGGTTGGGGTGTAGTGTTTGAGCAGAGCCTGAAGGTAGGAGGGGGCAGTTCCTATTGCTGCTCCATTGGCAAGTACCATGGTCTTGTAGTGGATGCAAGCTTTGACTGGAAGCCAGTGAAGTGTGCGGAGAAGTGGGTGATGGGAGAATTTTGGAAGGTTGAAAACCAGGTGGGCAGCCCAGCCAACAGTGAGTTGTATGACATGCCTGGATTAGGACCTGAACCGCTTTCAATGTGAGGTGAGGTCGTACTCTACGGATATTGTAGAGTATGAACCTGCAGAAGCGAGTCACTGCTTTAATGTTTGCAGAGAATGACATGGTGTTGTCCAGGGTTACTCCAAGGTTCTTTTCACTCTGGGAGGGGGACACCATGGAGTTGTCAACCGTGACGGAGAAGTCTTGGAGTGGGAAGGCCTTTCCCGGAAGGAAGAGCAGCTCTATCTTGTTAAGTTTGAGCTTTAGGTGGTGGGTCGACATCCAAGCTGAGATATCTGCCGGGCACACAGAGATGCATGTCGCCACCTGGGTGTCAGAAGGGGGGAAGGAGAAAAGTAGTTCAGTGTTCGCATAGCAATGATAGGAGAGACCACGTGAAGATGTGACGGAGCCGAGTGACTTGGTGCATGGAGAGAAGAGGAGAGGGCCTAGAACCCATCCCTGACGTACACCAGTAGTGGGAGTACGTGGTGCAGACACAGATCCTCTCCACATCACTTGGTATAGGTAGGTAGGATACAATCCAAGAGTATGCAGAGACTGGGGTGGCCAGTCCTGAGAGGGTGGAGAGGAGGATCTGATGGAAGTTATCTTTTCAGTTATGAAGGTTTAAAGCACTGATGACAAGAGTTAGAAACCACTGCATACTGTATATATCTCTACTCTAGGTATGGAAAGCGTATGAAGGAGAGTCAGAGACTAAAGTAAGAGGGTGTGTGTGTGTTATCCTGTGCCCATTCAGGCAGGAATCATGGAAGGGGAGATAGGGGCCTTGGCCTTCAAAAAAGGATGTAAATCAGGCAAATATCTCTCGGTGTGAGCCCATAGTCTGAAGGAGGGGTATACCATGCTCTCTCACTCCTCTCCTCCCCCGTACCTGTATACACTTTCGCAACACCATGATGAGAGTTAGGAAGAGAGAGTGTTTGAAGAAGAAAAAGTTGAACAGGAGGCAGGGAGAGAGGATAGGGGTAATTATTTATTTGGAAATTCCTCTAGTATTGATTTACATAAAGTCACAGAGTGATAGAAAGAAAGACCAAAAATGCAGGCTCTAGTTATGAGGGCAGTTTTGGGGAGACTTTATTTGAAATCTGTATCATATATTTTAGCAGTGTACGGATGTTAGATAGCTGCTATAACGTAATCTCTGTGTTTGGACAGTTTTTTCCCACATCTGTTCAATTGTGGCCTCCTCCAAGCGATCCTTTACTCTTTACTCTCTGCCCTTATACTGAAAAACCTGATAGATGCAAGCCTGAGTCCTGCTGTCAACCCCAAGACCCTCTCCTTTTCTATCTCTATTACTGGCAACGAAGATGTATTTGGTCATTGCACATGTTCACTGCACATTCATTTAGCCTTTGTGTGTGTGTGTGTGTGTGTGTGTTGTGTGTGTGTGTGTGTGTGTGTGTGTGTGTGTGTGTGTGTGTGTGTGTGTGTGTGTGTGTGTGTGTGTGTGTGTGTTGGGTTGGGGGGAGGGGAGGGGAGGGGAGGGGTGTAATTTATTGAGAAACAACAGCGTACGTGGGGGGGTCATTTTTACTCCACTAGGCAGAACCATTTGATCATCAATGCATGCTCATACCTTGAGTCAGCCAGCCTGTCCAATCCCTGACTGATTTATGATCAGCCTGGCTGTTATCAATTAATCTCTCTATTGCAGTTAGAGGGCCACTGGTAGCTGTTACGGATAACCCACTTCCCAGCTGTTTATCTGATGGTTATTCTCATATTGTGTGACTTCAGCCTGCTTGTCAGTCACATAAATGTGATTATGGTCACTGGAGTGGATGTTCTTGTATCTCAACTGATAATGTGTGTTTCTGCTGAGTGGCTTTCTCATATATAGTAACCTCATGATATAGAGTTTTTTTCCCACAAGCACACACACACACACACACACACACACACACACACACACACACACACACACACACACACACACACACACACACACACACACACACACACACACACACACACACACACACACACACACACACACACACACACACACACACACACACACACACACACACACACACACACACACAGAATGAGAGAGAGGCAGTGCACCTTTTATCAGTTCAGGAACAGCCTCACTCTGAGGGGAAGCCAGGCCGTCCTGTTGGGGTGGGGGGAAGACACAGGAAACAGAATGGCACTGACAGGAAGTCCCCTGAACACACTCACCGTCAGCATCAGCAACTAAACAAATCAACAGGCATAGAAATATGCCAAGCTGCACCTCTTGACTACTGCAGCATAGGGTTCACATGATGTGATCTTGGAGACAGAACTCAAATGTGCATCTACATTATGTAAAGCCACTAGCATTGTTGTTCCTCACTGCTGCTAGCATGACCTTGACAAAACCCTTGAATCTCCCCAGCACAGTGTGTGTGTTTGTGTTGGTGCATGTGTGTGTGTGTGTATACGTGTTTATGTGTGTGTGCATGGACACGCATATACGCATATACTCTATACGTGCTTGTCTGTGTGCGTGTGTCTGTACTGTAGGGCGTGTCTCTCCTAGTTAATAGAGGCCACTCCAGTGTGTTAATGCTTGTGAAGTGGTACCGGAGATGAGAGTGTGACTGGCCCACTTCGGCATAGGTAAACACTACGATCAGGCCTCAAGGAGATATCTGAAGCTCCTACACAAGCACGGCTCTACAGCTACTTAGTGGAAAGCCCAGACAGGAACAACTCAAAAGATTTCTAATGCTGTGACGATAGTTTCCAAATCGCCTGGACTTTCCTGGACATTGGACGTTTAATGTGTTCACAAACTACACTCGCCCACGTTTACTTTATTAATATATTTCTCTAATATTCTCTCTATCTCTCTCTCTCTGTCTCTCTCTCTCTCTGTGCTGTGTTAGGAGGAATAAATCCAGGCTCTCCGGTTGTTTGACGTCCCAGGTTTATTCATCGTGCTGGGTGGCCTTGGACGGGACGTGGAGCTCAGCTTTGTCATGGTGTTTTTCTGGCTCAGCTGAGGAGAGGAGCCGTGACCTGGATCAGTACAGTGGGGTCACACACTACAGACACAGGCTCGCGAGTCCCTCCCACAGACAATATATCAGGTTCCACATCTATGGTTTCTTCTGTGACACCAGTACCTTACACATGGCTTAGCAGTATCTTGCAAATTAAAATATGTGCTAGTAAATGAATATAGTGATAGTGAGTTGTTTTCAGCACCCATGGGCTGTGGGTTTTGGCATTAGCCCTTTTTGCTGATGTCATGAGAAAGGTTTGTTCTATTATTCTCCAGCACCCCCCTGTGTTTGTTTCAAGGAATTGCCAACATGTAGGAGAGAATAGGTGGTAGAATAGGAGGTGAAAGGTACAGTAAAAGGCAGTGGTTTTCTGGGCTACTCTCTGTGGGTACACCTGGGCACAGGTCCAAAAGAAAGAAAGACAGACAGACAGACAGACAGACAGACAGACAGACAGACGTACAGTAACAGAGAACCGCCTTCTCTGTCCTTTGTGGTTCACACCCACGTCATGTCTGTGTCCAACCACCTTATCAGTAGATCAACACACTCAGAGGAGAGGAGAGCCTTCACTCTGGGTGGAAGGCAGACTGCATTCACCCCAATCAGAAAGGTCAAAATACCCACTGGGTACTGGAGAACTGGAGTCTGGGTAATATCTGGTTTATGTTGTTCATACTGTACAGGATTTGTCCCAACATCCCAACCTTTCGTCTATATTGGCCAATCAGATTTGTTTTCTAACATTGTTCTTAAACAGGGTGTTCAGTTCCGGATTGAAATCACCTTTGAATGACTTACAGTGTCAGCGTAAGCCTCGGTGAAGTTGAATGCTGAAGATGTCCAAAGCGCACCTGACAACTCCTGAGTCCAGACTAACCAGAACTGATATAAACATACTTCCCCATGAAAGTTCTTCTAGAGAAAACAAACTGTCTCATAGATTCATAGGTATCAATTCATCTCCAGAGTGTCCAGTTCTGCACTGAGAGGCAGTGTTTTCCACCCCCATGTGTCTGACATAGATGATGTTGCATAAACATTTGAACAGCAGTATTTTTTAAAGGCCGTCTGTGGTTTCTTGTAAATCTGCCTGCCTCTTTGATGTCTTATCTTTGCAGGGAGACTCTGGATTGGGATTGTGTGTGTGTGTGTGTGTGTGTGTGTGTGTGTGTGTGTGTGTGTGTGTGTGTGTGTGTGTGTGTGTGTGTGTGTGTGTGTGTGTGTGTGTGTGTGTGTGTGTGTGTGTGTGTGTGTGTGTGTGTGTGTGTGTGTGTGTGTGTTCATGCATGTATTCATGCGTGCGTTCATGCGTGCGCTCTAACCTGTCCAGGGTGGAAAATATTATGTCATCTTTACAGCATAGATCATTTGAGAAGTGCAGCCCTTACACCGTGTATCTTCAAGCAAACTAATGTTGCATGAAATGAATAATAATGGACATTGTAAAAGACCATCACTCTATCCACTGCTGTAGGCATAGCTGCAGCTCAGAGGTGAGTGGGGAGAGGAGAGAGGAGTGTATGGAGTGGTGTCACTACTACCAGTGATTTAGGCTCCAGGGGTGAGCTGGTCTCTGGGGGTGGCTGTCAGACTGGGCATACTTAGCACTGTGATTTGTACCCTGGCCTGAAGAGAACAAACCAGGGTTTGTGTCTGAATCACCAGCCAACCTGCAGATAGAAGAGTTATGGAAAGGTTCTGTCTTTTCATGTGAGAGATTGTTGTTAGGCTATATCATCTTTATATTCTCTTGAATCTCACAAAGGAGTTATATAAGTGAAAATGACCACGCCCATATGATTAGTGTTACTCCCTTACTTCCCTTTTTACTGCTCTGTGTACTGTAGGTCTAAACCAACTGATCTGAGATCTGGTCCTGGCTGTATTACGATGTGAAAACATTGTAAAACAGTCAGTTGTGTGATGTATGGCTTTGTGAATGTTTTATTGACACATGCGTAGGTCAAGGTAATGATAATATATAACGTGTGTGGGAGAGGACATTCATTTTAGTTTAACATCATAACAGATTTTGAAGACTGCATGGGTTTTAAAATTCCTAGAGGCCACAAATGTTGTAACTCTTCTCAAAATCGGAGAAAATGGATTCTGCGAACTGATTCAGACAGAGGGAGGCAGACAGAGGGAGGCAGACAGAGTGCTACATGGCAGGTACTGAAAGGTAGGCTGAAGTTTCTGCTCTTTGTTGTTTTAGCAAAGGAAGTCCTTGAGACAGACTCACTCTATAAAGCACACTTATTCTGATATGATTGTGAAGACGTTGTACCTCTCCGTTAAGTCATGTTCCTCCTTTCCCTCATTGACTCCACGTCCCATTTACTATAAATAATAGGAAAATATTCTGTCAAGTTAAAGGTTGAATGTGTGTGCTAGAGAGGGGAAGTGGCAGAGAGAAAATAGAGAGAGCACATATCACGTCTATGGTATATATAATAATAATAATATATGCCATTTAGCAGACGCTTTTATCCAAAGCGACTTACTGCCTTTTTACGACTTGGGCCTACATGTCGACTGCATGAACTTTACAGAAATCATGTGATCAAAGGTCATTAAGTTTTGACTGCAGTTGCAAGTTTCTGCAGTTTCTCTTCACCAACTTCCTCCTGCAGCCATTGCCTGCGTTGAGTGGAGGCTCCACTGTCAACCAATCATTAGGGTGGTTTTGTTTGACCCACGCAAACTATATACTGGATATGTACAAATGGATGTGATATTTGAGGCTCTCTCTCACTAATTGATTGTACAATGTACACATATATATTTTCTGTTTGTGAGTGTATGATATGGGGGTTGGAGACATGTTTATTTCAACATTATAAAGAACAACTTCTAGAAACAATGGCAACACTGCCATGTTGATCTAAGCCTTGCTGTTGGAAAACTCCGACTCGCAGATGCACCTCCCCCCGACTTCACTCCTTGACTTTCATCTAGTCGGTTGCTTTCGCCTTACCACTCAAGCGAGCCCAGAAAGAGAGAGAGAGAGGCAGCAGTAGATGCTTTTCCTATGACATTTAGATTAGCGTGAGCAGGACAAGAGGAAACTGGGTTGTTATTCCAGTCCTGGTCAAAAAGAGTAGGCCCATTCTCCCTCAAACACACCTCTCTCTCTCTCTCTCTCTCTCTCTCTCTCTCCCCCTCTCTCTCTCTCTCTCTCTCTCTCTCTCTCTCTCTCTCTCTCTCTCTCTCTCTCTCTCTCTCTCTCTCTCTCTCTCTCTCTCTCTCTCTCTCTCTCTCTCAGGGACCTCTAGTGAAGAGTTGAAGTGCTTAAGTGCCTCACTTATTTTGCACGCATTGTTACTAGAATGGACTCTGACGGCATTGTGCCCATAATCAGAGATTAGCCGCAAATCTGAGATCAGGTTCCTTTTTATTTATGATCAAGGCATCAATAACCAATTAACAGATGAATTATCAACAACTAATTAGGGTCCTTCACAGGGCACATTCAAGTGTATATGAGGTCCGACATACTCTCAGGTGATTGATCGAATGTATTGTATAATTAAATGTAGGAGCTAGGCTGCGCCAGCCGGAGGCAACAATACATACATAAACAATTATTGAGGAAACAAGTCAAATGAAGCCTTGGGGCTTATTGTTCTCCTTTGTAAGAGGAGGAGTAAATTATGCACTGACAATATTCAGCATTTTGATCATTCCTGTCACGCTCTCATTGCGTTCCTGTACATCTGCAGCATCCATCAGGGTGGAAACATACCGACAGACGTTTTTTGTTGTTGTTCAACCCGGTCTGTCCAGTGTTCAGGAATCAGGAAACTCTAGGTTTTGTGGCCCACCAGCATTGTTGAGCGAAGGTGACTGTCATGTCATTGTGTTAGCTGTCATGTGAACGTCATAACCACAGCTGCAGCTGCTGTCCTACAGTACACCCTAAGTCCCAACCTTGGGGGTACTATTAAGCTAACATATGTAATACATTTCAGATGGTCATACCAAGGATAATTTAGCTATTTGATTTGGTATTTTATGTATTTGGTGAAACACTGAATTTGGCCTTACTGCTATCAACCCGTAGACATGCATTGAATAGCAGATTCATGTATGGAAAAACAGATAGTAAAAAAAAATGTATCTGTCCAAAATCTAGGAAATATAAGAAAGACCAGGATTTTTTGGGGGGGCGGGGGTGGGGTTCCCCATATTTAACACATTTTTCTGGGCACTAAACCACTTCCAGTACCATTCAAAAGATTGGACACACGTACTCATTCAATGGTTTTTCTTTATTTTTTACTATTTTCTACATTGTAGAATAATAGTGAAGAAATCAAAACTATGAAATAACACATATGGAATCATGTAGTAACCAAAGAAAAAGTGTTAAACAAATCAAAATATATTTTATATTTGAGATTCTTCAAATAGTCACCCTTTGCCTTGATGACAGATTGCACACTCTTTGCATTCTCTCAACCAGCTTCACCTGGAATGCTTTTCCAACAGTCTTGAAGGAGTTCCCACATATGCTGAGAACATGTTGGCTGCTTTTCCTTCACTCTGCGGTCCAAATCATCCCAAATCAATCAATCAAATGTATTTATAAAACCCTTCTTACATCAGTTGATGTTACAAAGTGCTGTACAGAAACCTAGCCTAAAACCCCAAACATCTCATTTGGCTTGAGGCCAGTTGATTGTGGAAGCCAGGTCATCTGATGCAGCACTCCATTACTCTCCTTCTTGGTCAAATTGCCCTTACACAGCCTGGAGGTGTGTTGGGTCATTGTCCTGTTGAAAAACAAATGATAGTCCCACTAAGTCCAGACCATTTGGGATGGCGCTGTGCTGCAGAATGTGGTTGCCATGCTGGTTAAGAGTGCCTTGAATTCTAAATAAATCACAGACAGTGTCACCAGCAAAGCACTCCCATACCATCACACCTCCTCCTCCATGATTCACCGTGGGAACTACACGTGCAAAGATCATCCGATCACCTACTCTGCATCTCACAAAGAGACGGCGGTTATAACCAACATTTGGACTCATCAGACCAAAGGACAAATTTCCAGCGGTCTAATGTCCATTGCTTATGTTCCTTGGCCCAAGCAAGTCTCTTCTTATGATTGGTGTCATTTAGTAGTGGTTTATTTGCACCAATTCGACCATGAAGGCCTGATTCACGCAGTCTCCTCTGAACAGTTGATGTTGAACTCTGTGAAGCATTTATTTGGCCTGCAATTTCTGAGGCTTCTAACTCTAATTAACTTATCCTCTGCGGCAGAGGTAACTCTGGGTCTTCCTTTCCTGTAGTGGTCCTCATGAGACCCAGTTTCATCCCAGTGCTTGATGGTTTATGTGACTGCACTTTAAGAAACTTTCAAAATTGCTGGCATTTTCTGGATTGACCGACCTTCATGCCTTAAAGTAATGGTGGGTTATCATTTCGCTTTGCTTATTTGAGCTGTTCTTCTGTATACCACACCTACCTTGTCATAACACAACTGATTGGCTCAAACGCATTAAGAAGGGAAGAAATTCCACAAATTAACTTTGAACAAGGTTAATTGAAATGCATTCCAGGTGATTACATAATAAGCTGGTTGAGAGAATGTCAAGAGTGTGCAAAGCTGTCATCAAGGCAAAGGGTGGCTACTTTGAAGAAACTCACATTTAAAATATATTTTGATTTGTTTAACACTTTTTTGGTTACTACATGATTCCATATCTACAATGTGAAAAAAATTGTACAAATTAAGAAAAATCCCTGGAATGAGTAAGTGTGTCCAAACTTTTGACTGGTACTGCACATACATTTTTTAAACTGGTCCCACGCTACCTTCAGACAAGTCTTGTGAGGCTTAGAGCAAAACATGTATGTGTTGTGAGAGTCTCACCTTTCTATAGAGTGGTCATATTAGTGTGTAGCACAAAATCTGTCTATTTAAGATAAAGATATCTATGTTAACTTCTACTAAGCTAGCATATGGAATTGTTTTGAGATGGTGATACGAAGGATCATTTAGCTATTTGAATTAGAATTTTAGCATATTATTTGCTGAAACATTGAATTTGGCCTTACTGCTATTAGCCCATAGAAACGTATTGAATAACACATTCATACTGTATATGGAAAAACAAAACATAAATCAAAAGGAAGTTGGCACTAAACCTCTTCCACATGTACTTCCATTCATTTTTTAAACTGGTTCTGGTACTGTTTGTGTGTTCGTAAGAGTCTCATCTTTCCGTAGAGGGGTCAAATTAGAGTGTAGCTCAAATTGTTTGGTCACTAAATCACAAACTAGATATGTTTAGCTTAAACAGACAGATTTTGATTAACATGTTTTTCCTATAGCAATCTCTGTAATCAGTTTATCACACAATTGTGATTCACAGCACAGCTGATATACAATTGAAGTCGGAATTTACATACACCTTAGCCAAAATACATTTAAACTCAGTTTTTCACAATTCCTGACATTTAATCCTAGTACAAATTCCCTGTCTCACGTCAGTTATTATGGTCACCACTTTATTTTAAGAATGTGAAATGTAAGAATAATAGTAAAGAGAATTATTTTTTTCAGCTTTTATTTCTTATTCCCAGTGGGTCAGAAGTTTACATAGTATTTGGTAGCATTGCCTTTAAATTGTTTAACTTGGGTCAAATGTTTCGGGTAGCCTGCCACAAGCTTCCCACAATAAGTTGGGTACATTTTGGCCCATTCCTCCTGACAGAGCTGGTATAACTGAGTCAGATTTGTAGGCCTCCTTGCTCGCACACGCTTTTTCAGTTCTGCCTACAAATGTTCTATAGGATTGAGGTCAGGGCTTCGTGATGGCCACTCCAATACCTTGACTTTGTTGTCCTTAAGCCATTTTGCCACAACTTTGGAGGTATGCTTGGGGTCATTGTTCATTTGGAAGACCCATGTGAGACCAAGCTTTAACTTCCTGACTGATGTCTTGAAATGATGCTTCAATATATCCACATAATTCTCCTGCCTCATGATGCCATCTATTTTGTGAAGTGCACCAGTCCCTCCTGCAGCCAAGCACCCCCACAACATGATGCTGCCACCCCCGTGAATCACGGTTGGGATGGTGTTCTTTGGTTTGCAAGCTTCCCCCTTTTTCCTCCAAACATAACAATGGTCAATATGGCCAAACAGTTCTATTTTTGTTTCATCAGATCAGAGGACATTTCTCCAAAGAGTACGATCTTTGACCCCATGTGCAGTTGCAAACCGTAGTCTGGCTTTTTTTATGGCAGTTGGAGCAGAGGCTTCTTCCTTGCTGAGCGGCCTTTCAGGTTATGTCAATATAGGACTCGTTTTACTGTGGATATAGATACTTTTGTACCTGTTTCCTCCAGCATCTTCACAAGGTCCTTTGCTGTTGTTCTGGGATTGATTTGCACTTTTCGCACCAAGGTACCTTCATCTCTGGGAGACAGAACGTGTCTCCTTCCTGAGCGGTGTGGTGGCTGCGTGTTCCCATGGTGTTTATACTTGCATACTATTGTTTGTACAGATGAACGTGGTACCTACAGGCGTTTGGAAATTGCTCCAAAGGACGAACCAGACTTGCGAAGGTCTACAATTTTTTTCTGAGGTCTTGGCTGATTTCTTTTGATTTTCCCATGATGTCAAGCAAAGAGGCACCGAATTTGAAGGTAGGCCTTGAAATACATCCACAAGTACACCTCCAATTGACTCAAATTGTGTCAATAAGCCTATCAGAAGCTTCTAAAGCCATGACATCATTTTCTGGAATTTTCCAAGCTGTTTAAAGGTCAACTTAGTGTATGTAAACTTCTGACCCACTGGAATTGTGATACAGTAAATGATAGGTGAAATAATCTGTTTGTAAACAATTGTTGGAAAAATTACTTGTGTCATGCACAAAGTTGATGTCCTAACTGACTTGCCAAAACTATAGTTTGTTAACAAGATATTTGTGGAGTGGTTGAAAAAATGACTCCAACCTAAGTGTATGTAAACTTCCGACTTCAATTGTAGCAACCTGGTGTCAAAGCATTTCATATAATTCTTTACGTAAATCCGAGACACTCCTTTTAGTAGTTAGTGCCCGTTGCTGACAGGTGTGTAAAATTGAGCAGACAGTTATAAAATGTCCATAGACAAACATTGGCATTAGAATGTCCTTAATGGCCTTACTGAAGAGCTCAGTGACTTTCAACGTGGCACCGTCATAGGATGCCACCTTTCCAACAAGTCAATTTGTCAACTGTAAGTGCTGTTATTGTGAAGTGGAAACATCTAGGAGCAACAACGGTTCAAACAGGAAGTGGTAGGCCACACAAGCTTACGGAATGGGACCGCCGAGTACTGAAGCAAGTAGCTTGTAAAAATCATCTGTCCTCAGTTGCAACACTCACTACTGAGTTCCAAACTGCCTCTAGAAGCATGTCAGCACAAGAACTGTTCGTCAGGTAGCTTCATGAAATTAGTTTCCATTTCCAACTGCACACAAGCCGAAGCTCACCATACGCAATGCCAAGCGTAAGCTGGAGTGGTGTAAAGCTCGCCTCCTTTGGACTCTGGAGCAGTGGAAATGTGTTCTCTGGAGTGATGAATCATGATTCACACTCTGGCAGTTCGACAGACAAATTTGGGTTTGGCGGATGACAGGAGAACGCTAGCTGCCCCCAATGCATAGTGCCAACTTTAAAGTTTGGTGGAGGAGGAATAATGGTCTGGGGATGTGTTTCATGGTTTGGGCTAGGCCCCTTAGTTACAGTGAAGGGAAATCTTAATGCTTCAGGATACAATGACATTCTCTAGATTAGTCTGTGCTTCCAACTTTGTGGAAACAGTTTGGGGAAGGCCCTTTCCTGTTTCTGCATGACAATGCACCCATGCACAAAGCTAGGTCTATACAGAAACGTTTTGTCGAGGTTGGTGTGGAAGAACTCGACTGGCCTGCACTGAGCCCTGACCTCAACCCCATCAAACACCTTTGGGGATGAATTGGAACGGCGACTGCGAACTAGGCCACCTAACATCATTGCCCAACCTCACTAAAGCTCTTGTGGCTGAATGGAAGCGAGTCCCCTCAGTAATGTTCCAACATCTAGTGGAAAGCCTTCCCAGAAGAGTGGAGGTTGTTACAGCAGCAAACGGGGGGACCAACTTCATATTAATGCCCATGATTTTGGAACTGAGACATTAGCTAGGTGACTAGGGGGTTAACACTAACATTAATTAGCTGGCTAATGTTAACTAGGCTAGGGGTTAGGGTTTAGCATTAGGGTTAAGGTTAGTGTTAAGGTTAGGAGCCAGATTAAAGGGTTAAGTTTCGGATTGGGGAAGGGGAAGGGTTAGCTAACATGCAGCAGTTGCAAAGTAGCTAAAAGTAGTAAGCAGTTGAAAGTGACTAATTAGCTAAAATTGTCCGTGATGAGATTCAAACACGCAACCTTTGGGTTGCGAGACATTTGCGTTATACACCTACCCATCCACCCAGACCAACCACCCTTCTTTTTGTTTTCGCCTTAAATGACCTTCTGTCTTATGTAAACATACCTAGCATAACATAGTGTATCATAATCATTTGTGTATCCCGGATTTACTTTTGATAATTGTGTCCACCCCATTTGTAAATATATAAAAAAAATACCTGTTTTAATTTGTTAGCATTCAGAGAAACGCACAATCAGAGAATTACATGTTCCTGTCAAAAATATTTTGCACAATTTGACCAAGTGTCTCTTAAAGTCACTCTTACATTTTTAGATGACATAATACGGGTACTCCGCTCAAGTAGAAAAAAGTCATCAAAATCATTGTTTATTCAGTAGTATTATGTATTCACTATTCTCTATTCACTCAATCATAACTCAGTATTTATAGACCATGATTTATGTATTTTTTTAAAAGATCTCCTCTCTTAATTCAGAATTGTAGGAGTGAAAAATTTAATGCATGGCATTGTGTGTTTGAGTTTCTCTGTTGTGTGTTTGAGTTTCTCTCTTTTTTCTAGGGTTCATAAAGCCGGTTGGGCCGGTTTTTGGGGATTTCTGCACAACCGGAATATCAAGGAAGAACTGGCCCGGGCGTCTGTGTTTGTGTCCTCTGGAGGACCGCTCCAACCTGTTCCCAGGGTGGAGATTGGGGGGAGGGGGGAGCGCTCTCCATGCCTCCTTTTCCTCTCTTGCTTTCTCTCTCTGTTTCTTTATCCTTCTCTGGCACCGATCAACCAACTCTCCAGGGCTAAGGACGAGAGGGATTCTGATTCTGATTGGAGCAGAAGGGACAATCGGGTTGTTGATGGTACTGGGAAGAGGTGAGTGAGCCTGCTGTTAGTGTGTGTGGGGAGAAGGGGCATGTGAGGTTTGGGCGGGTTGGCAGGTGGGCAGGTGGCAGAAGTAAGGCTGGGCAGGAGAGTCCATTCATTAGCATACAAACAGTAGATCAAGAATGGTTGAAATCCCAGTGTTAAAGAAATTAGGGTTAAATTGACTCTACTGGGAGTTATCTGAACCCTCAAGAGAATGATACGCTCCCTGAAGTTAGTGTTGATGACTGTAGTTCATTGGGATGGAGTACTTTTAACTACATTAAGAGTAACCAGAGACAGGGAGTTAAATCTAGAGTTATCCACAGACGTGGGAGGAGCTTCATTATTATATTTCCCAGCATTCTCTTTTGCAGGTTGAGTTTAAAATGTTTTGTTTCAATATCTGTGTTTTCGCATGTACAGTACATTCATATTATGCTACTGAAAGATAAGAAACATACATTTTTTCTAAACGAATCCAATCTATAAGTAGTTGGATTCATAGCAACCGTTAGCAAGTGCTATAGTTGTTCTAGTTTACATGATGTAGGTAGTCTTCATGTATTGTAAGTTCTTCCCTACACTGACAGGCATTCGAAATGCAAGTTGTGAGTGATATGGCCAAGTGCTGGCCATCTTCTTGGAAGTTGGCTTCCAACAGAGGTTGGATATCACATTGCAAACCACCATAATGTGACACATTAAGAAATATTCAAATAAGGCTTTACACCCTTATAACTCAAAGGAAGTAAACTAAAAGTGAAATGTACTCTGCTATAGTTGATTGTTAATTTTAAAAAAGACATACAAGTACACTGCTCAAAAAAATAAAGGGAACACTAAAATAACACATCATAGATCTGAATGAATGAAATATTCTTATGAAATACTTTTCTTTACATAGTTGAATGTGCTGACAACAAAATCACACAAAAATGATTAATGGAAATCAAATTTATCAACCCATGGAGGTCTGGATTTGGAGTCACACTCAAATTTAAAGTGGAAAACCACACTACAGGCTGATCCAACTTTGATGTAATGTCCTTAAAACAAGTCAAAATGAGGCTCAGTAGTGTGTGTGACCTCCATGTGCCTGTATGACCTCCCTACAATGCCTGGGCATGCTCCTGATGAGGTGGCGGATGGTCTCCTGAGGGATCTCCTCCCAGACCTGGACTAAAGTATCCGCCAACTCCTGGACAGTCTGTGGTGCAACGTGGCGTTGGTGGATGGAGCGAGACATGATGTCCCAGATGTGCTCAATTGGATTCAGGTCTGGGGAACGGGCAGGCCAGTCCATAGCATCAATGCCTTCCTCTTGCAGGAACTGCTGACATACTCCAGCCACATGAGGTCTAGCATTGTCTTGCACTAGGAGGAACCAAGGGCCAACCACACCAGCGTATGGTCTCACAAAGGGTCTGAGGATCTCATCTCGGTACCTAATGGCAGTCAGGCTACCTCTGGCGAGCACATGGAGGGCTGTGTGGCCCCCCAAAGAAATGCCACCCCACACCATGACTGACCCACCGCCAAACCGGTCATGCTGGAGGATGTTGCAGGCAGCAGAACGTTCTCCACAGCGTCTCCATACTGTCACGTCTGTCACGTGCTCAGTGTGAACCTGCATTCATCTGTGAAGAGCACAGGGCTCCAGTGGCGAATTTGCCAATCTTGGTGTTCTCTGGCAAATGAAAAACGTCCTGCACAGTGTTGGGCTGTAACCACTCCTTTTTGGGGGTGTCTTGCTAATTGCCTATAATTTCCACCTGTTGTCTACTCCATTTGCACAACAGCATGTGAAATGTATTGTCAATCAGTGTTGCTTCCTAAGTGGACAGTTTGATTTCACAGAAGTGTGATTGACTTGGAGTTACATTGTGTTGTTTAAGTGTTCCCTTTATTTTTTTGAGCAGTGTATGATTGGCAAGGGAGTTCATTAAAAACTATACTGAAAAGAGTAAATGGCATTTGGAGTTAAATTTAATCAACTCTCTGAGAGGTGGATACTTACTCCTTTTAGTGTAATTTTGTACTCCAAAAATATGAACAGCCTGACTCGAGTAGTTTTAACACCAAATAGGGGTGGGACCATATAATCCTCAAAATAGTGTTACAAGTGACTCCATAGGAGTTAAAGGAACTCTTGTGATTTTACTCTGCAGGAAAGTTCTGTTTCCTTATGTACCCTCGTTGAATTCTCATTAGAAATAGAAAAATATAATATTTAGAGAAAGGATGGGTGAATGAGGAATTATCTATAAGATGAAGAAGAGGAAGATGTTCTCCATATTAAATTGCATGATTTACAGGACAAATGGCTAGTAGTGTTTATTCATGGTTAAAATACACGTATCTCTAATTGCATCTTGTTGAAAACACAATGGTTTTTTTGTGTTAAATTCTTACCCCCTTTTTTGTGATTACGATCTTGTCTCAACGCTGCAACTCCCCAACGGGCTCGGGAAAGGTTAAGGTCTAGTCATGCGTCCTCCGAAACATGACCCACCAAACTTCGTATCTTAACACCCGCTCGCTTAACCCAGAAGCCAGCTGCACCAATGTGTCGGAGGAAACACTGTTCAACTGACAACCGAAGTCAGCCTGCAGGCTCCCGGCTCGCCACAAAGAGTCGCTAGAGCGCAGTGAGCCAAATAAAGCCCCACAGGCCAAACCCTCCCGACGCTGGGCCAATTGTGCAGCGCTCTATGGGACTCCCGGTCACGGCCAGTAATGATACAGCCTGGGATCAAACCATCATCGCAATAATGTGATGCGGAGCCTTAGACCGCTGCGCCACTCAGGAGGCCACATAATATGTTTTTAAATGAACAAAACACAGTGTAGGGAAGTGGGCAGAGTTCACATTGAATTTGTCAGATGATGGAATAATGGTTTGTGGATTGACAGTGAGCTAGTGATCCATGTGTTGATTGGGACAAAGTAGGCGACAGAGCATGAAGGCAACATACACTGGATGTGTGCAGTGAAAGGTGTTGTTTTACAGGGTCAGCCATAGTAGAATGGTGTCCCTGGAGCAAATTGGGGTTAATTGCCTTGCTTAAGGGCACATCGACCTTTCACTTACTGGCCCAACGGAACTGCTAGGCTACCTGCCACCTCACAGTAGTAGCCTGTGCACTTTCTCAGAGCACAAATAATAACATTTTGTGAACATAACCCATTGTTGTGACTATGTCTGTTTCCCAACACTGTTTTGTACAGGATTGCACGATTAAAGGGGAAATGCGGGATCGGTTCATACATTTTTGGACTGGTTAAAACTTGGTTAACTATCATTTTTATGTAATGGATGATCAGTCCTCGCATCCATAGTCTGTTGATCAATATAAGAGTGCTTAAATCAAATCAAATCAAATTTATTTATATAGCCCTTCGTACATCAGCTGATTTCTCAAAGTGCTGTACATAAACCCAGCCTAAAACCCCAAACAGCAAGCAATGCAGGTGTAGAAGCACGGTGGCTAGGAAAAACTCCCTAGAAAGGCCAAAACCTAGGAAGAAACCTAGAGAGGAACCAGGCTATGTGGGGTGGCCAGTCCTCTTCTGGCTGTGCCGGGTGGAGATTATAACAGAACATGGCCAAGATGTTTAAATGTTCATAAATGACCAACATGGTCAAATAATAATAATCACAGGCAGAACAGTTGAAACTGGAGCAGCAGCACGGCCAGTTGGATTGGGGACAGCAAGGAGTCATCATGTCAGGTAGTCCTGAGGCATGGTCCTAGTGCTCAGGTCCTCCGAGAGAGAGAAAGAAAGAGAAAATTAGAGAAAGCATACTTAAATTCACACAGGACACCGGATAGGACAGGAGAAGTACTCCAGATATAACAAACTGACCCTTGCCCCCCGACACATAAACTACTGCAGCATAAATACTGGAGGCTGAGACAGGAGGGGTCAGGAGACACTGTGGCCCCATCCGATGACACCCCCGGACAGGGCCAAACAGGAAGGATATAACCCCACCCACTTTGCCAAAGCACAGCCCCCACACCACTAGAGGGATATCTTCAACCACCAACTTACCATGCTGAGACAAGGCCGAGTATAGCCCACAAAGATCTCTGCCACGGCACAACCCAAGGGGGGGGGCGCGCCAACCCAGACAGGAAGATCACATCAGTGACTCAACCCACTCAAGTGACGTACCCCTCCTAGGGACAGTATGAAAGAGCCCTAGTAAAGCCAGTGACTCAGCCCCTGTAATAGGGTTAGAGGCAGAGAATCCCAGTGGAAAGAGGGGAACCGGCCAGGCATAGACAGCAAGGGCAGTTTGTTGCTCCAGAGCCTTTCCGTTCACCTTCACACTCCTGGGCCAGACTACACTCAATCATATGACCCACTGAAGAGATGAGTCTTCAGTAAAGACTTAAAGGTTGAGACCGAGTTTGCGTCTCTCACATGGATAGGCAGACCATTTCATAAAAATGGAGCTCTATAGGAGAAAGCCCTGCCTCCAGCTGTTTGCTTAGAAATTCTAGGGACAATTAGGAGGCCTGCGTCTTGTGACCGTAGTGTACGTGTAGGTATGTACGGCAGGACCAAATCAGAGAGATAGGTAGGAGCAAGCCCATGTAATGCTTTGTAGGTTAGCAGTAAAACCTTGAAATCAGCCCTTGCCTTGACAGGAAGCCAGTGTAGGGAGGCTAGCACTGGAGTAATATGATCAAATTTTTGGGTTCTAGTCAGGATTCTAGCAGCCGTATTTAGCACTAACTGAAGTTTATTTAGTGCCTTATCCGGGTAGCCGGAAAGTAGAGCATTGCAGTAGTTTTAACCTACCTAAGTGACAAAAGAATGGATACATTTTTCTGCATCATTTTTGGACAGAAAGTTTCAGATTTTTGCAATGTTACGTAGATGGAAAAAAGCTGTCCTTGAAACAGTCTTGATATGTTCTTCAAAAGAGAGATCAGGGTCCAGAGTAACGCCGAGGTACTTCACAGCTGTATTTGAGACGACTGTACAACCATCGAGATTAATTGTCAGATTCAACAGAAGATCTCTTTGTTTCTTGGGACCTAGAACAAGCATCTCTGGTTTGTCCGAGTTTAAAAGTAGAACGTTTGCAGCCATCCACTTCCTTATGTCTGAAACACAGGCTTCTATCGAGGGCAATTTTGGGGCTTCACCATGTTTCATTGAAATGTACAGCTGTGTGTCATCCGCGTAGCAGTGAAAGTTAACATTATGTTTTCGAATGACATTACTTTTCTCTGTCCCCATCCCCAGCTGTTACCAATACAAATGGCGGGGTTACCGCTTTCTTCTTTTTAAATTCTTAAAATGCGCCTTTAGTCGTAGGTACTACAGGTGCGAGTGTCAGCTGTTTGTTCACCTACCCACAACCCGTTGGCAACCGCCCGACTATAATGTGTTAAAGTGTAAATCTGAGACCACTAACCCTCAAAAATATAAAATGCACTGTTTGACAGGGGTTGCAGCATCTTTTTTGTTGCCTGGTTTAAATATGTTTCTGCTTATAATTCTGGACATTTTAGCAGGCTATTTGTTAGTCAACTTGTCTATACTTAGATACATGCAGCTTCTGTTCTGTCATTATATTGATGCCCTAGAAGACTGAACATAACCCTGGTCAACAGAATAATGTAATAGATCGATATAATTATTGCTTCGAGCAAAGACGTTTAGGGACTGGGGAGAAAACACAATAGTGCAACAAAAACAACTGGAAAGATTTTCTGTCAAAATGACAAATGACACCTGTTTGACCGGTTGAAAAGGAAAATAAACCTGTGAAAACGACCCAATGTTTTTCTGATAAGATTTCAGTTCGGCTTGGATGCATATTTTAAGCCTATGTGGTTGAAATACTATCAGCTTTTATGACGAAGGTAACACCTCTACAGATGGTATCTAACTGAGCATTGCGTTCCTTCAAGATGCAGAAAGAAAGAAATCATTCTCCACTCCTGTTCCCATGTCCACATTTTGCCTACATTTGGTGTATCATTTTACAGCAAGAAATGGTTAATTCTGCAGGAGTTAATATTAAGGCTATGTGAGAGGTTATAGACCTACAGTCCTGGCCAAAGGTTTTGAGAATGACACAAATATACATTTTCACAAAGTCTGCTGCCTCAGTGTCTTTAGATATTTTTGTCAGATGTTACGATGGAATACTGAAGTATAATTACAAGCATTTCATAAGTGTCAAAGGCTTTTATTGACAATTACATGAAGTTGATGCAAAGAGTCAATATTTGCAGTGTTGACCCTTCTTTTTCAAGACCTCTGCATTCAGCCCTGGCATGCTGTCAATTAACTTCTGGGCCACATCCTGACTGATGGCAGCCCATTCTTGCATAATCAATGCTTGGAGTTTGTCAGAATTTGTGGGGTTTTGTTTGTCCACCCGCCTCTTGAGGATTGACCACAAGTGCTCAATGGGATTAAGGTCTGGGGAGTTTCCTGGCCATAGACCAAAAATATTGATGTTTTGTTCCCCGAGCCACTTAGTTATCACTTTTGCCTTATGGCAAGGTGCTCCATCATGCTGTAAAAGGCATTGTTTGTCACCAAACTGTTCCTGGATGGTTGGGAGAAGTTGCACTCGGAGGATGTGTTGGTACCATTCTTTATTCATGGCTGTGTTCTTTGGCTGAGAAGCAACCCCACACATGAATGGTCTCAGGATGCTTTACTGTTGGCATGACACAGGACTGATGGTAGCGCTCACCTTGTCTTCTCTGGACAAGCTTTTTTCCAGATGCAATCAGAAAGGGGATTCATCAGAGAAAATGACTTTACCCCAGTCCTCAGCAGTCCAATCCCTGTACCATTTGCAAAATATCAGTCTGTCCCTGATGTTTTTCCTGGAGAGAAGTGGCTTCTTTGCTGCCCTTCTTGACACCAGGACATCCTCCAAAAGTATTTGCCTCACTGTGCGTGCAGTTGCACTGGTGGTGCCCCGATCCTGCAGTTGAATCAACTTTAGGAGACGGTCCTGGCGCTTGCTTGACTTTCTTGGGCGCCCTGAAGCCTTCTTCAAAACAATTGAACAGCTCTCCTTGAAGTTCTTGATGTGAAAATGTATATTTGTGTCATCCTCAAAACCTTTGGCCCCGACTACTCATCAACACAGTAGGCCACAGTTCACTTGATATGCCATAGGCCTATTTGAAGTCCTGTCTTTTATAGCGCTTCACAATCATCACATAATCATCACAATCATCTTACATAACGTAGCCGGCACTGCTATCATCCTATTTTACCACTTCAACAAATATTTTCCAAACATTACTTTTCTGGCCCTCTTTTTATTTTCAACTCTCCTTTTGCAGCTTTTGTCATATTGAATTAAACTTCAACAATGTCCTTTTTGATCGGTGGTTTGACGTTAGCTTTTTCTGACCTTTCCCAAAAGCGTTATTTTGCGATTGGCTGTGTGGGCTATGTGGCTTGCCTACAGTTAAGCCCTAAAGTTTTGGCTTAAGCACTAATACCAGAAAAAACTCAATGTAGCCTATATAAATTGCACAAGTATTATACACTTGTGTTTTTTTAAAGGTATTGTTTCTTTTTATTTAACCAGCCCGCCCGCCCTTCAGCCACACACTATTTAATGACCTTTAAACCGGTCCGCCACGAGGATATAGCCGCGGGGACTGGGGGTTATGAGTCAACCCGTACGTCACTAGTAGGTACCATATAGCTGAGTCTATATTTCTATTGATATAGAATTGTAGCCTTGTTACTGCCACCTGCTGTTTGCATGCACGTATCTGTGTCTATGTGTGAGTGCCATTGTGTCTCATTTCAGTAAATGCATGCTAAGTCTTTGATTTTTCAGGCCTCATTCACACTTTGAGACTGCATTTCTTGATTGTTTGTCACAGACTCTTGAGCCACCTCACTGTATCCTTATACTGTATACAACATTCTCTTCTCCAAGTGTCTTGAGCTCTGCAATTCCTACCATTATGCAGTGCACAGTTACACAGTAATACAGCTCGTCAGTATTCATTTACAGCAAACAAACAGATATTTACAGGGCATTTCATTAGATACATGTACTTTGGTATGAGCAAATCAGGCCTGTTGTTCTGTGATTTTTCTGAATTATCAATAAGAGCAAATGTACTTTTACTTAGATCAAATAAGCGGTTTTAGTCAAAATCCTAATATAGGTGTGTGTAATATACTGTGTTTGTAATGTTCTTGTAGATACAGTGTTGTATAAGTGTGTATGTTACAGTTGAACTGAGAGCTTGTGACGTACAGTAGAGAAACCATGAAAGCCAGCCAGCAGTGGAAGACAGGCAGGTCTTCTCTTGCTTCGCTGCAACGTTTGGGACAGTTAGTCAACGTATCCCAACATGCCGAGAGAACGACTCTGATCAAAATGCAAAAATAGTGTTTTCTTCGAATGTGCAGACACACCCTCAAACATCTCATTTTTGGACTGAGATTCTTGGTCATATGGCTGCAAATGAGTACAAAGAAAAAGAAAAAGAGAAGTAGTCAGTAGTCAATACAAATATTTTATATTATAATAATGTGTGTCACTTTAGAGTTGTGCCCGCTTCAATATCTCAACAACAACTTCACATGCCCTATGAATGTCCTAGGAATACTGCTTCCCTCAGACATGTTATGTTTCATGGCCCAATTGTAAGGATATCACATGACAGGATTGCATTGTCACCTTACAGCAATATTGAGATTTCACCAAGAATGTTTCTTATTCTATGATTTATACAGTGACCTCTAGTCTAGATTCTAGAACATAGGAGAGGGAAGTATACAGCTATCAAGTGCTTCTCTCTCTCTCTCTCTCTCTCTCTCTCTCTCTCTCTCTCTCTCTCTCTCTCTCTCTCTCTCTCTCTCTGTCTCTCTCTCTCTCTCTCTCCCCCTCTCTCACACACACACACACACACACACACAAATTGAGGCCTTGGGCGCAGTCCTCTGAAAACGTTATCGTTTCGCATATCTCTGTACAATTTTACCCTCATGTTTGTGCAGGGCAAGGCCATAAGGGCTGCTGTGCAGAATGCACACTAGCATGCTCTTCTGTAGATCTGAATGTACAGTTAACTATTTTGGTTGGAATATCTTCCCCAGTTGATGACATTGCTGTCTGTAGTGGATGACAGCTGAGCGAAAGAGGGGCTCTGTGTCCAGGTCAGCTGTGACAGCCTAGTGTTACCATGGCTCTGGAGGGTTTCAACAAGCTCTTCCACAAACTGAGGGAGGCCCATGAGAGAGAGGTCAAAGGTGAGTGAGCATTCCTCCAACAGTTTCAGTGTCACTGATACTCTGAAACGTGAGTGAAAACAAAAGAGTGAATGGACTAACAACTTTATTACGTCTTTGTAACAGCAAATAATGTCTTTGTAATACTGGAAGCTGAGTGTCTGTAATGTGTAGCACTTAATTATGCAAGTATAGCCATGTGGTTTTCGGGAAATCACGCAAAGATTTCCCCCTGTGAATTGATTTTTTAAATTTTTCCCCGTGAAATTTTCACAAGTCAGATGTGGTTTTTTGACATGTGAAGTTTCACATGTACATTTTTCCCCTGAAAAACAAACAAACACACATTTATTTGTCACCACTTCCAGCAATATCTGGTCTCCCATCCAGGACCGAACCTGCTTAGGCAAATCAGCAGTGGGATGAAGGGTGGTATGTTTCTATGTTGCTAGAATGAATGAGTCAAAACTTACAACTGGAACAAAAAATGTAACTTTTGAGTTTATGTTTTGCTTTCAATATGATTATTTTTGTTTGCAATACTAAGAATGTTGATCTCCACATCAGACCTTTTGTTTGCTATTTACAGTGTTGGGGAATCCACTCTGAAAATATGGTTTACCAAGCTATTATTTCACACTGGAAAAGGTTCAACTACACTTAAAGCTACCCTTTAGAAAAATATAGTTACCCAGCAAAAGTTACTTTGAAAAAGTAGTTCACTACATCCAAACTACTTAGTGAAAAATGATCATATCTAAATATGAAATTTCATAGGCTTCACATTGCAAGAATAGATCACTCTGGAGTTAGATGTTAACAGGATGTGTTATTTAGCCTATTAAACACAAAACTATGTTTCAAATGAGAATTAGGCTGCCATCTTCACCCATGTTTTAGTTTATTTTAGCAAAGAAAAGTAGTGTGAAGTTCCAGTAGTTAGCTACACCACTACATGGCAATTGTTTTTAATTAACTACCGAAAATACTACTAGTTGATCTACAACTCCCCAACACTGGATATTAATGGCACAAAAATAACTCACTCAACTGAGGATTGCACAATATAATAACACTATTACTCTATTAAAGGAGTTTAAAGTGTCAATCCTTAATTGAAACATTAACAAAGTGCCCTCCCCGCCACAGTTTCGGTAAAAAGCAATGGGGCTGAAAAACGCAACAACTCAAATCCATAGACTACAATTAACGGACTGACCATCCATGATATCAAAATTATTATTATTATTTTACGCTTTACAGTGTTTGTTTACATTTACTGAATTTACAAACATTGGAATAAATGTGGAATAAATGTGGAGGTTTTTTTTACATGTGAAACTTTCAATTAGATTTTCACTTTGATGTCTGGAATTGCAAGTTCACATGAAAAATGTTCACATATGAAACTGCAAATTAGATTTTTACATGTGAGTGTTTTTCGTTTGTGAACGTGCAAATCTACATGTGAGGTGAAAAACATGTAATACTCCTCATATGGAAAGGTGGTGTTAACATGTGAACACTAAATTGAATACATGTTAAAAATGTGGTTTCACAAGTAAAATTGAAGCTCAACATGTGAAAACAGCTATTTGACATGTTTCTCTATTTTTTTCTCTCTCTCTCTCTCTCTCTCTCTCTCTCTCTCTCTCTCTCTCTCTCTCTCTCTAGAGTGGCAAGAGACATTTCAGGAGCTGAACAATAAAAACAGCTGGTGAGTAAAGCACTTCATTAAAGGTGACATGTTGATATATGGGAGATGTAGTGATGGCAGTTCTTGGTGTGTTACTCTGAGTAGTGAAACAAAGCAAATGGAGGAGCTGTTTAACAAGAACCAACAGCTGAAAGAGCACCAGAGGTTACTTACAGAAAACATCAAACAGCTGGAAAATAGGTGGGTCCCTCTGTGTGTCTCTGTGTTTGGCTATTCTATATTAGTATTTTTAGCTGAACGTTTTATTTTTCACATGCACATGTACAGTGAAATTCTTAACTTGCAAGCCCTACCCAACAGTGCAGTATACAATATCAAAAAAGTATACTAACTAATATGAGAGTATATTTTTTAAACCACAAGAAATATTAAAATAGGGTGTTTTAGTGTGTGCTGTCTTAACACAATGTGTTGCTGAATGTGTGTCAATGTTTGACCCCCTGGTGACCTCTGTGCTGCAGGTTGAGGGCGGGGCTCTGTGACAGGTGTACTGTCACTCAGGACGTGGCCAACCGCAGGCAGCAGGAGTATGAGACCTCCCAGATCCAGAGCCTCCATCATATTTCCATCCTGGGTAGCTAGCTAACACATCGACCCCTCCTTCACATGCATCTCAAGCATTGTGTAAAGATCCAACAATAATGCTTATTTTATAGCTACAGTATAGTACTTAAACATTAGCCATGGACTGTGGGTTATTTTGTAGTGGGAAAGATGAACAAAATGAAAATGGAGAACCAGAGACTGCAAGAGGAAGTCAGTCATCTGAGAGGAGCACAAGAGTGAGTTATATGCACAGAGTGACCAAAATATTATGAACACCTGCTCTTTCCATGACATAGACTGACCTGGTGAATCAAGTTGAAAGCTATGATCCTTTACTGATGTCACTTGATAAATCCACTTCAATCAGTGTCGATGAAGGGGAGGAGACGGGTTAAAGAAGGATTTGTAAGTATTCACACCCCTTGACTTGTTCCACATTTTGTTGTGTAACATCAACAACAACAAAAATTAAAAATCTCATCCATCTACACGCAATACCCCATAATAACAAAGTTAAAACATGTTTATCGACATTTTGGAGAATTGTATTGAAAATAAAATACAGAAATGTCTGATTTACATAAGTATTCACACCTGTACATGTTAGAATCACCTTTGGCAGCAATTACAGCTGTGAGTCTTTCTGGGTAAGTCTTTAAGAGTTTTGCACAACTGGATTGTACAATATTTACATGATTATTTTTTATGTTCTTCAAGCTCTGTCTACTTGGTGGTTGATCATTGCCAGACAGCCATTTTCAAGTCTTGCCATAGATTTTTAAGCTGATTTAAGTCAAAACCTTAACTAAGTCACTCAGTAACATTCAATTTTGTCTTGGTAAGCAATTCCAGTTTAGATTTGGTCTTGCGTTTTAGTTTATTGTCCTGCTGAAAGGTGGATTTTTCTCCCAATGTCTATTGGAAAGCAGACTGAAACAGGTTTTCCTCTAGGATTTTGCCTGTGCTTAGCTCCATTCCAGTTTTTTTTTGTCCTAAAAAGCTCCCTAGTCCTTGTCGATGACAAGCATACGCATAACATGATGCAGCCACCACCACGCTTGAAAATATGAAGAGTGGTACTCAGTGATTTGTGTTGTTGGATTTGCCCCAAACATAATGCTTTGTGTTGTGTACATAAAGTACATGTATTCGCATTTTTTTGCATTATTACTTTTGCAAACAGGATGCATGTTTTGGAATATTTGTATTTTGTACAGGCTTCCTTCATTTCACTCTATCATTTAGGTTAATATTGTGGAGTAACTACAATGTTGTTGATCCATCTTCAGTTTTCTCCTATCACAGCCATTAAACGATGTAATTGTTTTAAAGTCACCATTGGCCTCACGGTGAAATCCCTGAGCGGTTTCCTTCCTCTCCGGCAACTGAGTTAGGAAGGACACCTGTATCTCTGTAGTGACTGGGTGTATTGATACACCATCCAAAGTGTAATTAATAACGTCACTATGCTCAAAGGGATATTCAGTGACTGCTTTTAAATGTTTTACCCGTCTACCAATAGGTAGCCCTTCTTTGCAAGGAATTGCAAAACCTCACTGGTCTTTGTGGTTAAATCTGTGTTTGAATTTCACTGCTTGACTGAGGGACCTTACAGATAATTATGTGTGTGGTACATAAATAAAGTAGTCACTAAAAAATCATGTTAAACACTATTATTGCACACAGAGTGAGTCCATGCAACTTATTATGTGACTTGTTAAGCACATTTGTACTCCTGAACTAATTTTGGCTTGCCATAACAAAGGGGTTGAATACTTATTAACTCAAGACATTTCAGCATTTCGTTTTAAATGAATTTGTAAAAAATTCTAAAAACATAATTCCACTTTGACATTATGGAGTATCGTGTGTAGACCAGTGACACAACATCTCAATTTAATCCATTTATTTTAAAATCATGCTGTAACACAACAAAATGTGGAAAAGTTTAAAGGGTGTGAATACTTTCTGAACACACTGTGTGTGTGCCATTCAGAGGGTGAATGGGCAAGATAAAAGATTTAAGTGCCTTTGAATGGGGTATGGTAGTAGGTGCCAGGCACACTGGTTTGTGTCAAGAGCTGCAATACTTCAGGGTTTTTTCACGCTCAACAGTTTCCCGTTTGTATCAAGAATGGGCCAACCCCCAAAGGACATCCAGCCAACTTGACACAACTGTGGGAAACATTGGAGTCCACATAGGCCAGCATCTCTGTGGAAAGCTTTCGACACCTTGTAGAGTCCATGCCTCGAAGAATTGAGGCTGTTCTGAGGGCAAAAGGAGGGTGGGGGTGCAAATCAATATTAGGAAGATTATCTTATCGTTTTGTATACGCAGCCTGTTTTATTACAAGTGAGCCTATTGTTGTGTGTAACTTTGCGTGAATAAATGTGATTTTGTCTTGTTAGTTGGAGCATAACATTCTTGTCATTTCAGGGGTCAGGGTGGACATTCCTCCTCCCATGATGCAACCCCGGAGGTCAGGCAGTCTGCTGACATTTCACCTTCTGCTGTGCCACACGCCACAGCCATCAGGTCTCTCAGCCAGCCACCAGAGGGCGCCACTGCGGGGCTGTCCATAGTCAATACTGAGACGGGCCACAGACGTTCCTTTGTAGCTGACGGTGAGAGGAAAGAATACACTTCTCATCATGAACTTAAAGTATTTCGAGTCAATTAATGATAACTCATCACTATCACCAGTATAATCATCAGGATTTGTTTTCTTCTTTGGGTTTTTTGACAAAATAGAGACGCTACTTGAACGTAGACATGTGAAGGGATGGAATGGAAAACAATCCTATGTAAGTGATTTTGTTTGTCTTAAAAACAAATCATTAGCTGAACATATGGATCAATATAGAACAAGTCAAAATGTCCCCTCTCAGCCACCATCTACCTTCTTAACGCACACAGAAATCCCATAAGCCTCTATTCATGTCCACTCCCATCCCACAAGCATTGAGGCCAGAGCAAAGTACAGCCAGAGGCAACACTGGGGAGAAGAGGTGAGCAAGTGAGGCAATAACAGCAAAAGATAGTGAAAAGAGAAGCACATTTACCTTATAACCTTTTCCTCTCTTCCCTCTCTTTCTCCTCTTCCCCCATCCTTCCCTTCTCTTAGAGTCCATAGTATGGAAACAATTGGCCAGCAGCGCTACCCTGTCACTCCCTCCATTCCCCCCCACCTGTTTGTCCTGAAGAACACCCCTCTCCCTTCTTCCTCCTCTTTATCCTACTCCTCTCTACGTGGAGATGAGAAGCAAAAATGTGACCTGGTCCATGCCCCGGTCCCCTACCGTCCATTTCCTATCAAGAGTGCTCATCTCTCTGTCCCCTGGCCCCTGCCCGAGCACTCTGACTGGGGCACCCTGGCCACCTCTGTTGGCGATGGCCTGGTGGTCCACCCCAACCCTAACCCCAACCTCCAGACCTTCCACCAGCAGAGCAGCAGCAACAACCAGAGCAGGGGGCAGAGCACTGGGCAGGCCTGGCCCAAGCCTGGGAAGAGCCCAGCTGCACGGGTCCAGGACCAAGACAGGCGGGGGGTGCAGCACCCATGTCGGGAGGTGTTGGTACAGCCAGAGAGGGTGTTTGGGGAGGGGCTGAAAGGGGCTGACTCTCCTCTGGACCTGTCTGACCCTGGGAGGTTCAAAAGCAGTAAGTCATCACAGGACAGCAAGGCCAACCCCACACTGCAGGATGTATACATAGAGGGAGAGACATCTAACAGTGCCACGAGGACAGAATCCTCCCCACAGATCCAGTCCAGTCCTCCCTCTTCCTCTTCTTTTCCACCTGCTCCTCCCTCATCCTCCTCTTCTACACCTCCCTCCAGCCAACAGAGGCAAAGCCCCAGTGATCACAACCTCAAGGTACTTTACGGAAGCATTCCTCTCAATAAACATGTGAAATAGACAAACCAACACACACACCAGTGTTTTTTTTCATGACCATGGCATTATTCCTATCTATTACAGCATGTTGGATGACTGTCATTCATACTCCATTCAACCATTTCACTGTAACATTGATAGGTTTAGGCTACTACATGATACTTGAGTTTTCCCTATACCCATCATGAGGTTGCTACAACCTAGCCTATGAATGAAAGTTTACAACGTAGGTGCACACAGGTCGAGAGAAAATTTTGAGGTGACAGACAGTGACACATGGACAGACAGTGACACATTCAATACCGTCTTGCACACTCTTGCCTGTATCTAGCTTATTTAGGGTGTAATCATTAGTCCAACAGTTGCAAACACAAGTTTTTATTGGATAAATGCAGGTATTTTATATCCCCGTTTCGTTTGCTTCCGTTTAAGAAAAGTTTTTCAACAGAATCGGCATAATGAATACATCCCGTATCACACATAAACACAGGTCACTTTCATAGCAGCCATATTGTATTCCTTCTCACCTCTATGCACTCTCTATGCGTCACCAGACAAAAAAAACTTTCCAAGCCAAATCATGTCATAACCGCTACACACAGCCGACATCATTGTCCCCATGTTAGCTAAAGTAACATCCTAGTCAACATAGCAAATAGAACTAATGCGTTAGTAAACTCGCTACAATCATGCAGTAACGTTACAGTGTATTTTGGCAGTAAGCAGTTACACCGGCGGGCCCGGTGGCAATAAATTATTAAACTAAAAGCTTACCTTGACATGGAAGAGTTCCAGTGTTGTGTTGGAAAGTCATAGCCAGCTAGTTAACATAGCGTCCCTCTGTTTGAGCCGGGTGTTTGAGTAACTAAACTAGCCAGCTGCATTTGCTAGCTAAGTAAGTGAAACTGAAGGAAAATAATTAAATCTCTCTCTCTCTCTCTTCCACCCTCGTTTTTGGAAAAAAAGTATTTGAATTTCTCTCTCTTTGAGTCAATTACGCACCACATTTTATGCACTGCAGTGCTAGCTAGCTGTAGCTTATACTAGACTAATTCTCTGATCCTTTGATTGGGTGGACAACATGTCAGTTCATGCTGCATGAGCTCTGATAGGTTGGAGGACGTCTTCCAGAGGTTGTCATAATTACTATGTAAGTCTATGGAAGGGGATGAGAACCATGAGCCTTCTAGGTTTTGTATTGAATTCAATGCACCAAAAGGAGGATGGAAGCAAACTGTCCTCCGGCTACACCATGTTGCTACCCTACAGAGTGCTGTTGATGCTACTGTAGACCTTGATTTCAAAACAGTGTGTTTTAATACATTATTTGGTGATGTGTGAATACATTTAGTATAGTTTTATCTGAAAAAGGATGACTTTTTCAATATTTTACCATTTACATTTTTTTAAATTCACTGAGGAGGATGGTCCTCCCCTTCCTCCTCTGAGGACCCCCCACTGACACACACGTGTGTGATTTAGTAATTTGATATGTCTAACCCCGTTCGCAGGAGGGAGGGCAATCAGAGATGGTGGAAGCTGACGGGAAAACAGATAAAAGAACAGGAAAGGAGTCTAAGGACAGGAAAGACCCTGTTCTGACCATCTCACTGCATCCAGGTACAGAACACCGCGACAAGGCTGTATGTGTATGTGTACAAGTACATATAATAATAATAATAATAATAATAATAATAATAATAATAATAATAATAATAATAATAATAATACATTTTATTTGCACCTTTCAAGATACACAAGGAAATAATCAAATATTAAATATAAACATGTCTATTACAAAAAGTAGCATGGCTCACAAAAGAAGTTACTCTTTTGTCCTCAATTGTTTCTGTATTGTTGCCGCAATCAAGGGGGAGGCCGATGACATCAGAGTGAACCATCAGACCAACTCCTTGAATTGTCAAACCCTTGAATAAAAAAAACCACTATTAACACTGTTGAAATTAAATCTTATTACTTTATTTTTCTTTTCTCTGCCTCGTTCTGGAACCACCTCATTGCCGCAACTTAATTTCAAGGAAAGTCACGTTTGCAATCATATCATGTGAAACAATGTGTGGGAACTCAGGTTGGAAAAGTCCATTATTATGAACCAGTCCGTGGGTGGAATAGCCCATTATTATGGAACAGTCCATTATTATGCACTAGTCATTGTGAAATAGTCCATTATTATGAACCAGTCCGTGGGTGATTAATGATACTTGTTTCTACTATTATGAGATTATATGAATATTGATATGAGGACCTTGAGCAGGAAGTTTGAACTCATCCATGATTTTATTTCTTGAAGACAGTTTATGAGTGATGATGGGGAGGTCAGAGGTGAACGTAGATTTGCATGTCAACAGCGTAACAGTGGGATTGCAGACCGTATTGATGGATGATTTAACCGAGGGGTAGGATGTAGATGATGAAAAGGAGAGGCCCTAGGTCTGAGCCTTAGGGGACTCCCTGGCGGACAGCATAATGGGCGGATTTGAAGTGTCCCAGGGTCACTAACTGCTGCCTGTCCAACAGGTAGGACCTGAACGAGGCTAGAGCTGTTCCGATAATTACCCGAGGCCTCTCCATTCTTTCAAGGAGGAAGTTCAGTAGGATGAGGAGGTTTAGATTGCTAGAGTCAGCCAGAGTAATCTACTAGTAGTAGAGATCGTTTACCACTTGAACCAGAGCCGTTTCCATGCTGTGATTGGCCCTAAACCCCGATTGAAGACGCTCAAAGAGGTTATTGGAAGCCATGTGCTGATGGAGTTGGGAAGGTACATTGGCCATGAAGGGAATGTTGGATATTAGCTTGTGGTTGTTGAGGTTAGCTGGGTCAAGTCCTTGTTATTTTCACAATGGGTGGGACTGCAGCCAGTTTGAGATCAGGTGGAACAGTGTCAAAACAGAAGGACACGTTAACAACCGTGAGGGGAGAGATTGCAGGAAGACATGTCTTGACTAGGGAAGTGGGCATAGGATCAAGTGAGCAGGTTGAAGCTTTGTATTTGGTGACTAGACCAGAGATGAACTCAGCATCAAGAGGGGAGAAGGCGGAGAGGGAGGAAATGGTTGCTGAGTCGAGGCTATGGAAGGAGCTCGCTCAGTGGACTTTGTTTGAGCTGTATCTATTTTATTGTCTATTTTGTTTTGGAAGATGTCCAGCTACTGACGACAGAGGTCAACTGTAGCATTGGGGGGGGATTCATTCTGTGGCTGTAGAACTGTAGCTTTTTGATTGTGCAGAAGAAAACTCTCAGGTTATTATGACCTTTACTGATTATGTTTGAGTAGTGGGTAGACTTGGTCTTGTGGAGAGCGTCTTTGTAGTTTGAGACATGTTCCTTATATGCCTGTACTGTGAGCCCTGTTTTCTTATCCAGCCATTCCAGCTGGAGGCCGGCAGCCTTCATGGTACGTAGTTTGGGTGTGTACCCGGGTGAAGACTGGGAGAAACCATTTTTTTTGTTTGATATGTTTCTCTGTAATTACAGTGGTGCTCCTTGAGGCTCTGAATTATGGATTACAGAATCAACTTTACTCCAACGGCAAGGCAAGTGTCTACTCTCCCTATATGTCCACAGTCTGTAAACTGAAACTGATTTGAGGTTATTGACCGTTAGTATCTTGTCAATGTTTGACATTTACAGTCAGCCCAAAGCACGGCTGCAGGGAGCAACTCAGACGACCAGGAAGTGGAGAGCAGTCTGTCTGGGTCAGAGAGCAGCCAGAGTTCCAAGAGGAAGTGGACTAGGCTGGATACAGACACAGAGGGTAAGGATGGATAGAGAGAGGGGGGAGAAGGGGAAGTGAAAGGGGGAGAGAGAGCGAGAGCGAGAGAGAAAGTGAAAGAGAACTCGATAGAAAGATCACACATCAAGTCAAATGTGTGTCTTGTATCAAGCTGTGGGATTCTTTTCTCTTGTTCTCCTCTAGCTCCTCGTCAGAAGGAAAAGAGGATCAACCTTCTTAGTACAGTAACTGGGGAAGAGCCCACAGAAGTGAAACAGATGACCGGTCAAGGATAAAAATCACACCGGTCTGTAGCTCACACGCACTATACTGTGCTTACTGAATGTCTGAGAAGTAGCCGGAATGTCACAACGAGATGGAAACACGTAATTGTCAGTAGAATGTGTTATTTTCACAGGAAATGTCCCTCATCTAAGAATAGGGTTAAAGAGAGGGTGAGGGAAGTGAGACAAACTGTGCATTAAAATATTGTCTTCACATAAACCCCTTGGGCTGGAGCTCTGTGTTGCTGAAACACAGATTGAATGACATTTATTAAGAGAGTAAAATAACTACACTTAGACCTCGACCTCTTTTTGTTGTTCCTCTTCCCTCAGTCATGTGACGTTCAATGTAAAAAAGGATCAAGGCATTGTAGTCCACAGGAGGACATCTAACGGCTGTATTCCACCCTCCTCATCACCCCTCATTGCAATGAAAATGTCTGCCTTGCTGGAACAGAGGGACAGACAGTGTCAAAGACTTGAACAGAGCTTCTTCCATCTGACTGTTGTCCTTTCAGTAGAGGGTTCTTGCTAGTGGGCGTTATGCATTTCAATGGAATAGCCTTGATAGTGACTAGCTAGATAATAACCTTGTGATTAGTATTCAATTATCCTCCAACTGATCATGTATTTCACGCTGACTTCCCAGTATTGCTGTTGTCTCAGAAGGCCAAACAGGGGAGTTGACACTGTACTAGAGCGCCGGCTTTATCTCTCTCTCTCTCCCACTCTCTCGCTCTCGCTGTCTCTGTAACCCCTATCTCTACTTCTCTCTCACACTAATCTTGTTCTCTCATACATATTCATACATTTCTACTTCGTGGCAGAACTGTCAACTCCGCCTGGCTATTTTTGTCACAAATTGTTCTTCACCCCGTCCCCAAACGTTCTTCTTCCTCTTTTTGGTTTTCAGAAAGCACATATTTTGCAAGTCTTAACTTTCCACTTGCAGCTGCCACAAAGTTTGTGTCAATGTGGTGGGGTGATGTGGGGGGTAAGAGTGTGGAGGGGGGGGGGACAACACGATAGTTCTGAAGCCATTATGGACTCTCGTTGATCTCTGCTTTTTTACTAATGTCATTAGAGTCCATTATGTTCATTGTCAGTAGGCAACTATGTGAACTTAGTGTACTCAGTGTTGGAGAAAGCTCTGAGAGACACTGCTCTACCATGTTTACTCCGCATACAAATGTGTTCTCAATATGTGACATTGGGATATTATACACTTATGCTATGGTTCACCTTTGTTTTTCCAATGAAGGTAAACAATCTTCAAACTCTTAGAGACACTGTTGTGTACTAGCTATAAAATCAATATTGAATGTGTATTTTTTTTTTTAAAGCAGTCTGAATATGCAGTATACCTTAACAATGTTATGAAAAATAAAACATGGTTATTTGAATTATAAAACTGCCTGGAAACATGTCTTCGGTCCAGGATGTTATGCAAAGTGACTATGTTGTCATGACCAGACCAACAGTGTGGAAATCCCTCCTATGATGCTGTGTTCATCTGGGAAACCGACACCCCGACCCAGTCACAGGAAGTCAACACCACAGTGAACACAGAGATGGAACACTGGGGGATTTCTGGCTTTTCCATCACCTATCACTAGATGTTTTTCAAATCAACGTATGATAGTGTCATATGGTGGAAATATTTCAAATGTTCAAACACTTTAGGTATCTTTTCAAATTGGACATCTCACAGTAAGATTTGTATACAGACAACCGCACACATAATTGCATGAGTCATTTTAAAGTTATCTCGGTATCGCACTGGTGAGGTTCCTCATTCTCCTGTCTGGTTTGCATGTGGAGGGCCCACGCTGGCAGCTTCGGTCCTGGAAGAAAAGAGTCCTTGTGTTACTATCGATCAGACATTACCGAGCTGTTGCAAATCTCTGCATTACCACAATCATATCCTAGCAGGAATGTTGATGGTGCAAATTGTGTACGTACAAAAAGGGGGTGGGGGGAAAAGGAGATAAAGAAGAGGAAAACTTCAGTAGAGAGAAAGGGAGAGTGGGAGTGAAAGACAGGGAAGAAGAGAGAAACGTTAATGGTACTGTAGGTCATTGTGGTCTTTGTCAGGTTAGTAAGGAATACCTTAAACACCGATGAGATTCATCACCCACGCAGAATCAATCAATCAATCAAATGTATTAATAAAGACCTTTTTACATCAGCAGATGTCAGAAAGGGCTTATACAGAAACCCAGCTCAAAAACCCAAACAGCAAGCAATGCAAATGTAGAAGCACGATGGCTAGGAAAAAACTCCCTAGAAAGGCAGGAACCTAGGAAGAGACCTAGAGAGGAACCAGCCTCTGAGTGGTGACCAGTCCTCTTCTGGCTGTGCTGGATGTAGATTATAAGATTGCATGGCCATTAACCTCTTGGTCCTACCTGGCACGCAGGCGTCCCATCTAGAGCTCTGGAAATGCAAATGCGCTACGCTAAATGCTAATAGTATTAGAAACGTTCATTAAAATACACATGCAGGGTATTGAATTAAAGCTACACTCGTTGTGAATCCAGGCAACAAGTCAGATTTTTAAAATGCTTTTCGGCGAAAGCATGAGAAGCTATTATCTGATAGCATGTAACACCCCAAAAGACCCGCAGGGGACGTAAACAAAATAATTAGCATAGTCGTCGCTACACAAACCGCACAAATAAAATATAAAACATTCATTACCTTTGACCATCTTCTTTGTTGGCACTCCTAGATGTCCCATAATCACTATTGGGTCTTTTTTTCGATTAAATCGGTCCATATATAGCCTAGATATCGATCTATGAAGACTGTGTGATAAACGAAAAAAAATAGCGTTTCATAACGTAACGTCATTTTTTTTAATTCAAAAAGTCGACGATAAACTTTCACAAAACACTTCGAAATACTTTTGTAATGCAACTTTAGGTATTAGTACACGTTAATAAGCGATAAAATTCATCAGGAGGCGATGTCAATTCTATAGGTGTCTGTTTCGAAAAAATGTCTTGGAGAGAGCTCGACCAAAACATCCGGTTGGAGACCGGAGGGAATCGATTCCCTTGATTCAGTTAGATCAAGAATCAATTGCGAATCAAATGACAAGACTCTAGACAACGTGTGGAAGCTGTAGGCACTGCAACCTCTGCCTCATTTAATTCGATTCACTTTGAACAATTCCTTGAAGTCGCGGATGGATATTTTTTTCCATTTTCAGTGATCAGATATTCCTGCACTTTTCGATGAAACGCACATTCTGTTATAGTCACAGCCGTGATTTAACCAGTTTTATAAACGTGTTAACGAGTGTTTTCTATCCACACATACTAATTATATGCATATACTATATTCCTGGCCTGAGTAGCAGGGCGCTGAAATGTTGCGCGATTTTTAACAGAATGTTCGAAAAAGTAGAGGGTCGACTTATCAGGTTAAGGCCAGATCGTTCTTCAAGATGTTCAAACGTTCGTAGATGATCAACAGGGTCAAATAATAATCACAGTGGTTGTAGAGGGTGAAACAGGTCAGCACTTCAGGAGTACATGTCAGTTGGCTTTTCATAGCCGAGCATTCAGAGGTCGAGACAGCAGGTGCGGTAGAGAGGGAGAGAGAGAGGGAGGGTGAAAGAGATATGATTATGGAACAGGTTGCAGCTGGTGGGGATCTGCTCTGACTCCAGCACACCTGTCTCTGCCCACCCAATCACACACACACATACAGAGAGAGCAAGAGGGAGAGGGAGAGAGTACTGGGGGAGTGCAGCAGGTCGAGGAAACACAGGATGAGCAATAGAGGGCATTGCAAAGAGCAGATGTGACCGAATCCAGCCAGCTGGTCTGCGTATGCTCTGAGGACACAGCTAGGGATGCCGTCTGGGCCGGCAGCCTTGGGAGGTTTAACACGCTTAAATGTCTTACTCACATCATCCATGGCGAAGGAGAGCCCACAGTCCGTTAGAGCCGTTGGACTAGTAACCGGAAGGTTGCAAGTTCAAATCCCCGAGCTGACAAGCTACAAATCTGTCATTCTGCCCCTGAACAGGCAGTTAACCCACTGTTCCTAGGCCGTCATTGAAAATAAGAATTTGTTCTTAACTGACTTGCCTAGTTAAATAAAGGTAAAATTACAGTGCATTCGGAAAGTGTTCAGAACCCTTCACGTTTTCCATATTTTGTTAGGTTACAGCCATATTCTAAAATGGATTATATGTTTTTCCCCCTCATCACTACACAAAATACCCCATAATGACAAAGCGAAAAAAAATGTTTTGCCAAAATTATATATATATATATATATATATAAAAAATGTTTTGCCAAAATTATATATATATATATATCACATTTACATAAGTAGTCAGACCCTTTGCTATGATACTCAAAATTGAGCTCAGGTGCATCCTTTTTCCATTGATCATCCATGATGTGTTTCTACAACTTGACTGGAGTCCACCTGTCGTAAATTCAATTGATTTGACATGATTTGGAAAGGCACACATGTCTATATAAGGTCCCAGATTTGACAGTGCATGTCAGAACAAAAACCAAGCCATTAGGTTGAAGGAATTGTCCGCATAGCTCCCAGACAGAATTGTGTCTAGGCACAGATCTGGTGAAGGGTATCAAAAAATGTTTACAGCATTGAAGGTCCCCAAGAACACAGTAACCACCATCATTCTTAAATATAAGTAGTTTGAAACCACCAAGACTCTTCGTAGAGCTGGCCACCTGGCCAAACTGAGCAATAGGGGGAGAAGGTTATTGGTCAGGGAGGTGAACAAGAACCCGATGGTCACTCTCACAGAACTCCAGAGCTCCTCTGAGTATATGGGAGAAACTTCCAGAAGGACAGCCATCTCTGCAGCACTCAAGTATCCAAGATGGCATAGCAGTCGGACGTGTATTTGTCTTGTCCCGTCTTGTCCACTGTACATAGTAATTTTTCCTTGTTTTTTTGTATATATTTTGTAAATAATTTAAGCTCACTTTCCATCTACGGACTGAATATACTCTCCTGCAACTCGCCTCACCCAATGTGGTACGGATTTTTATACTTTAGAATCTGAACCCCCATCAGAAGCCAGCCAGCTAACTAGCTACTAGCTAGTAGTCATGCCACTGCTAGCGGTCTTCACGGTTAACTCTGACATCTGCCAGCCTCAGCTCGGTCAATACCTGGCAGTCTGCACAGCGCGAAATCAACCCAGAGCATATCGGACTGCTTTTTCTCTACCACATCTCCGGATTCCTACTGCAAGCTCTGAACCTTTACACCGAATAAATGCAGCTAGCTAGCTACTATCCGAGTGACTACTCCTGGCTAACGTCTCTGTCCCGAAGCAAGCACCAGTTAGACTGGAGCTAGCCTCGAGCTAGGCCCATCTCCTGGCTAGCCAAAGAGGTCCACCAGCCAATTCTTGGGCTACTAAGCCTCTTTTGCCAATTGGCCTGGACCCTTTTACTGCTGACACGGAACCCTGTCGATCCATCACGACTGGTCTGCCGACATAACCGTCCGAGGTGGTTTCAACAGGCTCCTCCGTTGTGACGTTGCCGGAGGCCCATCTGCTATCCCCGGCCTGCTAGCTGTCTGAATCGGCGTGTCTCCAGCTCGCCTAGCATATTAGCGACTACTGAATTGGGTCTATTGCTACTCATTGGACCCTATTATCACTCGGCTACACATGCCTCTCCCCAATGTCAATATACCTTGTCTATTGCTGTTCTGGTTAATGATTTTTGTCTTATTTCACTGTAGAGCCCTCAGTCTTAACCAATATGCCTTAGATAGCCCTTTTGTTCCACCCTCCACACATGCAGTGACCTCACCTGGCTTAAAACCTTTTGGAACTACCCATCCCGGATCTGGGAGAATTGTCAGCAACTACACTAATTAGCATAGTACAACGGTCAAATAATCTTACTTGAAAATATTAATGAAATCACAAGTGAAATATAGCGAAACACAGCTTAGCCTTTTGTTAATCACCCTGTCGTCTCAGATTTTGAAATTATGCTTTACAGCGATAGCAAGACAAGTGTTTGTGTAAGTTTATCGATAGCCTAGCATAGCATTATGTCCAGCTAGCAGCAGGAAGCTTGGTCACGAAAATCAGAAAAGCAATCAAATTAACCGTTTACCTTTGATGATCTTCGGATGTTTTCACTGACGAGACTCCCAGTTAGACAGCAAATGTTCCTTTTGTTCCATAAAGATTATTTTTATACCCAAAATAACTCTGTTTGTTTGTCATGTTATGTTCAGAAATCCACCGGAAATAGCGGTCACAACAACGTCGAAAAAAAATCACAATTATATCCATAATATCGACAGAAACATGGCAAACGTTTTTTATAATCAATCCTCAAGGTTTTTTTCAAATATCTATTCGATAATATATCAGCTAGGACAGTTGGCTTTTCAGTAGGACCGGAAAAATGGCTACCGCTCTCTGTTACGCAAGAATCACTCTGAGAGCCATCAGCTGGCCACTTACGCAATGTGTTCGTTTACGCTCATTCTTCAACATAAAGGCGTGAAACTACATCTAAAGGCTGTAGACACCTTAGGGAAGACGTAGAAAAAGGAATCTGGTTGATATCCCTTTCAATTGGCAATAGGGATGCATAGAAAGACAGGGGTTTCAAAATAAGGGTCACTTCCTGATTGGATTTTTCTAAGGATTTCGCCTGCAATATTAGTTCTGTTATACTCACAGACAATATTTTTACAGTTTTGGAAACTTTAGAGTGTATATGCATATTCTAGCACCTGGTCCTGAGAAATAGGCAGTTTACTTTGGGAACGTTATTTTTCCAAAAATAAAAATAGTGCCCCCTAGTTTCAAGAGACTAGTGCCTCTAGAGACAAAACCTCTCTCATTGTCACTCAATGCCTAGGTTTACTTCCACTGTACTCACATCCTACCATACCCTTGTATGTACATTACTTGAATCTATTCTTTCAAGCCCAAAAATCTGCTCCTTTTACTCTCTTTTCCGAACGCACTAGACAACCAGTTCTTATAGCCTTTAGCTGTACCCTTATCCTACTCCTCCTCTGTTCCTCTGGTGATGTAAAGGTTAACCCAGGCCCTGCATCTCCCAGCACCACTCCCCAGGCGCTCTCATTTGTTGACTTCTGTAACCGTAAAAGCATTGGTTTCATGCATGTTAACATTAGAAGCTTCCTGCCTAAGTTTGCTTTATTCACTGATTTAGCACACTCCGCCAACACTGATGACCTGGCCGTGTCTGAATCCTGGTTTAGGAAGGCCACCAAAAATCCTGAAATTTCCATACCCAACTTCAATATTTTCCAACAAGATAGAACTGCAAAAGGGGCAGAGTTGCAATCTACTGCAGAGATAGCCTGCAGAGTGAACCCAGTCGAACATCTCTCGAGAGACCTGAAAATAGCAGCGGCGCTCCCCATCCAACCTGACAGTGCTTGAGAGGATTTGCAGAGAAAAATGGAAGAAACTCCCCAAATACAGGTGTGCCAAATTTGTTGCGTCATAGCCAAGACAACTCAAAGCTCTAACCGCTGCCAAAGGTGTTTCAACAAAGTACTGAGTAAAATGTCTGAATACTTATGCAAATGTGATATTTAAGCGTTTTATTGTGTATATATTAACTCACATAATTTAATTTAGAAGTATGCAATAAGGGGTCTGTAATAGAATAAAAGTGTCAAAAACAAATGTAGACATTAATAAAGGCATTTCTATAGTTCCAAAATATGTTTTACAACGGTGGGGAAGTGCCAAGACATGGCTTCAAATAAGCACCCCCTCTGAAGGTCATCTAGTGTAAATATAAGTCATTGCTGCAGACTCAGGCCATAGCCATTACCCATCCAGTAGTGCAGTGGTTCCTGGAGAATTGGGTATATAAATCTTACGAAAAAGTTCTGGCCCGCCTGGAGAAGGAAAGGTGCCCTGTCCAAAACATTATATGAGAAACAGTGACATACACTCTGAATTATATACAATTATACATCTCATATTGGTCTTTCACAGCCAGGTCATCCCAAGCTGTATTGTACAAGTAGGCTAATAGTAGGCCAACCATTGAAAGCAATAAATGAGGCTGTTAACTGAGTCAGAAATTCACAGGTTTTTGATTTTATTATATCCTTTCAGGTTTTTGCTCTCAAAGTCACAATTTTAAGTAGAAAAACAATTTGATGTTCTAAGTCCTAAAAATGCTTTAACCACATAATGAGACCACTTTGATGTCTGGAAATAATCTAAGATTGTTTTGTTGACTGTAGTTACCATTTAATTTAAGTGCACAGGCACTGTTTGGTTAGCAGTGTGTGTGTGTGTAGCACATGATATGTAGTTTGCAAAACAAATGGCCACTGGATTGATGCAATTAATCATAACATCATTCTGCCAGGTAGAAATAGAAAGTGTTGCCCTCCTATACCCCAGTAAATCTAGAAAATTCCAAGTAGGCAAAAAACTGAAAATGATCTAAAATACCATTTTTTTTTCAAATGTTGAAATCAGGTTAATTTTCGGGCTCTGAATAAAAGTTGAAAGTACGTTTTTTATAGATGTCTGTTTTTGGACCAAATCAAGGACAGTCCAGACTGGACCAAATCTGAACCAAACACAGACGTCTAGGCCTAAGCATCTGCCTCGAATTCCAAAGGTTGCAAATTCTAATCCAACCACTGAAAGTTGTTTTTAGATATTTGTTTTAAACCTATGCCAAACCTTAACCCTTACCTAAACCATTCGGAGTTAATACTTAACCGTAACATTTCGGGGGTTAACGACTAAACTTATCCCGAACCTTAAGAATTCTGAGTTAATGCCTAAATGTAATCTTCAACACATCACAATGTGACGTTTGAGATACATGGCTGAATGTCTAATTCGGACCTGAGACTGTGAGAGCTAGTTGTGTAAAACAGTCAGTTGCATTGCCTTTTTTAGACCTGATCCCTGTGACTATTTGGCCAGGTCAATGTGTCTATTTAAACTCTTAATATCAGCTACCCAACGTTATGAGGAGTTATCCTGAGCCCATGTTCAATGGGAATCGATGTGTTAACACAGTGGGAAATGCAGAAGTCTTTTTTATTTCGTTTTGATCAGCTCGTCAAAAATAGACTGATACACTCTTGAAACCACTGATCTTGACAGTTTAGCACAAGGGGTAAAACTCATGGACAGCAGTTGTGAGAAGCCTCCATTCGATATTGTCCATTTTACTTTGACCTGTGCTGTTTTCAGGACATGACGCTAATTAAGATGTCAGAGCATTTTATATTTGATTGGGCGCCATTGAGTTTAGGCTATTTGATTGGAGAAACGTGCATGATATAAAAAGTGTCCTTCTGATTACATTGCCATTCATTTGATCTCCAGCCTGTAGGCTACAGAAAATACCATATTCTTCTAGCATAGGGTATATCTGCTACATGATTTATGTTATAATATTTTTTGCTGGAATATTGGTGGAGCGCTGCAGTGATTCTTCTCTCCAGTTCTCTGGAGAACTGTGCTGGGAATGGACAAGCAAAAATATGTTGCACCCTGCCTTTGAGCGCTCACCTAAAATGTCCATATGCCACTGGTTGAGAGAAATTGAATTCTGTGAGATGTTATGTGTTGTTGGAGGTGTGTCTTGGTCAGTTACACTTGAAAATGCGGCCCTAGTCAATCTGCCTAATCCTGCCTAATGTCCGGGCCAATCCATTTTTGTCTACGAAACCGCTTGCATGTGAGGCACGCATTTTCGAACGGTGTGTTCTTGCAAATTGCATTTTGGAACATTCGCACGTACCACAATGAGCACATTGTTGCTCTAAAACGTGAATAAATAATTGTTTATCAACATTTTAAGCTATACATTCTTATCTGTTCCAAATCCCTTATTGATAATGGTGTATATGCTGTACACCTCCACTACAATATTTTGATGCGCATGGTGGGGATTAAGACGTGAGTATATTCAATGCCCACTGAAAAATAAGTGGGTATAAAGTGTGTACCTGCGTACACCTTTCACTACACCACTGGCCCCATCTAAAAGAGAAAGGGAAAGGAGGATACCTAGTCAGTTGTACAACTGAATGCATTCAACTGAAATGTGTCTTCCGCATTTAATCTAAGACCCTACTTCTGACTCTCTCTTTCGAGCCGTGGCTCGGAAGAAATTTGTGTTTAATCCTGACATTTGATGAAGGATTAGTTAAAGAGACAGATGATTTGTTTGCTGTCCTTGCATGGCCCGATCCGCCCATTGCCTCCATGCCCTCAGTGTGGGATGTTGTCTGTGACTCCAGCGGAGTATGCTGCTCGGGCTAATGTGTCCCCATGCCATTCGTGATCCCATTACAACATATTGCATCTGTACGTTTTTGTTAGATAGGGTATGATTTCAAAGGGGAGGGCTGTGTAAAATTGATACAGAAGGTATGTGAAATTTAGATATTCAATAAAGATAATCTCTTACAGCAGGTGCCAAAACAAACTGTAGAAGTTTAGAGGCACTTTAATAATATTTTTAAGACGACTTTTTCAATTAAAACCACAAAAGAGTTAGGCTAACTACAGTATATTTGATTTTTTTTTACAGGAAATATCATGTTTTTTCTTATTTGTATTTTATGTGCATTTTTAAGTGTTCGTACTCAGACCATGTCTAGGTTTAGTAGGCTACTTTCCGGAAGAGTCTGTAAAAAAAACTTCCAGCCCGCAAAGATAGCAGTGTCATGATTGATGTAACCTCCTCCCCAGGCTCGAATTAAATGACCCATAGACCAACACATAGACAGAGAGAGACCCGGCTGGTGGGCGAGATTATGATAGATGTGACAGAAAGTTCGTCGTGCACAGTCAGATGTGAGGTACTAACTTCCTCGTATACAACTAGTACGCACCCTTCAGCTCATTCTATCTGAACTATAATCCCGGGATGGAAGAGCAGATATCAAAGAAAAAGGAGCGTTTTTCTAAAGAATACAAATAATTCAGCGTTGAGGACCAAATAGCAGAACATACGTGGAATATACAGCTGGTTGGAACGAGGTAACTCCCTCTAATTTGTTATTCTAGACCACTAACCTAACACTACAAGGGGAACATGTATACTCACTGATATTCATACCATAGGCAATATGCATTTCTTAAAGAATAAAAGCAGATAACGAACGGATGGATAATGTCTTCTTAAAGCATTTCCCACCTGTGTCATTCAGTCAGTGGCAGTCAGTGCGCTTTAAAGGGTTAACCCTGCATTTAACCATTCGGAATGAATGCCTAAAGGTAAGGTTTTAACCCTATCCCAAACCTTAACGGTGACCTTAACCACTCGGAATGAAAGCCTAAACGTACTGTTTTAACCATATACAAAACCGTAACCCTTAAACCAATGAGTCCTACTATAACGCCAGCGTGTTTGGGACTTCTAACTCCATTTAAAAACCATGTGTTTGAGCTACAGACTTCTAGATTATACTATTGGTTTGTAAAACAAGGGCGGATCCCGAATCGACCCGGGCATGGTCTTTTATATCGAAATGTCTGTAGATTCTGAATGTTAAGATACAGCTATCTATGAAAAGCTGAAACTCTCACGAACACGCACATGTCATCTGTTTTGCTCTAAAACACTCACAAGCTATACAGGAGTCGTTAGATCCCTTACATTTTTTCAAATTTTGTTACTTTACAGCCTTATTCTAAAATGTCCTTAATTTAAAAAAAACATATCTACACACAATACCCCATAATGACAAAGCGAAAACAGGTTGACATTTTTGCAAATGTACTAAACATTTAAAACAGAAATACCTTACTTAGATAAGTATTCAGACCCTTTGCGATTAGTGAAATTAAGCTCAGGTGCATCCTGCTTCCATTGGTCATCCTTGAGATGTTTCCACAACTTGATTGGAGTCCACCTGTGGTATATTAAATTGTCTGGACATGATTTGGAAAGGCACACACCTGTCTATATAAGGTCCCACAGTTCACAGTGCATGTCAGAGCAAAAACCAAGCAATGAGGTCCAAGGAATTGTCCTTAGAGGACCGACAGAGGCACAGATCTGGGGAAGGGTACCAAAAATGCCTACAGCAGTGGTTCCGTACCCCTCCCAACATTCAACCTCCAGCAGCGTACCCCATCTAGAACCAGGGTCAGCACACTCTCAAATGTTGTTTTCTACCATCATTGTAAGCCTGTCACACACACACTATAAGATACATTTATTAAATATAAGAATGAGTGTGAGTTTTTGTCACTTCCCACGAGCCGGGTTGTGACAAAGAGCTCTTATAGGACCAGGGCACAAATGATAATATAATAATAATCAATCATTTTGCTCATTATTTAGCCATCTTACATATTAAACCTTATTTGTTCATCAAAAATGGTGAATAACTCACCACAGGTTAATGAGAAGTGTGCTTGAAAGGATGCACATAACTCTGCAATGTTGGGTTAAATTGGAGAGAGTCTCAGTCTTAAATCATTTTCCTCACACAGTCTGTGCCTGTATTTAGTTTTCATGCTAGTGAGGGCCGAGAATTCACATAGGTACGTGGTTGCAAAGGGCATCAGTGTCTTAATAGCGCCATTTGCCAAGGCAGGATACTCTGAGCGCCGCCCCATCCAGCAATCTGGCAGTGGCTTCTGATAAAAATTAAATTTTCACAGAACCGCTTGTTGCAATTTCAATGAGGCTCTCTTGCTCAGATATCGGTAAGTGGACTGGAGGCAGGGCATGAAAGGGATAACGAATCCAGTTGTTTGTGTCATCCTTTTCGGGAAAGTACCTGCGTAATTGCGCACACAGCTCAGTCTGGTGCTTCGCTATGTCACAATTGACATTGTCCGTAAACTTGAGTTAATTTGCACACAAAAAATCAAACAATGATGGAAAGACCTGTGTGTTGTCCTTGTTAAACCCTCTTGCGACTAGCAATCCCGGATCCGGGATCGTAATCATAGCCTCAAATGAATTAGCATAACGCAGCGGACATAAATACCCCTAGAAACTTTTCCTATTCATGAAAATGGCAAATGAAATATATTCAAACACAAGCTTAGCCTTTTGCTAATCACACTGTCATCTCAGATTTTCAAAGTATGCTTTACAGCCAACGCTAGACAAGCATTTGTGTAAGTTTATCATAGCATAACATTTTCATGAAAATAAAAAAGCAACCAAATTAAATAATTTACCTTTGAAGAACTTCGGATGTTTTCACTCAGGAGATTCCCAGTTAGATAGCAAATGTTCCTTCTTTCCAAAAATATTATTTTTGAAGGCGAAATAGCTCCCGTTTGTTCATCATGCTTGGCTGAGAAATCGACCGGAAAATGCTACCACTCCAACGCCGAACCTTTTTCAAAATTAGCTCCATAATATTGACAGAAACACGGCAAACGTTGTTTAGGATCAATCCTCAAGGTGTTTTAAACATATATATTCGTTAATATATCAGTCGAGGCAATTGGTTTCTCAAAAGAAGCGATTGGAAAAATGGCTACCTCAGTAATTTACGCCAGATTTTCTACGGGAAACACCATGTGACCACTTGCTATATATTGTCCCTTACGGCTATTCTTCAATGTAAATGCGTAAAAAGACATCACAATGCTGTAGACACCTTGGGGAATACGTGGAAAACGTAAGCTCATTCGTAGCTCATTCACAGCCATATAAGGAATCATTGGCATGAGGCGGTTTTAAAAAATTTGGCACTTCCTGGTTGGATTTTAAACTTGGTTTCGCCTGTAACATCAGTTCTGTTGCACTCACAGACAATATCTTTGCAGTTTTGGAAATGTCAGAGTGTTTTCTATCCAAAGCTGTCAATTATATGCATAGTCGAGCATCTTTTCATGACAAAATATCTTGTTTAAAACGGGAACGTTTTTCATCCCAAAATTAGAAAAAAATCAGAATAGCGCCCCCTAACACTCAACTGGACAGACAGAAGAGCTCCAACTTCTTAACCATAGCTTAAATTTTGTCCTGCACATTGAATATAGTTGCGGAGAGTCCCTGTAATCATAGATTCAGATCATTCAGGCAAGACAAAACATCACCCAGATAGGCCAGTCGTGTGAGAAACTTGTCATCATGCAGACAAGTGAAAATTATGGTCAGTAAAGAAAGCTTTAAGCTCGCCTCTCAATTTAAAAAAAGGCGTCAATACTTTGCCCCTTGATAAACAGCTCACTTCTGTCTGTTGTAAAAGCTTTACATGGTCGCTGCCCATATCATTGCATAATGCAGAAAATCCATTAGAGTTCAGGGGCCTTGCTTTAACAAAGTTAACCATTGTCCAAAATGTCTTTCAAGCTGTCAGGCATTCGGGGGAGGCTGCAGTGTACCCAAGTGGCGTCGGGAGCAACAGCTTGTACTCGCGTTACCACTCCACTGTGTCTCCCTGTCATGGCTTTTGTGCCATCGGTACAGATACCAACACATGTTGACCACCAAAGTCCATTTGACATCACAAAGCTGTCCAGCACTTTAAAAATATCCTCTCCTGTTGTCCTGGTTTCCAGTTGTTTGCAGAAGAGGATGTCTTCCTTAATTGACCCCCCATAAACGTAACAGACATATACCAGGAGCAGTGTCAGGCCCACCACGTCTGTTGACTCATCCAGCTGTAACGCATATAATTCACAGGCTTGTATGCAAAGCAGTAATTGTTTCAAAACATCTCCTGCCATGTCACTAATGCGTTGTGAAACAGTGTTGTTTGATGAAGGCATTGTCTGTCTTTTTTTGTTTGTATTTTCCCCCAGCAATGTCCCAGCCATGACAGCAGGAAGTATTAAGTCCTCCACAATAGTATGAGGCTTGCCTGTCCGAGCCACTCGGTAGCTCACCATACAAGACGCTTCTAGAGCCTTCTTATTTTAAAGGAACCTATTGGTTTGATACATGTCTTACTACTCGAAAGTCGTCTTACTTCTCAATTAAAAAACTCCTGTGGCTTATTTTTCAAATCGGCATGTTTCGTTTCTAAATGTATGCGCAAGAGGGAAGGTTTCATCGAGTTGTGAGATAGTACTTTTGCACATATAACACACTGTGGCTGAGGAAAGGCACTACTCCCAATATAAGTGAACCCCAAATCAATTTAGTTCATCATATTTGCGCCTTATCGATGGTCCAACATCTCTGTCTGTTGTTCGGTGCTTTCCCAGGTAAGGGGGTAGAAGCTATTTGGCTGCAAAGCCCCGTTGGAAAATCTAAATGGACTGTTTGAAAATGTGAACCACACGCAATGTTTAGGAATAGCCAGTTTGGGAATAGCCCGTCTATAGCATTGAAGGTCCCCAAAAACACAGTGGACTCCATCATTCTGGAAGAAGTTTGAAACCACCAAGACTCTTAATAGAGCTGACCTCCTGGCCAAACTGAGCAATTGGGGGAGAATGACCTTGGTCAGGGAGCTGATGATCACTCTGACCGATCTCTAGAGTTCCTCTGTGTAGATTGGAGAACCCGAAGGACTCTTAGACCATGAGAAGATTCAAGATTCTCTGGTCTGATGAAACCAAGATTGAACTCTTTGGCCTGAATGACAAGTGTCACGTCTGGAGGAAACCTGGCACCATCCCTATGGTGATGCATGGTGGTGGCAGCATCATGCTGTGAGGATGTTTTTCAGCAGCAGGGACTGGGAGACTAGTCAGAATCGAGGCAAAAATGAATGGCACAAAGTACAGAGAGATCCTTGATGAAAATCTGCTCCAGAGCACTCAGGACCTCAGACTGGGGCGAAGGTTCACCTTCCCACAGGACAATGACCCTAAGCACACAGCCAAGACAACGCAGGAGTGGCTTCTGAAAAGTCTCTGAATGTTCTTGAGTGGCCCAGCCAGAGCCCGGACTTGAACTCAAACAAACATCTCTGGAGAGACCTGAAAATAGCTGTGCAGCAATGCTCTCCATCCAACCTGACAGAGCTTGAGAGGATCTGCAGAGAAGAATGGGAGAAACTCCCCAAATACATGTGTGCCAAGCTTGTAGCGTCATACCCAAGAAGACTTGAGGCTGTTATCGCTGCCAAAGGTGCTTCAACAAAGTACTGAGAAAAGGGTCTGAATACTTACAGTATGTAAATGTGATACTTCAGTTTTACATTTTTAATACTGTTGCTAACATTTCTAAGAACCTGTTTTTGCTTTGTCATTATGGGGTATTGTGTGTAGAATGATGAGGGGGAAAAACAATTTAATACATTTTAGAATAAGGCTGTAACGTAACAAAATGTGGAAACTTTTCGAATGCACTGTAGATGCAATGCCTCTTCATGGCTTGTAATCTATATTTTGATGGAAACCAGGGGTTTGAACTGGTTCAGGGAACAGAACCGGTTCAAAGCCAAGCCCCATCCATGTCCACCCCTCTCTCTCACTCTCTCCCAATTGTTACATTTCAGTAGTATCTTGAGCAATAGCACTCTGACCAAAAACATGGACTTACCACCTGCACTGACTCTCTGCACCTTAGCACACACACACACACACACACACACACACACACACACACACACACACACACACACACACACACACACACACACACACACACACACACACACACACACACACACACACACACACACACACACACACACACACACACACACACACACACACATCACAACTGCTGCCACTAGATTCTTATTTATTTTTGCTAAATACTGCACAGCTTAAAAACACTTGACCCCCAATCCCTCTTCCCCAAAACATGTGTAAATATTGTACAATAAATGGTGCATTCTCGTATTATACTTATGCTACAATGTTTATTCTATTCTATTGAACCATTTACTTTAGGTTTTGTATTCTAATATTTTATTATTTCTTATTGTTGTTGCACAATCAAGAAGGAACCTGCAAGTGAGAATTGATTTGTACGGTGTACATCTGTATCCCGTACATACATAACTTGAAACTAAACAACGATTACTCATTCCATAACAAGCATCTCTATCCATGCTAATTGGTAGAGTAAATTAATGAGCTATTTGGTCAAAACTGTCGATTTCACAGGCTTTTAAAAGAATAAGGAAAAGGAACTATATGAATAGTTAGCTTCTTTTTTTTACCGGTTCAGAACACTGCAACGGAACAAAAGAAATAGGGATTCTGTTCAGAATTTAGGTTCTAAGCCCTGATTGGAAAGTAGTAATTGTGGATTTTGTAAAAAGAAGAAAAAAAACAGTAAATGGTCACATCACACCCAAAACTTGCTTCCATAAGTTGAACATGTTATGTGTGTGTCTGGTGCCTGGTTCCATGGCATGGCAGTTTGTGAGAGTACTAGCAGAGGAGGTTTAGCAGTGATGTTTTTTACATGGTGTACACTCCCAGTCCCAGCCGCCCGCCCTGCAGCAGATGCAATGATAGTGGTTAGTGCCAGAGGCACACACTCTCACAGCTAACTAGATTTGCATCTGTGGGTAATATGATGTGTTAGAGACAGGCAGGCAGGCAGGCAGGCAGGCAGGCAGGCAGGCAGGCAGGCAGGCAGAGACAGAGACAGAGACAGATGGAGGAGGATGGTTGGGGAGTTATTAGGGGCTGATTGGATCAAGTGACGTGGATAGAAAGATGGATGGAGACGATAAGGATGAGGGGGCACTTTCTAAAGAGCAGGGTAGTTCTCTGCTTCTATGGTCTGATCATCACCTCCAGTTAACTTCCTCTGTACAGGAAGTACATGCCATGTGTGTCATGGTTTGATGAGATTAATGGACGATGTGAGTGGTTGATAAGAGGCTGAGAAGGTTTGTAAATGGATGAGAAAGGTTTGGCCAACCACCAGAGACACTTTTTCAAGATACAACACTTGATGGTTTGGAAGAAGCATCTTCCTCTGAGAACCAGAGAGAGGGGGGAGGGGGTGTTCCTATACCTGTAGCCTGGCATACTGGCATGGAGAAGCATCTTCCTCTGAGAACCAGAGAGAGGGGAGGGGGTGGGGGTGGGGGGTTCCTATACCTGTAGCCTGGCATACTGGCATGGAGAAGCATCTTCCTCTGAGAACCAGAGAGAGGGGGGGGGGGGGTGTTCCTATACCTGTAGCCTGGCATACTGGCATGGAGAAGCATCTTCCTCTGAGAACCAGAGAGAGGGGAGGGTGTTCCTATACCTGTAGCCTGGCATACTGGCATGGAGAAGCATCTTCCTCTGAGAACCAGCGAGAGGGGTTGGGTGTTCCTATACCTGTAGCCTGGCATACTGGCATGAAGAAGCATCTTCCTCTGAGAACCAGAGAGAGGGGGGGTGTTCCTATACCTGTAGCCTGGCATACTGGCATGGAGAAGCATCTTCCTCTGAGAACCAGAGAGAGGGGGTGTTCCTATACCTGTAGCCTGGCATACTGGCATGGAGAAGCATCTTCCTCTGAGAACCAGAGAGGGGGAGGGGGTGTTCCTATACCTGTAGCCTGGCATACTGGCATGGAGAAGCATCTTCCTCTGAGAACCAGAGAGAGGGAGGGGGGGGTGTTCCTATACCTGTAGCCTGGCATACTGGCATGGAGAAGCATCTTCCTCTGAGAACCAGAGAGGGGGGAGGGGTGGGGTGTTCCTATACCTGTAGCCTGGCATACTGGCATGGAGAAGCATCTTCCTCTGAGAACCAGAGAGAGGGGGTGTTCCTATACCTGTAGCCTGGCATACTGGCATGGAGAAGCATCTTCCTCTGAGAACCAGAGAGAGGGGGGGGGGGGTGTTCCTATACCTGTAGCCTGGCATACTGGCATGGAGAAGCATCTTCCTCTGAGAACCAGAGAGAGGGGAGGGTGTTCCTATACCTGTAGCCTGGCATACTGGCATGGAGAAGCATCTTCCTCTGAGAACCAGCGAGAGGGGTTGGGTGTTCCTATACCTGTAGCCTGGCATACTGGCATGAAGAAGCATCTTCCTCTGAGAACCAGAGTGAGGGGGGGTGTTCCTATACCTGTAGCCTGGCATACTGGCATGGAGAAGCATCTTTCTCTGTGAACCAGAGAGAGGGGGGGTGTTCCTATACCTGTAGCCTGGCATACTGGCATGGAGAAGCATCTTCCTCTGAGAACCAGAGAGGGGGGGGGGGGTGTTCCTATACCTATAGCCTGGCATACTGGCATGGAGAAGCATCTTCCTCTGAGAACCAGAGAGAGGGGGTGTTCCTATACCTGTAGCCTGGCATACTGGCATGGAGAAGCATCTTCCTCTGAGAACCAGAGAGGGGGGTGGGGTGGTCCTATACCTGTAGCCTGGCATACTGGCATGGAGAAGCATCTTCCTCTGAGAACCAGAGAGAGGGGGAGGGGTGGGGTGTTCCTATACCTGTAGCCTGGCATACTGGCATGGAGAAGCATCTTCCTCTGAGAACCAGAGAGAGGGGGTGTTCCTATACCTGTAGCCTGGCATACTGGCATGGAGAAGCATCTTCCTCTGAGAACCAGAGAGGGGAGGGGTGGGGTGTTCCTATACCTGTAGCCTGGCATACTGGCATGGAGAAGCATCTTCCTCTGAGAACCAGAGAGAGGGGGTGTTCCTATACCTGTAGCCTGGCATACTGGCATGGAGAAGCATCTTCCTCTGAGAACCAGAGAGAGGGGGTGTTCCTATACCTGTAGCCTGGCATACTGGCATGGAGAAGCATCTTCCTCTGAGAACCAGAGAGAGGGGGGGGTGTTCCTATACCTGTAGCCTGGCATACTGGCATGGAGAAGCATCTTCCTCTGAGAACCAGCGAGAGGGGTTGGGTGTTCCTATACCTGTAGCCTGGCATACTGGCATGAAGAAGCATCTTCCTCTGAGAACCAGAGAGAGGGGGGTGTTCCTATACCTGTAGCCTGGCATACTGGCATGGAGAAGCATCTTTCTCTGTGAACCAGAGAGAGGGGGTGTTCCTATACCTGTAGCCTGGCATACTGGCATGGAGAAGCATCTTCCTCTGAGAACCAGAGAGGGGGGGGGGGGTGTTCCTATACCTATAGCCTGGCATACTGGCATGGAGAAGCATCTTCCTCTGAGAACCAGAGAGAGGGGGGGTGTTCCTATACCTGTAGCCTGGCATACTGGCATGGAGAAGCATCTTCCTCTGAGAACCAGAGAGGGGGGTGGGGTGGTCCTATACCTGTAGCCTGGCATACTGGCATGGAGAAGCATCTTCCTCTGAGAACCAGAGAGAGGGGGGAGGGGTGGGGTGTTCCTATACCTGTAGCCTGGCATACTGGCATGGAGAAGCATCTTCCTCTGAGAACCAGAGAGAGGGGGGGGGGTGTTCCTATACCTGTAGCCTGGCATACTGGCATGGAGAAGCATCTTCCTCTGAGAACCAGAGAGGGGGGGAGGGGTGGGGTGTTCCTATACCTGTAGCCTGGCATACTGGCATGGAGAAGCATCTTCCTCTGAGAACCAGAGAGAGGGTGGGGTGTTCCTATACCTGTAGCCTGGCATACTGGCATGGAGAAGCATCTTCCTCTGAGAACCAGAGAGAGGGGGTGTTCCTATACCTGTAGCCTGGCATACTGGCATGGAGAAGCATCTTCCTCTGAGAACCAGAGAGGGGGGGGTGTTCCTATACCTGTAGCCTGGCATACTGGCATGGAGAAGCATCTTCCTCTGAGAACCAGAGAGGGGGGGTGGTCCTATACCTGTAGCCTGGCATACTGGCATGGAGAAGCATCTTCCTCTGAGAACCAGAGAGGGGGGTGTTCCTATACCTGTAGCCTGGCATACTGGCATGGAGAAGCATCTTCCTCTGAGAACCAGAGAGAGGGGGAGGGGGGTGTTCCTATACCTGTAGCCTGGCATACTGGCATGGAGAAGCATCTTCCTCTGAGAACCAGAGAGAGGGGGTGTTCCTATACCTGTAGCCTGGCATACTGGCATGGAGAAGCATCTTCCTCTGAGAACCAGAGAGAGGGGGTGTTCCTATACCTGTAGCCTGGCATACTGGCATGGAGAAGCATCTTCCTCTGAGAACCAGAGAGGGGAGGGGGTGTTCCTATACCTGTAGTCTGGCATACTGGCATGGAGAAGCATCTTCCTCTGAGAACCAGAGAGAGGGGGTGTTCCTATACCTGTAGCCTGGCATACAGGCATGGAGAAGCATCTTCCTCTGAGAACCAGAGAGAGGGGGTGTTCCTATACCTGTAGCCTGGCATACTGGCATGGAGAAGCATCTTCCTCTGAGAACCAGAGAGGGGAGGGGGTGTTCCTATACCTGTAGCCTGGCATACTGGCATGGAGAAGCATCTTCCTCTGAGAACCAGAGAGAGGGGGTGTTCCTATACCTGTAGCCTGGCATACTGGCATGGAGAAGCATCTTCCTCTGAGAACCAGAGAGAGGGGGTGTTCCTATACCTGTAGCCTGGCATACTGGCATGGAGAAGCATCTTCCTCTGAGAACCAGAGAGAGGGGGGTGTTCCTATACCTGTAGCCTGGCATACTGGCATGGAGAAGCATCTTGCTCTGAGAACCAGAGAGAGGGGTGGGGGGTGGTCCTATACCTGTAGCCTGGCATACTGGCATGGAGAAGCATCTTCCTCTGAGAACCAGAGAGAGGGGGTGTTCCTATACCTGTAGCCTGGCATACTGGCATGGAGAAGCATCTTCCTCTGAGAACCAGAGAGAGGGGGGGTGTTCCTATACCTGTAGCCTGGCATACTGGCATGGAGAGGCATCTTCCTCTGAGAACCAGAGAGGGGGGTGGGGTGGTCCTATACCTGTAGCCTGGCATACTGGCATGGAGAAGCATCTTCCTCTGAGAACCAGAGAGGGGGTGGGGTGGTCCTATACCTGTAGCCTGGCATACTGGCATGGAGAAGCATCTTCCTCTGAGAACCAGAGAGGGGGGTGGGGTGGTCCTATACCTGTAGCCTGGCATACTGGCATGGAGAAGCATCTTCCTCTGAGAACCAGAGAGGGGGGTGGGGTGGTCCTATACCTGTAGCCTGGCATACTGGCATTGAGAAGCATCTTCCTCTGAGAACCAGAGAGGGGGTGGGGTGGTCCTATACCTGTAGCCTGGCATACTGGCATGGAGAAGCATCTTCCTCTGAGAACCAGAGAGGGGGTGGGGTGGTCCTATACCTGTAGCCTGGCATACTGGCATGGAGAAGCATCTTCCTCTGAGAACCAGAGAGGGGGGTGGGGTGGTCCTATACCTGTAGCCTGGCATACTGGCATGGAGAAGCATCTTCCTCTGAGAACCAGAGAGGGGGGTGGGGTGGTCCTATACCTGTAGCCTGGCATACTGGCATGGAGAAGCATCTTCCTCTGAGAACCAGAGAGAGGAGGGAGGGGTGGTCCTATACCTGTAGCCTGGCATACTGGCATGGAGAAGCATCTTCCTCTGAGAACCAGAGAGAGGAGGGAGGGGTGGTCCTATACCTGTAGCCTGGCATACTGGCATGGAGAAGCATCTTCCTCTGAGAACCAGAGAGAGGGGGTGTTCCTATACCTGTAGCCTGGCATACTGGCATGGAGAAGCATCTTCCTCTGAGAACCAGAGAGAGGGGGGGTGGTCCTATACCTGTAGCCTGGCATACTGGCATGGAGAAGCATCTTCCTCTGAGAACCAGAGAGAGGGGGGGGGTGTTCCTATACCTGTAGCCTGGCATACTGGCATGGAGAAGCATCTTCCTCTGAGAACCAGAGAGGGGGTGGGGGTGGGGTGTTCCTATACCTGTAGCCTGGCATACTGGCATGGAGAAGCATCTTCCTCTGAGAACCAGAGAGAGGGGTGGGGTGTTCCTATACCTGTAGCCTGGCATACTGGCATGGAGAAGCATAATATGATGGATTGGAAAAGGTTCAATCACAATAACCATTTAGCCTTAAAAAGTTTTGCTGCAAGTTCAACTTAAACTGTTAAAAAGAAACTGACCCTGCTGTGACAAAGAGGAATACAGTTTAAATGGAAAGGTACGTGAATATTTACAAATGTAATTATGTTAGGTTAGAGTAAGGGTATCTCTCAGACTGATAAACATCACTTCTTCCCTTCATCTCTCTTTCTCTCTCTCTGTCACGCTGACACATGTCAGTTGAAGGCATTCAGTTGTACAACAGACTAGGCATCCCCCTTTCCCTTTCATTTTAATACTGCAGCTCATCTGTTTATTTCAACAGAGATGAATAATAAAATGACAGGTCCTCTCTCTCTCACACAGACATAGACTCTATTAAATCAAAATAATTACCCCTGTCTAATTTCTCTCTTGTAAATATTTGACACAGACCAAATGACTGGTTTAAGTTGAAGAGAAAAGGCTCTTCATGCCACCAATCACCATTAGCAAATGTTTTAACCTGCTGGCCCAAGGGCGGCGCTGCGTGTTTCTAGTTGGGTGTCACTCTGGTGATTATGACTGAGCATTTTGTAGCTTTTAAACAGCTGTGTAACAGCTGTATGGGAAATATTACAGTAAACGGTCACCCTCAGAGCATAAGGCAAGTATATCCATACAGTATCTTGTAGTAAACACTTCATAATACATTGACTTAGCACTGCTATGATGCCATTTTTACACTCTCTCCACCTTGCGTTACCTGTCCAAATGTAGTGAACAGACATTGTATTCTGACTGATATTTTTGAAATAACACATTTTTAGGTTCTTCCACTATGGGCTGTGTGGGGTCCAAGGGGCAGCAGGATCCCAGCAGCAAAGGTGTGGTCAATGATGACTCTCAGAACCAGACTCAGACAACCCACTACGTCAAAGACCCCACCACAGGGACCAAGGCTGTGAGTGAACACCGGGGGGTATTATTACTGCTAGACTCTATTCTGTTGCCAAGAGCAAGATACTGATCTGTAAGTAGGTTTCCTTTGGTGTCTGGGGTGGTCATTACTTCATGTGTGTTAATTGTAAACCCAGCTATCACATCTAGTTCCTTGGAAGTTGTGGAAACAAATGTTTTTGGTTTCACATTGCTTGTGGGAACAAATGTTTGTAACATGTTGTGTTGCTGCCTTGCAATGTTGTTGTGTTAGGTCTCTCTTTATGTAGTGTTGTGTTGTCTCTCTTTATGTAGTGTTGTGTTAGGTCTCTCTTTATGTAGTGTTGTGTTAGGTCTCTCTTTATGTTGTGTTGTCTCTCTCGTCGTGATGTGTATTTTGTCCTATAGATATGTTTTATTTATGTTTAATTCCAGCCCCCGTCCCCGCGGGGGGCCTTTTGTCTTTTGGTAGGCCGTCATTGTAAATAAGAATTTGTTCTTAACTGACTTGCTTAGTTAAATAAAGGTTGTTTTTTTAATGGAAAAATAAATGCTATATGGAAATAAGTAAACATTTAGCTTGTCGGGGAACGTCTAAATTTAGTTTGCATGGAGGTTCTGAGAACATTTTACTCTGGTTCCTTGAAAGTCTTCCTGGGAGGCCTTTATTAACACTCTGAGAATGAAAATTGTGGGCTATTTGGAGGTTTTTGAATGACTTCCTTAAAACTTATTTTAGTAACTCTGATAGCTTATTTGGGGTAAACTTTCTTGAACTCCAAGCGCAGATAAGACGCATGGAAATTACTTGGGCGTTCATCATGCAAACACATGTATTTTTATTGTGACATGGCATCAGTGAGATTCAAACCTATAATCTTCTGTTCTCTATCCATGGAATTAATCCACCAGCGTGGAGCTAGCATGACATGTTTTTTTAAACATACAAAGCTGTTAATTTTAGTCTATTCAAACAAACCCTATTTCAAAGGGAAAAGCAGTCAATAAGATCAGGTTTGGCCAATTAGCCAACACACCTGAACACACTTAACAAAGTAGAGGATACAGAGAGTTTTGTTGATGCTGAGAATGGAATGTATATTTCTTGTGTTTTTTTTATGGAAAGTTTTCTTAGCGTTCTCAGAACAATTTGATAACATGACTTTAAATAGAACCGTTATGCTGAAGTACCGAAATTCCCACAGAAGAATATTATTTTTTGTAACATTCTCTGAACTATTTGAGAACATTCCCAATGTCAAACCGATTAGATAATGTTCCTAGAACATTACCAAAATTGAAATGAAATGTAACCATGTTTAAACTTTTGGGAAATGTTCTGTTAAAGTAATGAAATACTAAGACATTTTTTGTCAAGTTCCTTAAATGTGCTGAAAATGTTCCAAGGCCAAGCAACTATCCTGCACCAATCCCAGACATTTGTGGGAAGGTTGTATGCAAAATAACTTTAGGACAACCAGGCTCTCTCTAAGCTCTAAGAAACATCTGGTTCTCAGAACATTATGTGCTACAGTAGCAGGGATGTGACTCAGGGCTGTTATTTAGAATGAGGAAGAGGAAGTAGCACAACAAACAAGCGCAGAAATGTGTTTGCGATCATTGAACAGACATTTAGTGACAGAATTGAAATGTCTCTCCTCTATTTCTGTTTTACTTACATTCCTATTTTCTGTCAGCCTATCTCACTCTTGCTTAGTCTGTCATTGACCACACATCTCATTCTCTGACTCATTCACTTTCTCCCAACCATACTATACTACAACTATAATATGTATAATATGTATAGTATGTTCCATACTACATTTCTCATGGTTCTCCTAATTCTCATATTGTCTTTACAGAACAGAACCATCACCGTTGCCCCTCCAGTCCCCTCTAATGGTGAGTAGAACGCAGAAAAGTTACAGTACTCACATTGCTTACTTGAGTCTGTGATGGAGGAACTATTACTGTATCGCACTGTATTTTGAGCAGCACACTACACACTGTGTGTCTAAAATGGATTACCGTTTGTTGTCATGTAATGAGGCCACATAATGTATGAGGGTGAAAGGAGTGAGCGTGTGTGGGTTGAAATAGACCACTCAGAGCCTGATCACACGGGACAGCAGAGATGATCTCTCCACTGCTATAACAGTAAAGCAGTCAGACATGAAGTGACCCAGGCAAGGCACTGTTGTTGTATTAATAATGTAAAGTTGCACACGATGTCACCCACAAGTCTTTCTTTGTCATATGTGTGCATGCGTACACACACACACACACACACACACACACACACACACACACACACACACACACACACACACACACACACACACACACACACACACACACACACACACACACACACACACACACACACACACACACACACTTATGTTCTCTGCCCCCTCCAGGTACTGAGAGCATTGCCATTGCACTGTATGACTATGAGGGTGTAAATGATGGAGACCTGGGCTTCAAGAAGGGAGACAAGCTTAAAATCTTACAGGAGTGAGTGTACCTGATATTTACACACAAACAAGATACATCATTACCCATACAAAGCAGTGTATAGCTTACCTATACTCTCTCTCTCTCTCTCTCTCTCTCTCTCTCTCTCTCTCTCTCTCTCTCTCTCTCTCTCTCTCTCTCTCTCTCTCTCTCTCTCTCTCTCTCTCTCTCTCTCTCTCTCTCTCTCTCTCTCTCTCTCTCTCTCTAGATCTGGAGAATGGTGGAGAGCACAGTTAATTAGCACAGGCAAGGAAGGCTACATCCCCAATAACTATGTAGCCATAGACAGACTTGAAACCGAAGAGTAAGTGTTTTATCAGTGGACTGTGTGAATAGTTTATGAGTAGAGCTGCTCAAAGGAATCAGTGTGAAATAAATGTACCATCATCCAGGTGGTTCTATAAAGGAGTGAGCAGGAAAGATGCAGAGAGGCAGCTGCTAGCATCAGCAAACAAAACAGGATCGTTCATGATCCGTGACAGTGAGACCACCAAGGGTGAGCAAGTTAAAAAGCTCTTACACACATACCAACAAACGTGTACACATTTAGCAAGCTAACACCCTCTCTCCGTCCTACTACAGGCAGCTACTCCTTATCCGTAAGGGACAGTGATTCCCAATCAGGAGACACAGTCAAGCATTACAAGATCCGTACACTGGATAACGGTGGCTTCTACATCTCTCCACGCATCACCTTCAACAACCTGCAGGAACTGGTCAGCCACTATAAAAGTGAGTGCCAACAGCATGGCCAGACCACCATAATACACAGGGATACACCCATAGAGATAGATAGCCCTCTATAGCCCCACAGTGGAGGTGTCATAATGCACATAATACTGAGAAAACCTTGAGGTCAAACAGAGAAATGGTTCCAATCCTTTTTCCACCATAAATGTTTCCCAAAGGGAATTTTACAAACACTTCAAAATAATGGCTGTTTGTGTAGGCTTACCCCGGTGTGACGTTTTGATAATCATGTAAATCTCTCTCAGACAATGTGACTTTTATCAATGTATTCGGCTCTATTTACTCTCAGATTCAAAATGGCTAATTAGAGTCAAAGTAGACATCATGTAAGACTACAAATCCCTGCAAGCTCCTGAACGTCATCTCTAGTTGCCACCTTTGCTAAAATGCATTGTGTAAAAAAAACTTGCATAAGACAGTTAACAGAATTGTCCATTTAAATACATTTTGACAAATGTATTAATTTCTAAATTTAGCTAACATTAGATAGGTAATCCAGAGATTCTTACCTTTGCCTCGATTCGGTAGTCTCATCCAGATCATCATGGCATTTGTAGTCCTTTATGATAGCCACATTAGCAGCTAATTAGCATTTCATCTTGGGGGGTAAGTACAGGCAAATATATTGGTAAAAATCACCTTGACCTAGGAAGATTTAGACGGTTATCAAAACTTCACGCCAGGGTAAGCCTACACGAAACACAGCCCTTATTTTAAGTGTTCATAATATCCACTATGGGAAAAATGAATGGTAGAAAAAGGATTGGAACCATTTCCTTTTTTGACCGCTAGGTTATATGGGTATTATGACTCATACTGTGGTACTCTATGGCAATGTCCATGCAAAAATCCAACTAGACTTCTCTATCTATTTCTATGGATTTGATCTTTTTATTTTATTTCACCTTTATTTAACCAGGTAGGCTAGTTGAGAACAAGTTCTCATTTACAACTGCAACCTGGCCAAGATAAAGCATAGCAGTGTGAACAGACAACAACACAGAGTTACACATGGAGTAAACAATAAACAAGTCAATAACACAGTAGAAAAAAAGAAAAAAAGAGTCTATATACATTGTGTGCAAAAGGCATGAGGAGGTAGGCGAATAATTACAATTTTGCAGATTAACACTGGAGTGATAAATGATCAGATGGTCATGTGCAGGTAGAGATACTGGTGTGCAAAAGAGCATAAAAGTAAATAAATAAAAACAGTATGGGGATGAGGTAGGTCAATTGGGTGGGCTATTTACCGATGGACTATGTACTGCTGATCGGTTAGCTGCTCAGACAGCAGATGTTTAAAGTTGGTGAGGGAGATAAAAGTCTCCAACTTCAGCAATTTTTGCAATTCGTTCCAGTCACAGGTAGCAGAGAACTGGAAGGAAAGGCGGCCAAATGAGGTGTTGGCTTTAGGGATGATCAGTGAGATACACCTGCTGGAGCGCATGCTACGGGTGGGTGTTGCCATCGTGACCAGTGAACTGAGATAAGGCGGAGCTTTACCTAGCATGGAATTGTAGATGACCTGGAGCCAGTGGGTCTGGCGACGAATATGTAGCGAGGGCCAGCCGACTAGAGCATACAGGTCGCAGTGGTGAGTGGTATAAGGTGCCTTAGTAACAAAACGGATGGCACTGTGATAAACTGCATCCAGTTTGCTGAGTAGAGTATTGGAAGCTATTTTGTAGATGACATCGCCGAAGTCGAGGATCGGTAGGATAGTCAGTTTTACTAGGGTAAGTTTGGCGGCGTGAGTGAAGGAGGGTTTGTTGCGGAATAGAAACCAGACTCTCGATTTGATTTTAGATTGGAGATGTTTGATATGAGTCTGGAAGGATAGTTTACAGTCTAGCCAGACACCTAGGTACTTATAGAGGTCCACATATTCTAGGTCGGAACCATCCAGGGTGGTGATGCTAATTGGGCGTGTGGGTGCAGGCAGCGAACGGTTGAAAAGCATGCATTTGGTTTTACTAGCGTTTAAGAGCAGTTGGAGGCCATGGAAGGAGTGTTGTATGGCATTGAAGCTCGTTTGGAGGTTAGAAAGCACAGTGTCCAAGGAAGGGCCAGAAGTATACAGAATGGTGTCGTCTGCATAGAGGTGGATCAGGGAATCGCCCGCAGCAAGAGCAACATCATTGATATATACAGAGAAAAGAGTCAGCCCGAGAATTGAACCCTGTGGCACCCCCATAGAGACTGCCAGAGGACCGGACAACATGCCCTCCGATTTGACACACTAAACTCTGTCTGCAAAGTAGTTGGTGAACCAGGCAAGGCAGTCATTAGAAAAACCGAGGCTACTGAGTCTGCCGATAAGAATATGGTGATTGACAGAGCCGAAAGCCTTGGCCAGGTCGATGAAGACGGTTGCACAGTACTGTCTTTTATCGATGGCGGTTATTATATCCTTTAGTACCTTGAGCATGGCTGAGGTGCACCCGTGACCGGCTCGGAAACCAGATTGTACAGCGGAGAAGGTACGGTGGGATTCGAGATGGTCAGTGATCTGTTTGTTGACTTGGATTTCGAAGACCTTAGATAGGCAGGGCAGGATGGATATAGGTCTGTAACAGTTTGGGTCCAGGGTGTCTCCTCCTTTGAAGAGCGGGATGACTGCGGCAGCTTTCCAATCCTTGGGGATCTCAGACGATATGAAAGAGAGGTGTGCAGGCTGGTTATAGGGGTTGCGACAATGGCGGCGGATAGTTTCAGAAATAGAGGGTCCAGATTGTCAAGCCAGCAGTCACTGTTACTAAAGCGGATGGTGACAGAGGTAAACAGCCCCCTCTGCTGGCTGCCTGTTCTGAATATGGGCACATGGTCTATATGGCCTCCAGCAGTGTTTACTTTCTATGTGTTTATTAATGTGTGTTATGTACAGTTAAAAAATACATTCAGTTAATGTCCTGTTTGATTCAGAGCATTGTGTGTGGATGTCTTACTCTCATTGGATGTGTTTGCTTCCTATAGAGCAGGGAGATGGTCTGTGCCAGGCCTTGACCAGCCCCTGCCTCAGTCCCAAGCCCCAGAAGCCCTGGGAGAAGGATGCCTGGGAGATCCCTCGGGAGTCCCTCAAACTTGATAGGAAGCTCGGGGCTGGCCAGTTCGGAGAGGTCTGGATGGGTGAGTTACTCAAACATTCTGAGAAGGTTATGCTTGGACCCTTACTGGGAGATCAGAATACGTTTATACGTATTCTGAAAACATCTTGCTGTGAGCTGTGAACTGAGCATGGCTAATGTGGTTGGCTAATGTGGTTGGCTAATGTGGTTGGCTAATGTGGTTGTGTTTGTGTCTTTTGCTGTAGCTACATACAACAAGCACACCAAGGTGGCAGTGAAGACCATGAAGCCTGGCACCATGTCGGTAGAGGCTTTCCTAGACGAGGCAAACCTGATGAAGGCCCTGCAGCACGACAAGCTGGTCCGTCTGAACGCTGTGGTTACCAAAGAGGAACCCATCTACATCATCACAGAGTTCATGGAAAAGGGTATGAACACTACAGTTTGACATTTTGTACACATTTACATTACCGTACAGTACATTTCCTGTCAGTGTATTTCTGTCATTGAATTCTGTTTGTGTGTATGTGTGTGCGTGTTTAGGCAGTTTGCTGGACTTCTTGAAGAGTGATGAGGGCAACCGTGTGCAACTCCACAAACTCATTGACTTCAGTGCACAGGTGAGATTCAGCTTCTGTATCTCACAGTTCGTTTTGTTTTCAATCACTGGTGCAATTTTCACAAGTATGTGGTACATTTTCACAACTCTAAACACACACAAAAAAAAATCACAAAGTCACTTGGTCACTGCACTAAATCACTCTTTCAATTTGGACAGATATTCAATCTACTGTAAATATCTGCTTTTCAAAATGCAATATTCAATTAACTATAAGATTTTCTTGTCTGCTGTCAAATTTGATATTTTTACCTCAAATGTATCATTTTACATCAATTTATGTTGGAAGGTAAAACCAAATAATATATGGGGGTGGCTGTAAAATCATAATCATTCTTTATCAGTGCTACAATGTACTGCTGAAATACCTGGGTTGTGTACAGGATTGGGGAGTAACATAACAACAGTTAGTTTTTTGTAATCAGTTACATATAACAGATTACATGTCATATGTAACTGATTACAAAAAACTAACTGTAATCTGTTATGTTACCAGCAAAAAAAATTATAACCAGCTTAAAGATACTTTTGAAAAACTAGATGATTACTTCTAGGATTACTTTTAAATTCAGAAAAGATGTTTGCGTAATTAAAATACTTTATGACAAGTTTCTGTTTTCTCAATGACATTCAAATCAGCATTGATAAAGGAACAAGTTTTAAGTTTGTTCCGCCTGATTGTCTGACCACAAGTCAGAAACCACTATGATGACACACCAAATGTGTTTGATGGATTGTGGGAAAAGCACAGGAATAGGTTTCTGTAGGCTACAGTCCAATTTATTATTAGATTTTGTTTTTCAGGAACTCAGTCCAGCTTTCAACTTACTCTTGAAAGTTGTTGTAGTACAATGTGCAATTTCGAAATTGGATAGTGAATCATCAGTTTTCCCCTGGTCATGTCAGTCATTGCAGACCTTAGAGAGCTATTTATAACTTGTCAGAAATGTCCAGATCAACTAGCCCATGTCAGCTAATGTTTTTTAGCTTGATTTTTAGCCGATAGATTTTGTAGTAATGTCCGAGTCACTCAAATATCACATGAATACACATTAGACATGGCAAAATGTATAGAATTATTTTGCTATATTTGCTATAAAACTGCAACATTTTCTCTGTGCCCTATGGAAAAGTGTAGAATTGCAGGAAACAAGCTTTAAACCTGATAGATGTTCTCTCGACCAACAAGAGGTGTCTCGGCCAACAAGAGGGGTGTGAACAGTTTGTGTCATGAACAATGCTTGTGCCCACAGAAATAGTGTGGCATGTGCACGAGCAGGGGTGGTGTGGCTGAGCGGGATATTCCCCAATACCGCCTACGGGCGGTACAGATATCACTTAGGCCTATTATTGATATTTACATATCAATTATATGAATCACACTGCTGCTCTCTCAATTATTTGCGCCTTACGGATTGTGCTTGTTGTGAATGGCCTTTCACAAATGTGTAGGTGTATTTAACCTCAATAATGGTTGAATTGAAGAAGTGTAGGCTAAGCTGCCTATCAGTCATTGTTTATGCGACCTGTGGACAGGCTGTGTAAAATGTGCTCTTGCCACAGCTGCATAGTAGTGCGGATCCCTGCCATGGAATAAAAGTGGTACTGTGCTCCAAACGGTCAAAAATCTCATTTGTGAGGATAAAAAAACAGGTCACACTTTATTTGGATAATCCAGATTCTTCATCTGTAGATGCTCTCCAGAGGGTCATACTATCAACAAACTGTAGATAAGCAACTGCTTAGCTAATGTTACAGTTAAAGCCAATTTATGGTCATTCTGGATGTGTGAAACCCCAAAGAATGCATTATCAAAAGGTTTTGAATATAATATAGGGGGCTTATCAGTGTACTTAAGAGTTTAGAAAATATACCACGTCTGAAAAATGCGCCATAGCGATTGATAAAAACCGTAACAATATATTCCACTCGTTATCTGAATTTCATTGATCTACTTACTGTAAGTTGATGAGTTTGGTCAAGCTGAGAGAGAAAGGTTATGCTGTATCAGTTGCCAAGTCACATAGAAAAGGTCATCTTGAACAACAATGCTGCATGGGGTAGAAATGGCCTACACACAACCGTGCTACACAAATACCTTTTTACTGTAGCCTACTGCCTTACAATACCCCCAGAATTCCCCTATTTCTGCTCATTTGTTCTACTTATGTACTCTATAAGGATAATGAAACTGTGAGATTGACATATTTCTCACATCCTACCATTAGATACAACAATATGGTTGAAAAAAGCAAATAGTTAAAGTAATAGCTGAATACTGTATGGAACAGTATATTTACCATCCGCTATTCTATTCAACACTTCAAAAACAACCGTTTGAAAAATGTATCTTGAATTTTTTGCTATTGGAAGAAAGGTTAGTTGAAATGGCTAAATGGTGAGTGTATTGGTGACTAAACAAAATGTTATCATGGTATTTCACGTAAAACCAAAATGTGTTCAACACAAATGGATGCACAATCAAAGGTTCTGAACATAAGACAGCATTATAAGTGTTATCAGTTTAGAGTTTTGTACTTAAGAGTTTTGAAAATGCACCACTTACATCTGAAAAATGCACCAAATCGATTGAAAAAAAACCGGTATACTGTCAGTTCGGGTTTTGTTGAATTGTATGGTTTTATATTCTCCAAGTCATCTACAGCAGTTCTTTTGCAGAAGGGAAAATGAGATACAAAAAAACAGTGGGACTAATCCCATAACAAAACAAAGGGAGAATGCTTTGGTCTCGTTATGTCCATTTACCGACATCATCAAAACACTCATTTGTGGTCTCGTGCCGATCCTACCTTTGTTCTGTGGCCCATGTTTCTCCTATTGTGGGTAGCCTTTCAATATTCAAATCTGTCTTTATCTTGGCAGAAGAAGGTGTGTGGGCAGCACATGTTTGTAATTCAAATTCTTTATGCCAATGTTTGCTGTTGAACAATTTTTTTGCTTTGAATATTTTAAGAATATGTTTTACTATGATTATTGACACATTGTATTACAAGGAATAGATGGACACAGTTCAAAATATCCGTTTGAACCTGATCATACAGTATTTGCATTTTTACAACTGTTGCTGCAGATACAGAGGCAATATAGGGGGCATCCTTTTTATTTATTTAAATCAAATAAAAAGAGGACCTTAGAGAAAAGTCAAACGTATAAACGTATAAACGTACGCTTATCTGTGATTAGGTATGTTTATGCCATCTGTTGTATGTAGATTGTAGGTGAGAGGTTTGAAAAACTAGGAAGATATCAAAATGGAATGGAGAGAGAGAAAGAGAGAAAGACTGAAAGAGCAGGGGAACAGGAAGACATTGTTGGATCAGATTCAGATTTAAATCTACCATGACAGATTTGGTTATGTTTGTTATATTATTAAGCTGAGATTGGTACACAGGTTAGGTTAATCAAGTTCTATAACAGCATATGTCAGTCAATGTGTGTCTATATACGTGTGTGTGTGTGTGTGTGTGTGAGAGTGGTGAAAAATAAAGCCTGCTGGTAGTTGTAATTTTAAAGGGAACCCAGATGATCCCAGTATGTTGGGAAGGAAATATTGTCCCAGTTAAGTAGGTATTGGAGTAATCAGTGCTTGTAAATAACATCATTTGCTAATTGAAAGTCAATTATCTTTATTGATATCATTGTTTTTATGACTGCTTATTTTATCATCCTATAGGTGATCCTAAGGGGTAGGCAAAATCCTGTCTCGTAATGGGAGGCTACTTACTTTGCAGCTTGAGATTTTAAAAAATGAGACATGAAAACAGCAGATACAGTGCATTCAGAAAGTATTCAGACCCCTCGACTTTTTCCACATTTTTGTTACATTACAACCTTAATCTAAAATGGATGGAGAGAAAAAAATCCTTCATCAATCTACACACAATAACCCATAATGACAAAGCAAAAACAGTTGTCATTTTATTTAAATAAAAAATTATAATTATAAAAAATATACATTTACACAAGTATTCATACCCTTTACTCAGTACTTTGTTGAAGCACCTTTGGCAGTGATTACAACATCGAGTCTTCTTGGGTATGACGCTACAAGCTTGGCACACCTGTATTTGGGGAGTTTCTCCAATTCTCCTTGCAGATCCCATCAAGCACTGTCAGGTTGGATGTGGAGCGCTGCTGCACAGCTATTTTCAGGTCTCTCCAGAGATGTTCGATCGGGTTCAAGTCCGGGCTCCGGCTGGGCCACTCAAGGACATTCAGGGACTTGTCCCGAATCCACTCCTGCGTTGTCTTGGCTGTGTGCTTCGGGTCATTGTCCTGTGGGAAGGTGAACCTTCGCTCCAGTCGGAGGTCCTGAGCGCACCAGAGCAGGTTTTCATTAAGGATACTGTATCTCTGTACTTTGCTCCATTCATCTTTCCCTCGATCCTGACTAGTCTCCCAGTCCCTGCCACTGAAAACATCCCCATAGCATGATGCTGCCACCACCATGCATCACCGTAGGAATGGTGCCAGGTTTCCTCCACGCTTGGCATTCAGGCCAAAGAGTTCAATCTTGGTTTCATTAACCAGAGAATCTTGTTTTTCAAGGTCTAAGAGTCCTTTAGATGCCTTTTGGCAAACTCTAATCAGGCTGTCATGTGCATTTTACTGAGGAGTGTCTTCCGTCTGGCCACTCTACCATAAAAGCCTAATTGGTGGAGTGCTGCAGACAAGGTTGTCCTTCTGTAAAGTTCTCCCATCTCCACAGAGGAACTGCTCTATCAGTGTGACCATTGGCTTCTTGATCACCTCCCTGACCAAGGCTCTTCTCCCCCGATTGCTCAGTTTGGCCAGGCGGCCAGCTCTAGGAAGAGTCTTGGTGGTTCCAAACTTCTTCCAGAAATGTTTGGGTACCCTTACCCAGATCTGTGCATCGATACAACTTCTTCGACCACATGGCTTGGTTTTTGCTCAGACTTGATTTGACATGCTCTGACAACTGTGGGACCTTATACTGTATAGACAGATGTGTGCCTTTCCAAATCATGTCCAATCAATTAAATTTACCACAGGTGGACTCCAAGTTGTAGAAACATCTCATGGATGACCGAATGGAAACAGGATGCACTTGAGCTTAATTTTGAGACTCATAGCAAAGGGTCTGAATACTTATGTAAATAAGGTATTTCTGTTTTATATTTGTAATTGAGAAAAAACAGTTTTCTCGCTTTAGCATTATGTGGTATTGTGTGTAGATTGATGAGGAACATTTTTTATTTCATTCATTTTAGAATAAGCCTGTAACGTAACACAATGTGGAGAAAGGGGTCTGAATACTTTCATTATGATCCTTTGCCTAGTGAACAAACACAGAAGTATGTTTGGAATGCCCCCTTTTCTATTGTCTTCTGACATCGAACCATGTCTTTGTCCATAGATTGCAGAAGGAATGGCCTACATCGAGCAGAGGAACTATATTCACCGAGACCTGCGAGCCGCCAACATCCTGGTCTCGAAGGCTCTGGTGTGCAAGATTGCTGACTTTGGCCTCGCTCGAATCATCGAGGACAATGAGTACACAGCCAGGGAAGGTAAGCATTATCCCCTTGGGGAACATGTCTGTGCCATATAATGGTTCATTAATAACTGTAACATAACAGCTGATTTAGCAAATATTAGGACAGTCGTAGTAGAGAATGGGAGCTTTTACATCTGGGTGTGGTTTGGAATTCGAATTTGATAGAGGGAAGTCAGGGAACAATGAAGATATATATATATGTATATATCATTGTGTTAGAGTGAGTTCTGTGGGACTGAATAAATAACAGAGTTTGAATAGAAAAAGACAAGCTGTATTGTTTATCAGTGACAGCAGGGTGCAGCAGAAGGTAGAGGAAGTAAGCCTACTCTTGTTCCCTAAAAGGAGCAAAGTTCCCTATCAAATGGACGGCCCCAGAGGCAATCAACTTTGGCTCCTTCACCATCAAATCAGATGTCTGGTCCTTTGGCATCCTACTGACCGAGATCATCAGCTATGGACGCACACCATATCCAGGTCAGGACCTGAATGATAACATGTACTCTACTGTACTTGTACTGTATATTAATTGAATGATGAATTAAATGAATCTTTGTCCCCCCTGTAATGATGTGTTTCTGTGCTGGCTCTATCATCTAGGTATGACAAACCCAGAAGTGATTCGCTCTCTAGAGAGCGGCTACCGCATGCAGCGCACTGACAGCTGTCCGCAGGAGCTCTATGACATCATGTTGGAGTGCTGGAAGAACAAGCCCGAGGACCGGCCCACCTTTGAGTATCTGCAGAGTGTCCTGGAGGATTTCTACACTGCAACAGAGAGCCAGTACCAGCAACAGCCATGATCCAGAATGATTCAGGCAGATACATAACCTACTCTCTCATACACTTATACAAATGTACATGTGTACAGACAAACCTACAGAGAAAAAAGGGGATCTGAACATGTTTCAGATGGTTCCTTATGAAATATGGCATTTACTGTAACTTAGTGAAGTATGACCTAAAAAATGTATTACAGTGATTCATGAAATGGCTGAGTGTAAGGCGTTTTCAACATTTGTATTTATTTATATTTCATTTGCATATCGTGTTGGGTGACTTTACCTTCCCTTCCCCTTTGTAGTTAGCTCTGCCAGTCCTGTTTGTTTGTTCGTTGTATGAATTAACTGTGCTCTAACTATGTATTTGAATTTGCTTTGCATACACGCCCAGAAATTGCACAAAATTAGATTTCCTATGTATATTGCCCAGGGCATACACTATATTGGAAAATGTTATTTTTATTCTGGCATATACCATTGAATCACTATAATTCACTGAACAAGCACTGGAGTACAACAGTATAATCTTTTAATTTAATATTTTAATTGTCTATTTGGTAAGGTGATTAATTTATTCAAGCCAAGAGTACCTGTCCATTCTCTATACTGAATGCACAATATATACACAAAAGTATGTGGACACCCCTTTAAATTAGTGGATTTGGCTATTTCAGCCACACCCGTTGCTTACCGGTGTATACATCGAGTGTACAGTCATTCAATCTCCCTAGACAGACATTGGCAGTAAAATGGCCTTACTGAAGAGCTCAGTGAATTTCAACTTGGCACCGTCATAGTCAGTTGGTCAAATGTCTGCCCTGCTAGATCTGCCCCAGTCAACTGTAAGTGCTGTTATTGTGAAGTGGAAACGTCTAGGAGCAACAACAGCTCAGCCGCAAAGTGGTAGGCCACACAAGCTCACAGAACAGGACCGGTGAGTGCTGAAGCACGTAGCCCGTAAAAATGTTCTGTTCTCTGTTGCAAAATGTAGTTCTGTCTTGAGCTGTTTTTGTCTATTAATCTTCTGTATTACGTCATGTTTCATGTTCTGTGTGGACCCCAGAAAGAGTAGCTACGGCTTTCAAAACAGCTAATAAGGATCTTAATAAAATACCAAATACTTACTTCCGAGTTCTAAACTGCCTCTCGAAGCAATGTCAGCACAGTAACTGTTCGTCGGGAGCTTCATGAAATGGGTTTCCATGGCTGAGCATAGTGCCAACTGTAAAGTTTGGTGGAGGAGGAATAGTGGTCGGGGGCTGTTTTTCAAGGTTCGGGCTAGGCCCCTTAGTTCCAGTGAAGGGAAATCATAATGCTACAGCATAGAATGACATTCTGGATGATTCTGTGCTTCCAACTTTGTGGCAACTGTTTGGGGAAGGCCCTTTCCTGTTTCAGCATGACAATACCCCCCGTGCACAAAGCAAGGTCCATACAGAAATGGTGTGTTGAGACCGGTGTGGAAGAACTTGACTGGCCTGCACAGAGCCCTGACCTCAACCCCATCGAACACCTTTGGGATGAATCAGTCCCAACCTCACTAATGCTCTTGTGGCTGAATGGAAGCAAGTCCCCTCAGCTATGTTCTAACATCAAGTGGAAAGCCTTCCCAGAAGAGTGGAGGCTGTTATGACAGCACATGGGGGGACCAACTCCATATTAATGCCCATGTGTTTGGGACGAGATGTTCCAAACACATGTAGAGTATATACGGTGCCTTCGGAAAGTATTCAGACCCCTTGAATTTTTCCACGTTTTGTTACATTACAGCCTTATTCTAAAATGTATTAAATAAATACTAAAATGCTCAGCAATTTACACACAATGCCCCGTAATGACAAAGCAAAAACAGGTCTTTAGAAAACAAAAATACATTTCTTACATAAGCATAAAGAACCTTTGTTATGAGACTCGAAATTGAGCTCGGGTGCGTCCTGTTTCCATTGATCATCCTTAAGATGTTTCTACAACTTGATTGGAGTCCGCCTGTGGTAAATTCAATTGATTGGACATGATTTGGAAAGGCACACACACCTTTCTATATAAGGTCCCACAGTTGACAGTGCATGTCAGATCAAAAACCAAGCCATGAGGTTAAAGAAATTGTCCATAGCGCTCCAAGACAGGATTGTGTCGAGGCACAGATCTGGGGATGGGTACAAAAAAATGTTCTTTGGCATTGAAAGTCCCCAAGAACACAATGGCCTCCATCATTCTTAAATGGAAGAAGTTTGGAACCACCAAGACTCTTCCTAGAGCTGGACGCCCAGCCAAATTGAGCAATCGGGGGAGAAGGGCCTTTGTCAGGGTGGTGGCCAAGAACCTGATGGTCACTCTGACAGAGCTCTAGTGTTCCTCTGAGGAGATGGGAGAACCTTCCAGAAGGACACCCATCTCTGCAGGACGCCACCAATCAGGCCTTTATGGTAGAGAAGCCAGACTGAAGCCACTCCTCAGTAAAAGGATGTCACGCCCTGACCTTAGAGAGATGTTTTATTTCTCTATTTGTTTAGGTCAGGGTGGGATTTGGGTGGGCATTCTATGTTTTCTATTTTTGGCCGATTGTGGTTCCCAATCAGAGTCAGCTGTCTATCGTTGTCTCTGATTGGGAATCATACTTAGGCAGCCTTTTTCCCACCTAATGTTGTGGGTAATTATTTATTTTCTGTGTGTGCTTGTGTGCGCCACGGTTGCGTCACTTTCGGTTTCTGTTTACCTGTTATTTTGTGAAGGTTTCACTTTATTAAAGGTTTCACTTTATTAAAGATGTTTAATTACATGCACGCTGCGCCTTGGCTCATCTATGACAGAGAGTTTGAAGACAGTGAACGTGACAAAGGAACATGACAGCCCGCTCGGAGTTTGCCCAAAGTCACCAAAAGACTCTCAGACCATGAGAAACAAGATTCTCTGGTCTGAAGAAACCAAGATTGAACTCTTAGGCCTGAATGTCAAGTGTCTGTCTGGAGGAAACCTGGCACCATCCATACGGTGAAGCATGGTGGTGGCAACATCATGCTGTGGGTATGTTCTTCAGTGGCAGGGACTGGGAGATCGAGGGAAATATACTTGATGAAAACCTGCACAGAGCGCTCAGAACCTCAGATTGGGGCGTAGGTTCACCTTACAACAGGACAATGACCCTAAGCACACAGCCAAGACAACGCAGGAGTGGCTTCAGGACAAGTCTCTGAATGTCCTTGAGTGGCCCAGCCAGAGCCCGGACTTGAACCCGATCGAACATCTCTTGAGACCTGAAAATAGCTGTGCAGCAACGCTCCCCATTCAACCTGACAGAGGTTGAGAGGATTTGCAGAGAAGAATGGAAGAAACTCCCCAAATACAGGTTTCCCAAGCTTGTAGCGTCATACCCAAGAAGACTTACATTTACATTTACATTTAAGTCATTTAGCAGACGCTCTTATCCAGAGCGACTTACAAATTGGTGCATTCACCTTATGACATCCAGTGGAGCAGCCACTTTACAATAGTGCATCTAAATCTTTTAGGGGGGTGAGAAGGATTACTTATCCTATCCTAGGTATTCCTTAAAGAGGTGGGGTTTCAGGTGTCTCCGGAAGGTGGTGATTGACTCCGCTGTCCTGGCGTCGTGAGGGAGTTTGTTCCACCATTGGGGGCCAGAGCAGCGAACAGTTTTGACTGGGCTGAGCGGGAACTGTACTTCCTCAGTGGTAGGGAGGCGAGCAGGCCAGAGGTGGATGAACCCAGTGCCCTTGTTTGGGTGTAGGGCCTGATCAGAGCCTGGAGGTACTGAGGTGCCGTTCCCCTCACAGCTCCGTAGGCAAGCACCATGGTCTTGTAGCGGATGCGAGCTTCAACTGGAAGCCAGTAGAGAGAGCGGAGGAGCGGGGTGACGTGAGAGAACTTGGGAAGGTTGAACACCAGACGGGCTGCGGCGTTCTGGATGAGTTGTAGGGGTTTAATGGCACAGGCAGGGAGCCCAGCCAACAGCGAGTTGCAGTAATCCAGACGGGAGATGACAAGTGCCTGGATTAGGACCTGCGCCGCTTCCTGTGTGAGGCAGGGTCGTACTCTGCGGATGTTGTAGAGCATGAACCTACAGGAACGGGCCACCGCCTTGATGCTGTCATCGCTGCCAAAGGTGCTTCAACAAAGTACTGAGTAAAGGGTCTGAATAATTATGTAAATGTGATTTCAGGTTTTTTGTATTTTTAAATGAGCAAAAATGTCAACCTGTTTTTACTTTGTCATTATGGGGTACTGGGAGGGAAAAAACATGTAATACATTTTAGAGTAAGGCTGTAACATTACAAAATATAGAAAAAGTCAATGGGTCAGAATACTTTCCGAAGGCGCTTGTATAGGCTACACAGGGTAATAATGTGAGATATTGTGAGGGACAATGTGACATTTTTAGAAAACGCAATTTTGTTATTTGCTTTGTTTTTTAACGCTTTTATGTGGGCCACTGTTATCATTTATCTAACGTGGCTGAATCATTTGTGCATTTAGATAGACAATTGACTGCACAGACATTCAATGCTGGATAGGGGATGTTTTCATATGAATAATGTTTGTTTTTTTAAACAAAATGCTTTTTGATATTTTGTTATAGATGCTTGTAAGTGCAATAAAGTAAATGAGTTAAAGCCAGACTCAGTCCTAAATAATCAACCATTTCTTGTTTAATATATCTCAAAATGGATATATGAAAGCTTCATTTGCCATTTGTGTCTCCAAGTTTTTACGAGTTACAGCAGCAGGTACATTTACAAATTGCAGATCAGATTTCTCCAGGTAATTAAGACGTATGATATTGATCATTCTTCTAGCACACTTTGTAGGCCTACAGTCTATTACTCTGATCCATCCACAACTACAGCAACACAACAACATTACGAATAGGCCTATCTACAGGCCAAAATAAAGGAAACACCAACATCAAGCGTCTTAAAAAGGGCATTGGGCCACCAAGAGCCAGAACAGCTTCAATGCACCTTGGCATAGATTATACAAGTCTCTGGAACTCTATTGGAGGGATTTCTTCCACAAGAAATTCCAGCATTTGATGGTGGTGGATAACGCTGTCTCAGGCGCCTCTCCTGAATCTCCCATAAGTGCTCAATTGGGCAGAGATCTGGTGACGGAGACAGCCATGGCATATGGTTTACGCCGTTTACATGGTCATCAAACCATTCAATGACCTCTTGTGCCCTGTGGATGGGAGCATTTTCATCCTATGGGGGCATAGCCATGGTAGCCAAAATAATGGCCTGCCCAGCAATTTTATACATGACCCAAAGCATGATGGGATGTTAATTACTTAGTTAACTCAGGAACCACGCCTGTGTGGAAGCACCAATTTTCAACACACTTTGTATCACTTATTTACTCAACTGTTTCCTTTACTTTGGCAGTTACCTTTATTTCGCTGTCATTATGAATTAGACTCATTATACATGAGCGTTAAGTGATACAGAATGCGTGTGGTAACGGTTCATATACTGTAATATTGGCTCCTGGATCTCAGTCCTTCTGTCCGTCTGTCTGTCTTTGCGAACGCTGATGATGCGCGGCAGTGCAGATTTGAAAACACCGGCGGGTCTGTTACTGAGTTGTTTTGATGGCGCTATCTTGAGTTCCTGAATGAAGTGGGAATTGGGAACATTTTCTACTTGCTATAGCTGGACCATGTTTTAGACTCACGACTAATGCCAGCATGCTGCTGTGGACAGCGCCAATGAACGTCATCAACGTAACATGTTGTTCTGATGGCGAAATGTCAACCTCAGGATTATCATGTTAACCAATTTTCAATGTACACACACCTTGTATAAAATATGTTGAATTTGTACCTTTGAAACAGCTTCCGATCTTCAACGCTATATCCATTATCAGAATAAACAATAGGCTAGACAGCACCTCCTACTGGAGTGTGGATCTATCTACAACCACCACTTTCATCTCCCATCCAGGGTTTTAACTAAGCCCTGCTTAGCTTTGATGTTTGTTGCTGACTATTACCAATATTCTGATGTGATTGTATAGGCATCTCCATTTCACTATTCACTGTTGCTATTTTTTAAACAATAGTAACCCTGCCTTTACAGGCAGTTAATCATTGAAAATTGATGATTTGATTCAATGCAATTCCCCCCCTCCTGCAAATCAAACATGTTTTTAGCAATCAGCTTTTTGATCTCTGCATATACCAATATTCTCTACTCTGGAGCAAAAAAATCAGTGGGATCATGGCACTTGCTTTCTCCTTAAAATTCGATGTTGTGATAGGTCTACCCTGAACCCATTTGATCCATATATAGGCCTATTAAAAACAGTATAAATATAGCCGAGGGAAGGCCTGAGGAAGATAGTTAAAGTTGGGGGTACTGGGGAGGAGTTGATCAAATATTTTGGTAGCTTAACTACAGACAGTTTAAATCTTCTCTTTTCAGAAGTAGGTTCATCATCGTTTGCTTTCCAAACTGTTTTCCCCCGTGATTGTATTTTGAAATATTGTAAAAAGGCCAGAATCTGGATCTATCGCCTATGGGGGGACATGTGTGTGGCGATTCCATTGTTTTGGTTGAATTCCACTGATATCTTTACCGCAAGTTGTGGTGACAAATATTTTTACATCCTCCAGACCATAATGACCAAAAGTAGGCCCTGGGCATACAGAGAAGATACATTTTCTGCACTTGAATAACCCTACTGAATAACCCTACTGAATAACCCTACTGAATAACCCTACTGTCGACCTAACTTACTACATTTTCTCATGAAGTAGGTCGACTTTAGATTCTTCAAAGTAGCCACCCTTTGCCTTGATGACAGTTTGCACACTCTTGGCATTCTCTCAACCAGCTTCATGAGGAATGCTTTTCCAACAGTGTTGAAGGAGTTGTGCTGAACACTTGTCGGCGGCTTTTCCTTCACTCTGCGGTCCAACTCATCCCAAACCATCTCAAATTGGGTTGAGGTCGGGTGATTGTGGAGGCCAGGTCATCTGATGCAGCACTCCATCACTCTCTTTCTTTGTCAAATAGCCCTGTTAGGTGAGGTGTGTTGGGTCATTGCCCTGTTAAAAAATAAATAATAGTCCCACTAAGCCAAACCAGATGGGATGGCGTATCGCTACAGAATGCTGTGGTAGCCATGCTGGTTAAGTGTGCCTTGATTTCTAAATAAATCACCAGCATAGCACCCCAAACCCATCACACCTCCTCCATGCTGAGATCATCCGATCACCTACTCTCCATCTCACAAAGACACGGAGGTTGGAACCAAAAATCTCACATTTGGACTCATCAGACCAAAGGACAGATTTCTATCGGTCTAATGTCTATTGCTTGTGTTTCTTGGCCCAAGCATCAAATCAAATCAAATCAAATTTATTTATATAGCCCTTCGTACATCAGCTGATATCTCAAAGTGCTGTACAGAAATGTCTCTTGTTCTTATTGGTGTCCTTTAGTAGTGGCTTCTTTACAGCTATTCGACCATGATGGCCTGATTCACGCAGTCTCCTCTGAACGTTTGATGTTGAGATGTGTCTGTTACTTGAACCTTATTTCTGAGGCTGGTAACTCTAATGAACTTGTCCTCTGCAGCAAAGGTAACTCTGGGTCTTCCTTTCCTGTGGCAGTCTTCATGAGAGCCGGTTTCATCATAGCGCTTGATGGTTTTTGTGACTGCACTTGAAGAAATGTTCAAAGTTCTTGACTGACCTTCATGTCTTAAAGTAATGATGGACTGTCGTTTCTCTTTGCTTATTTGAGCTGTTGTTACCATAATATGGACTTGGTCTTTTACCAAACCGGACTATCTTCTGTATACCACCCCTACCTTGTCACAACACAACTGAATGGCTCAAACGCATTAAGAAGGAAAGAAATTCCACAAGTTAACTTTTAACAAGCCACCTGTTAATTGAAAGGAATTGCAGGGGACTACCTCATGAAGCTGGTTGAGAGAATGCCAAGAGTGTGCTAAGCTGTCATCAAGGCAAAGGGTGGCTACTTTGAAGAATCACAAATTTAATTTGTATTTTGATTTGTTTATCACTTGTTTAATTACTACGTTATTCCATATGTGTTATTTCATAGTTTTCACATCTTCACTATTATTCTACAATGTAGACATTCTACAATGTATTATTCTACAATTTTGACTGGTACTGTATACAATCCTTCAAAGATTTGAATGTTGGATATACTGTATCTGGGACATCCTTTCTTCCTGGCTTAAGGCCTTCCCACACTGTACGTCGGATTCGATTATTACATGTCACACTGTGCGATGTGACCAATTTCAAATCTTGATATCAACCTGGTCAGGGTCTACGAATTGCTTCAGTTCTGTCTGCAAATTGTGCGATTGGCTTGCGAGGCTACATCAGCCGACGTAGGCTACATTAACTGCAACGTAGGCTATGTCACCTGGGCATATCAAGCATGGCGTCGAAAGAACCACAACAAGCAGTTGCTTTTATGTTGGCAATGTTTTGTCTCGAGAAACAAGCATGGTGTTATTGCCGGCCGTGTTTCTATTGGTCAGTCACTGGGATTGGCTCACTACACGATAAAGGCTAAACATTTCTGACACTGTCAGAACTTTGTTGGAGCTTACGACCACACGTAGTGTTACTTAAATCGGCAGACCTAGACCCTGTCACATTGAACAAGCCAAGATGTCCGACAATTGTTTACAACCTAAGAATTTGCTGACAAGGACCTCCCGAGTGGCGCAGCGGTCTGGATCACAGTGCTTGAGGCGTCACTACAGCCCCGGGTTCGATCCCAGGCTGTGTCACAGCCGGGCGTGACCGGGAGACCCATGAGGCAGCGCACAACTGGTCCAGCTGGAATTTCCTTGTTTCATTGCGCTCTAGCGACTCCTTGTGGTGGGCCGGGCACCTGCAAGCTGACAGGTAGGCAGTTGTACAGTGTTTCTTCCGGCACATTGGTGCGGCTGGCTTCCGAGTTAAGTGGGCAGTGTGTCAAGAGGCAGTGCAGCTTGGCAAGGTTGCGTTTCGGAGGATGCATTGCTCTCGACCATCGCCTCTCCTGAGTCCGTACGGGAGTTGCAGCGATGGGACAAGACTGTATCAATTGGATATTACGAAAAGGTGTAAAAGTAGATTTAAAATATATATTCATATACAGTTGAAGTCAGAAGTTTACATGTACCTTAGCCAAAGACATTTAAACTCAGTTTTTCACAATTCCTGACATTTAATCCTAGTAAAAATTCCCTGTCTTAGGTCAGTTAGGATCACCACTTTATTTTAAGAATGTGAAATGTCAGAATAATAGTTGAGAGAATTATTTATTTCAGCTTTTTACAAATCTGTCTATTCCAGCAACAATAGTCATTTACAGCATTAGCAATGTCTACACTGTATTTCTGATCAATTCTGTTATTTTAAATGGACAAAAAAATAGCTTTTCTTTCAAAAACAAGGACATTTCTTAGTGACCCCAAACTTTTGAACAGTAGTGTATAATGTATATATATATACTGTATATAAATATTTGCAGACAACGGGACATTTTGCTTGGGACGGCAAAATTGTGGCATAAGACGGCTTAAATCATATTGTCTGTGCAGGCCTTAAGTCAAGGTTTGTGTCCTAACTGACACCCTATTCCACATTTAGTGCACTACTTTTGACCAGGGTCCTTAGGACAAAGACCCTAGATTTCTGCTGCCCCCAGAACAGTTGGTCATGTCAGTCTCTTTTGATAAGTGTTCTGCCAAGTGAGTTTCAATTATGTTAAATTTTGTTTGTTTGCTCTGGAGTTCGACTCATGTTTGTGTTGTTGGTTGGAGGGGGTCAACGTGACCACACTGGTCAATATTTTTTATACTGTCCCACTCCCACCATGCCTAATGTGGTTTTGTTGATATGTTTGCATCAACCAATGGCAGCACTACAGCCGGTTAACATTAGGTGAATGAGGTTATGTTTGGACTACAGCCAAGTGCAGTAGAGCGATATGAAGTGCAAGAGATAAAAAATCATTCCCATCTATGCAGTGGGATATAGTCTGACTTCACACTGGCCATAGGGGCAATGATACCTCACCCAATCCCTTTCTAACTAATCACAGGCTTCTAGATTCCAAGGGGAAATCCCAAATATGTGTGTGGGTGGTGAGGTTGCATGACCTTTGTACAGATTGTTATATACATTTTATAGTCGTGTTCTTGGTTCAATGTCATCGAGCAACAGTCATTGCCGTTTTTGTAATGTATTGTTTTGAAAACGTGATAACCATTCTCATAGATATTGTCTTCCACCACCAGCTTTGACATTGGGGAGCTCCTTCGAATGTTCTTGAATGTTTGAATGTTCTCTGAAGTTTGTCCCTACCAGCTGTTCTTACATACCTCATGAGAAGAAACTAGTGTGTACAGCTTTGAGACATACAGTAGTAGATGCACTGTTCATATTTCACACTATTGAGCCTGGAAAGCAGCATGCTAATCATATAACACTTTCAACTCCAAATGGCCTATTTAAAATGCTTCAAATGATTTCACAATAAATACATTCTGTTACAACTTCTGTTTTTGTGTTCCCCTGTTGAACTGTGATTGCATATGATACAAGTAGAGTTGAGGAAGTACACACTGTTGTCAATTATTCCCCGTTCACAGGAATTTTTCCAGCTGCACTTAAAATGTCCTTAGTGTTTGAGTTTTTGCTTGTAAGCAGGAATCAGGAATATAGAGTTTCTTGTCATACTTGCCAAATGGAGGGTGAGCTTTATATGCATTTCTGTGTGTGGAGCAAAGCTGATCTAGAGGTTTTTGTTCGCATCTAGTTGCGCAGGTGAAATGCTGGTAAAAATGAGGTGAAGACAAATTTCAGTTTCTCTGCACTAAAATCACCGGCCAATAGGAGCACTGCCTCTGCATGTGTATTTTCTTGTTTGCTTATGGCCCTTTACAGCTTATTGAGCGTGGTCTTAGTGCCAGCATCAGTTTGTGGTGGTACATAGACAGCTACAAAAAATATAGATGAAAACTTGCTTGGTAAATAGCATGTTCTTTTGGGGCTCTCGAGTAGTGCAGTGGTCTAAGACTTTGCATCTCAGATGTTAGAGGCGTCACTACAGACCCTGGTTCGATTCCAGACTATATCACAATTGGCTGTGATTGGGAGTCCCATAGGGTGGTGCACAATTTGCCCAGTGTTGTCCGGGTTAGGGTTAGGGTTTGGCCGAGGGTAGGCAGTCATTGTAAATAAGAATATGTTATTAACTGGCTTGCCTAGTTAAATAAATTAAAAATGTGTATGGTCTGCAGCTTATCATGAGGTATTCTAACTCAGGTGATAAAAAACAGGAAATCTAATATAGCATAATAAGAAAAATGACCAGAAGAATCTGTCAATTTAAGCTGGAGATATTGGATGTGTCTCAATCCACCGCATCAGCCTGTTGCACTTCTGCTGTGAAAGGTCCCAGCGCAAGAATGGTGTTTGTCTGACCATGAGACATCCCGAAAATTGGTCTTCTCACATTATCGCCTGTACTGTCCGAACGGTTTGGCCTACCCTCCATGGAAAGATAAGACTCTCACGATGGTGTTATCTGTTTTGCTCGTCTGTCAGACTCGTCTGGAGACGGTACAGCTGACTAGTATCTGTAACAGCTGTCTGTAATATACAAACTGTTTGGGCTACACACTACTATGTTACCCTTAGGGATTAATAATGTACCTCTATATACAGCGCCTTCGGAAAGTATTCAGACCCCTCCCCCTTTTCTACATTTTGTCAAGTTACAGCCTTATTCTAAAATGGATGAAAAAATATATATCCTCAGAAATCTACACACAATACCACATATTGACAAAGCGAGAACAGGTTTTTAGAAATGTTTGCAAATGTATAAAAACATTTAAAACAGAAATACCTTATTTACATACAGTGGGGCAAAAAAGTATTTAGTCAGCCACCAATTGTGCAAGTTCTCCCACTTAAAAAGATGAGAGAGGCCTGTAATTTTCATCATAGGTACACTTCCACTATGACAGAAAAAATGGAGAAAATAAATCCAGAAAATCACATTTTTAATTAAATTATTTACAAATTATGGTGGAAAATAAGCATTTGGTCAATAACAAAAGTTTATCTCAATACTTTGTTATATACCCTTTGTTGGCAATGACAGAGGTCAAATGTTTTCTGTAAGTCTTCACAAGGTTTTCACACACTGTTGCTGGTATTTTGGCCCATTCCTCCATGCAGATCTCCTCTAGAGCAGTGATGTTTTGGGGCTGTTGCTGGGCAACACGGACTTTCAACACCCTCCAAAGATCTTCTATGGGGTTGAGATCTGGAGACTGGCTAGGACACTCCAGGACCTTGAAATGCTTCTTACGAAGCCACTCCTTCGTTGCCCGGGCGGTGTGTTTGGGGTCATTGTCATGCTGAAAGACCCAGCCACGTTTCATCTTCAATGCCCTTGCTGATGGTAGGCTTTGTTACTTTGGTCCCAGCTCTCTGCAGGTCATTCACTAGGTCCCCCCCGTGTGGTTCTGGGATTTTTGCTCACCGTTCTTGTGATCATTTTGACCCCACGGGGTGAGATCTTGCGTGGAGCCCCAGATTGAGGGAGATTATCAGTGTCTTCCATTTCCTAATAATTGCTCCCACAGTTGATTTCTTCAAACCAAGCTGCTTACCTATTGCAGATTCAGTCTTCCCAACCTGGTGCAGGTCTACAATTTTGTTTCTGGTATCCTTTGACAGCTATTTGGTATTGGCCATAGTGGAGTTTGGAGTGTGACTGTTTGAGGTTGTGGACAGGTGTCTTTTATACTGATAACAAGTTCAAACAGGTGCCATTAATACAGGTAACGAGTGGAGCACAGAGGAGCCTCTTAAAGAAGAAGTTACAGATCTGTGAGAGCCAGAAATCTTGCTTGTTTGTAGGTGACCAAATACTTATTTTCCACCATCATTTGCAAATAAATTCATATAACATCCTACATTGTGATTTTCTTGATTTTTTTCTTCTCATTTTGTCTGTCATAGTTGAAGTGTACCTATGATGAAAATTACAGGCCTCTCTCATCTTTCTAAGTGGGAGAACTTGCACAATTGGTGGCTGACTAAATACTTTTTTGCCCTACTGTAGGTTGGAATCTCATTGATCAACGTACAGCATCTACCAAATAAGATATTTCCCAATGATCCATGTTGATGTGACGTGGTGTGCCCAATGAGAAGGCATTACCCATTGTGACTCCCCTGTGGCTGTATTTTCTATTTAATCAACATTATGAAGAAGTTTATCCATCCAATTCTGGTTTTCATAGACCAACAGGCATAACAAAACAACTTTAGAGTATGTGTTGTTCACTCCAGTTTTATCGTGACCAAAAATAGCCCCAGAGGTCTAAAGCGAAACTTAATTTGACCTGGCAGCCTCCATATTTAAATGGTATAACTTATACCACTGGACCAAAATAGACTAATGACATCCAGCATGCATAGTTTCTGTCTAGGAATGCAAGGATACATCTACTTTACATATAGCCTATACTCACTTAACCTCAGAGATCTCCACCATATCAATATGCAGAACATTTGCAAAATCTATCAAAAACAAGAGGTCATGAATGATTACATGACAAGTAGGCACACATTTACTTAAACAAAATAAAGTATGATGGACATGTATAAGGAAATCTACCAAACGTTTTGTATGAGCCAAATAATTTGAATGTCATTTTTTGGTGTTTCAAATTCATAATGAATTCATGTTGTACAGTATGTGTGCTCCCCCTCTACAGGGAATACAGTTAGAAGGCCTATAGGCACCAAGGCCTACTGGGAGTGGCAGAATGGCAGCACACACTAGTTTTAACCTTCCCTGAAATGCTGGCCATTGTTTTTGTTTTTTAGTTACACCTTAAATCAGAACGTCTCTTTATTTATTGACATTTTTGTAAATGTATGACTTTTCCATTTAAATTCAACTCTGGACATATGTCAAGACGATAATTTCATCATTATGGCTAAAGGATTAGGATGGAAATTGTATTGGGACAATTATATTGGACAGTTTAGTCACTACAACTGCAGCAGTTTAAAGTGAGATGCACCGTCACTGCAGCCAGTTCAGATGCATAATAACTCAAGTTAAATGGAGTAAGTGACCAGTTTAAGGTTTCCGTGTTTAAATAAACCTTTTTGCATTTTCAAGAATGTTGGATATCTGGGACATCCTTTCTTCCAGCCTTAGTCTCTAGGTGATCTTGTACAGTACAGGGGTCTATTCACTGGAAACCAAATGGAAGCAAACAGGCCAAAATGAGGAGGGACAAACCTGAACTTCTCCAATAAGAAATGCACATTTTGTTGCAACTTGTTTTTTGTGGCAAAAGGTTTTACGATGGTGTGCACTAATGAATAAACCCCAGTACTACATCTACATTTAGAATAAAGAACTCTCTGCAGTCCCGTATGTCTAAAGTTCAAGTCCCCAAAGGTTTAGCTGAGGTATGGGACCGGGAAGTATGACATAAGTATGAGGTAGCCCAATTGCAGCAGAGGGTGCTTCATCGCAAGAGGAGAGTTTTCTACACAGTGTGAAAGAAGAGCCACGCTGACAGTTTTAGGGTTAGTACCTATAGGCTAGTATAGATCACATTTTGCAAACTCAGCATTGAACAACTGACACGCATAATTCATCCTTTACCAACTGACAACTCCAGGCTAGTATTGGCATGTTTAATGAGTTTCACTGAGTAATGGAAACTGGTGGAACAGACATTTCTTGTGTAATCCTTCCAGGAGACATCTGTCAGTGTGTTCACAGTGAGTTCATGCTTACATAACATGGTTCCCGGGTTCCCCTCTCCACTATCATGATCATCTGGTTTCCTAGTACCCTGGGGGGTGGGTGGTGGTTACCATATAGGACTTGGTGCAGGTTTCAACATATTTCAAGCATGTGGCCTGCCCCATGCTTTTACACAGAGTGCAAATTATACCGTGACATTCATGGGCCTCCATTTCTGCCATTGGACCTCCTCTGTGTGCATGTGAAAAGAATGTATGGGCCTAATGCATGGGCCTAATAGTAGATGTCGTTTAACAGTCAAATGTTTTATTACCTTTTAATTTGTCGTGAACACAACCAGTCATGATGTTCTTATTGTCAATCAAATAACTTCAAAAAGAAGGCTACCTACACCTGTTCTTCCACTCCAAAATAATTCCAGCATCCAGAAAGTGTACTGTGCAGTAGCACCATTTAATGGAAAGAGACATCTGTTACAAACCACCAAAAAGTTTAATGACATTCGGCAATTGTCATTGGGTCTACACTCTTGCAGCCTGAATTAAATGATGCATCTTGCCGACAAAAGGACCTTTTCTGTAGAAAGAAATGTTTGGACACCTGAAAAGGGTTTGTAATACGGGACCAGAGACAGAAGAGGAAGTGAGATATCCCACTCAGTTCATTGACTTTCATTGAACTAGAAATAAACTAAGTAGACCAGACCCAGCCCGTAATGCATTGGTGTCTATGGAAGATACACCCAGTAAAACAGACCAGAACATTTTAAATGTTAAAAGGCCTGAGTGAACCATATTTGAGAGGACTATCCAGGCATGACAAATACAGCCATGGAGAAAATGTTTTTAAACAGTGCACATAGGTAGGGGTGTTTCATTTGGAATAAGCTTTTATTTTAAATAATTCTCACTAGCAGTACAAATAGCATATATATATATATATATCTTAATTGCAGACTGGTTAAGTTAGTCTCCAAATAATTCTCCCCCCAAAGTTAGATGTTGCATTTAGGGGGACTCATGTCTCATTCAGGCGGTCTGAGACCCCCCTGGGCCCTCCATAAATCACATTAAGACAGACCCTTTTCCTTGCATGAAGGAATCTTAAGATTAGACCGAATGACTGAGCTTCAGCATAACCCTAAGGAGATATCCATTGCCAGACATAGTGAAAGCCTGTCTCAGGTCAGTTATCTAAAACCCAGGGGAAGACTCCTACTACCCCAGAACAGTTGGTCATGTCAGTCTCTTTTGACAAGAGTTCAGCCAAGTAGGTTTCAATTCTGTTATTTTTAGTTTGTTGACTCTGGTGTGGAGTCTTGTTTTTGACAGGAGGGGGTTGAATATTTTGATCCTGTGCCACTATGCCTAACAGGGTTCTATTGAAATCATGTTGGCATCTACCAATGGCAGCAATATAGCTTACATTTTAGTCATTTAGCAGGCACTCTTTTCCAAAGTGACTTTTGGGAGAAATAAAGGGCATCTCGGCAGATTTTCCAACTTCTCGGTTACTGGTCCAACGCTCTTAACCATTAAGCTACCTACCGCCCCTCAGGTGAGGTACACAGTTGAAGTTCACATACTCTTAGGTTGGAGTCATTAAAACTTGTTTTTCAACCACTCCACAAATGTCTTGTTGAAAAACTATAGGTTTTTGGCAAGTCAGTTAGGACATCTACTTTGTGCATGATACAAGTAATTTTTCCAACAATTGTTTACAGACAGATTATTTCACTTATAACTCACTATCACAATTCCAGTGGGTCAGAAGTTTACATACACTAAGATGACTGTGCCTTTAATGAGCTTGGAAAATTCCAGAAAATTTTGTCATGGCTTTAGAAACTTCTGATTGACTCAAATGATGTCAATTAGCCTATTGGAGGTGTACCTGTGGATGTAGTTCAAGGCCTACCTTCAAACTCAGTGCCTCTTTGCTTGACATCATGGGAAAAATCAAAAGAAATCAGTCAAGACCTCAGAAAAACAATTGTAGACCTCCACAAGTCTGGTTCATCTTTGGGAGAAATTTCCAAACGCCTGAAGGTACCATTCATCTGTACAAACAATAGTACGCAAGTATAAACACCATGGGACCACGCAGCCTTCATACCGATCTGTCCCCTAGAGATGAACGAACTTTGGTGCAAAAAGTGAAAATCAATCCCAGAGCAATAGCAAAGGACCTTGTGAAGATGCTGGAGGAAATAGGTACAAAAGTATCTATATCCACAGTAAAACAAGTCCTAAAATCGACATAACCTGAAAGGCTGCTCAGCAAGGAAGAAGCCACTGCTCCAAAACCACCATAAAAAAGCCAGACTACGGTTTGCAACTGCACATGGGGACAAATATCATACTTTTTGGAGAAATCCTCTGGTCTGATGAAACAAAAATAAAGCTGTTTGGCCATAATGGCCATCATGTTTGGCAGAAAAAGGGGGAGGATTGCAAGCCAAAGAAAACCATCCCAACCGTGAAGCACGGGGATGGCAGCATCATGTTGTGGGGGTGCTTTTCTGTAGGAGGGACTGGTGCACTTCACAAAATAAATGGCATCATGAAACCTGAAAAATTATGTGGATATATTGAAGCAACATCAAGATATCAAATAGGAAATTGAAGCTTGGTCGCAAATGGGTCTTCCAAATGGACAATGACGCAAAGCATACTTCCAAAGTTGTGGCAAAATGGAGGACAACAAAGTCAAGGTATTGGAGTGGCCATCACAAAGCCCTGACCTCAATCCTATAGAAAAGTTGTGGGCAGAAATGAAAAAGTGTGCGAGCAAGGAGGCCTGCAAACCTGACTCAGTTACACCAGCTCTGTCAGGAGGAAGGGACCAAAATTCACCCAACTTACTGTGGGAAGCTTGTGGAAGGATACCCGAAACAATTGACCCAATTTAAACAATTTAAAGTCAATGCTACCAAATACTATTTGAGTGTATGTAAACTTCTGACCCACTGGGAATGTGATGAATAAAATAAAAGTTGAAATAAATAATCCACTGTTATTCTGAGACAGGGAATGTTTATAGGATTTAATGTCAGGAATGGTGAAAAATGTAATTTTAAATGTATTTGGCTAAGGTGTATGTAAACTTCTAACTTCAACTGTACATTTGAACATAACTTAATGCTTAGACTCCAGGCAAGTGCAGTACATTTTATGTAGGTTAGAGGCCAGCAGGCTCAAGAGATAAGTTGATCCAATGTATGCAGTGGGATATGGTTGGACTTCACGTCGGCCACAGGGGCAGTGATACATCTGTCTAGAAGGATCATCCAATCCCTTTCTGACAAGTCACAGGCTTATGTTCCAAGGGGAAATCCCTAACTTGTGCCATCAGGTGGTGAGATCCCATGGACTTTGTACTAAGCGTTATCATGCAAAAAGGTATAGCTGAGTAAACCAGTGGTTCCCAAACTGTAGAGCATGGTGGTCAGTCTAGCTTTAAACTTACTCTTGAAAGTTATAATAGAATGCACAAGGTGCAATTACAAAATTGAGAGCCATTTATAAATAGCCCAGGTCAGTTAAAGGTTTTTAGAAAAAACATTTTTTTTATCTGCCGATAGTGATAGAAATGTGAACTCAAATATCACATGAATACACATTAGACATGGCAAAATGTATAGAAATGCAAGAAAACGTGCTTGTAAAAAAACACAATATTATTTGCACCCAAGACAAAATGTGTAGAATTGCAGTAAATAAGCTTCAAATGTGCTAAATGTTCTCCACCAACAAGAGTGGTATGAACAGTGTCTCCAGAACGGTGTTTGTGCCCATAGAAATAAAAATGGGGCGTGTGCACAAAGGGGGCACAGGATGTTCCCCAATACTGGAAGGAGTGAAAAGGCTTGGGAACCCCTGGCGTAAACCACCATGTACACATCAGGGAGAAGAAAATTAAATGACTCACACATTGTGCTGGTGGCAATTGAGCATTGCAACAAGTAAAGTATGCTTGTTTTTTAATTGACGTTGCACAACGGTAATAAATATAAAACAGAGAAAGACAAATTAAAAGCAGTGAGGTCACTGCTTAAATGCTTGTTAGTTAAGGCCTCAGGTGACATCTTAGCAGCAGCTCATAGTGTGTATTATTTTCAATTATTGTCTATGGCAGATTACAATGGTAATCACAAATCAAGTCTGTCGATGCTTGTGTGTTCTGGTAACCCTGACTCGTCAGGAGAAATATCCTTGTATTTCTCTATTTAAACTTTGGTTTAAAAGAGAGTTTAGTCTTACGAAATGCTCTAGTCTACAGCTCTTAAATTCACATAATGAAAAACAGTTTCCAATATACCACCATTCTCTCACCCTCAAGTACATACATGACCAAAAGCATGTGGACACCTGCTCGTCGAACATTTCATTCCAAAATCATGGGCATTAATATGGTGTTGGTCCCCCCTTTGCTGCTATAACAGCCTCCACTCTTCTGGGAAGGCTTTCCACTAGATGTTGGAACATTGCTGAAGGGACTTGCTTCCATTCAGCCACAAGAGCATTAGTGAGATTGGGCACTGATGTTGGGCGATTAGGCCTGGCTTGCAGTCGGCGTTCCAATTCTTCCCAAAGGTGTTCAATGGGGTTGAGGTCAAGGCTCTGTGCAAGCAAGTTCTTCCACACAGATCGAGAAACCATTTCTGAACGGACCTCGCTTTGTGCATGGGGGCATTGTCACGTTGAAACAAAGTTGGATGCACAGAATTGTCTAGAACGTCATTGTATACTGTAGTGTTAAGATTTCCCCTTCACTGGAACTAAGGGGCCTAACCAAACCATGAAAAACAGCCCCAGACAATTATTCCTCCACCAAACTTTACAGTTGGCACTATAGATTGGGGCACATAGCGTTCTCCTGGTATCCGCCAAACCCAGATTCACCCGTTGGACTGCCAGATGGTGAAGTGTGATTTATCACTCCAGAGAACGTGTTTCCACTGCTCCAGTCCAATGGCGACGAGCTTTACACAACTCCAGCCAACACTTCACATTGCGCAGGGTGATCTTAGGCATGTGTGCGACTGCTCAGCAATGGAAACCCATTTCATGAAGCAAGAAGTAGTTTGGAAAATGGTAGTGAGTGTTGCAACCGAGGATAGATGATTTCTACACGCTATGTGCTTCAGCCCTCGGCAGTCGCGTTGTGTGAGCTTATGTGGCCTACCACTTCGCGACTGAGACATTGTTGCTCCGAGACGATTCCATTTCACAAAACAGCACTTACAGTTGACCGGGGCTGCTCTAGCAGGGTAGAAATTAGACAAAATGACTTGTTGGAAAGGTGGCATCCTATCACAATGCCACTTTGAAAGTCGCAGAGCTTATCGGTAAGGCCACTGTACTGCCAATGTTTGTCTAAGGAGAATGCTCGGCTATTTGCTCCATTTTATACACCTGTCAGCAAGGGGTGTGGCTGAACTAGCCGAATCAACTACTTTGAAGGTGTCCACATACGTTTAGATAGATACACCAAACACAATTAAAATGGTTTAAAAATTACTAAACATTTCCCTGTGTTACAATGCAGGCAGAAAGTATTCAGACCCCTTGATTTTTCCACATTGTTACAGCCTCATTCTAATTGATTAAATTGTTTTTTTCCCCATCAATCTACACACAATACCCCATAATGACAAAACATTTTATTTTTCTCAAAATTTAAAATGTATATAAGTTCAGACCCTTAATTCAGTATATTGTTGAAGTACCTTCGGCAGCTATTACAGCCGCGAGTCTTCTTGGGGATGACGCTACAAGCTTGACACACCTGTATTTGGGGAGCTTCTCCCATTCTTCTCTGCAGATCCTCTCAAGCTCTGTCAGGTTGGATGGGGTGCGCCGCTGCACAGCTATTTTCAGGTCTCGCCAGAGATGTTCGATCGGGTTCAAGTCCGGGCTCCGGCTGGGCCACTCAAGGACATTCAAAGACTTGTCCTGAAGCCACTTCTGCATTGTCTTGGCTGTGTGCTTAAGGTCATTGTCCTGTTGTGAAGGTTCACCTTCATCCCAGTCTGAGGTCTTGAGCACTCTGGACCAGGTTTTCATCAAGGATCTCGCTGTACTTTGCTCCGTTCATCTTTCCCACGACCCTGACTAGTCTCCCAGTCCCTGCCACTGATAGCCTCATGCCGTGGGGATGGTTGTCACCACCATGCTTCACCGTAGGGATGGTGCCAGGTTTCCTCCAGACGTGACGCTTGGCATTCAGGCCTAACAGTTCAATCTTGGTTTTATCAGACAATATAATCTTGTTTCTCATGGTCTGAGAGTCCTTTAGGTGCCTTCTGGCAAACTCCAATTGGGCTGTCATGTGCCTTTTACTGAGGAGTGTCTTCCGTTTGGCCACTCTACCATAAAGGTCTTATTGGTGGAGTGCTGCAGAGATGTTTGTCCTTCTGGAAGGTTCTCCAATTTCCAGAGGAACTCTGACAGAGTGACCGTTGGGTTCTTGGTCACCTCCCTGACCAAAGCCTTCTTCCCCAATTGCTCAGTTTGGCCAGATGCCCAGCCCTAGGAAGAGTCTTGGTGGTTCCAAACAAGAATGATGGAGGCCACTTGGGAACCTTCAATACTGCAGACATTTCTTTTGGTACCATTCACCAGATCTGTGCATCGACAATCCTGTCTCAGAGCTCTACGGACAATTCCTTCGACCTCATGGCTTGGTGTTTGCTCTGACATGCAGTCAACTGTGGCACCTTATTTAGATGGGTGTGCCTTTCCAAATCAAGTTGTAGAAACATCTCAGGGATGATAAATGGAAACAGGATGCACCAGAGGTCAATTTCAAGTCTCATCACAAAGGGTCTTATGTAAATAAGGTATTTCAGTTATTTTGTTTATAAATGTGCAAATATTTTTTAAATCACGTTTTCGCTTTGTCATTATGGGGTATTGTGTGTAGATTGAGTAAATAAAAAAAGGATCATCCATTTTAGAACAAGCCAGTAACGTAACAAAATGTTGAAAAAGTGAAAGGGCCTGAATGCTTTCCAAATGCACTGTATTTGTCATCGTATTCATTCACTGAAGTATCTCTTGATTAAGATCCAGCCACCAGATAATATACATATATTTTTTTTAAGTATATATTTTTAAAGTATATACTGTATGGTATAATACTGTAGTTAAGTACTTTGGTGTTTGTTGAGTGAAAAGTTATCGAAAGCAGCACCAAAGAAAAAAAAGTCGCTCAGTTGGTGGCTATCGCCATGGTTACTTTCCAGGTTGTTCCTTGTCGGATTGCTCATCGTTGGGTTGCTCTGCAGGTTGCTCCGCGGGTTGCTCCTCCGGGGGGTTGTCAAGCAGCTCAAACATATCATCGATGACCTGCCACAAGCAGTTGTCCAAAGGGAAGTCGTTGTCCACCAGGTTGACAAGGAAGTAGTTGTCGTGGATATACTTGATGATCATACGTGATGGGGACTCGTCTTCGTACAGCTTGGCCCACTGCTCGATCCACAGGGCAAAGGCCTCGTCCTATTAAAAGAAGGCGAGAACAATTAACTCAACACATTCCAGAAAGGTGTTCAGGTGTGTCGCTAAAGATGAATCTTTACAGCTCTGGTAACTGATACAGCTTGCTGATGAAGTTACACATACAATTCTGGTTTTGAAAAGGCTTCACGGGAGGTTGTGTCAAACGCTCAAGCTCAAAAAGATGTGGAGGGTTCAAAACTGTACTTCAAATACCATACTCCACTAAAATCTCTTTAAAATGTTAGAGAACTAAATGACAACCATTCCACAAACTCATCTGAGTCATGGGCACAGTCCACAACCAGAAACAACCGAGCACACTCCATCTTGCTGATAGGCGTTTTCACTGAACTGCTTACACCTATCCATTTGCTTTATATTCACACAAGTGCATAGAGGGTAATGTTCCTGGAAGGGGCCCAGTAGGTTAATGAGATGACCTTTAAACTTACCTTCCAGTACAAGAAGCTGACTGGATCCACCACGGTGGGCTGGACAATCTCCCTGCCGGGGAAGATGCCCCATGTCACAGCGTTGGGTTGCATGTCATGGGCGTTCGTAGTATTCTGACCCTGTAGATGGATACAAAAATCAGCCAGTAGATCATTCTAGCAAACTGTTCCAATTCACAAAAATGTGTAGATGTAATGCCTGTAGTTGAGAACTTACGTGAACGTTGACGATGTGGTAGTTGACGCGAGGCTCGTACTTCTTTAGCACTTTGAGGAGAGCGGTGACATTTTCGCTTGAGGTGAAAAATTCCAGATAAGCCTGTTGGATTTGTAAATGTGGCACAGCATAAGGTTCATGTCATCTCATGATTGCTATGCATGTGATACAAGAACTGTTAAGTTTGAAAAACCTCCACTGCTGATCAACAATACCACAAGACTTATTTATTCATGCACTTTCATTTCTAGGAAAGATTGTGAATCAACCTACTCTCAATAATAACATAAGAAAGAAACTGTGACCGCCTTAATTTTGCTAAACCAGAAGTAATCCTTGATAATTCTAAAGGATTTATGGGTATTTCTAAATAGTGTTCCAAGTGTACATCCCCCTGCCCACTCCTTTTACTAGGCCTACCTTATTCTTTTTGGGAAAACGTTACTTTAAGCATGCAGGTACAGTAATATAAGCATGTATGAGCCGTTATATAATAAGACATAATTGGTCATCCACCAAAAACCACAGACGCCGAACTTTACCTTCTGGAAGACATAGCCACCAGGGGGGCCCCAGCCCACGATGGGGTCTGAGGAGGGCTTGCCGTTGATGCTGGGCTGGGAGTTGATGGTGAGGACTCCCCTGCGGTTTACCTTGTCCAGCTCGTCCTTCAGCAAGTTGGTCTCCGGGGCCAGCGGGTCGTCATTCCACGGCAGACACATCACCTAGAAGACGAGAGGTCAGGAGACATCAGCCGAGCAAAGTGCAAGTCAAGGGTTTAGGTTCTTGTTTTAAGTGGTTGTCATAATGCACATGGTTGTATTTATGAGGCGCCTAATGAAAGAAAGTTAAGGTTTCAGTTTCGGTCTGTTTTCACGCCAAAGTGTAGAGGTCCGGGTGTCACCTTGTGTCCGGCAACATTGGGCTGGGCCGTGATATAGCTGGTGAAGACCTCGTAGACGCTCTGCTCGCTGGTCAGCTCCTCGCCCCACATCTTCAGCAGGGCGTCCTTGGATGACTTACTCTTAAGGTAGAACAGGTAGTAATCGTTGAGTTCACCAAAGGCCGGAGATGACGAGTTTCCCCTGAAATAACAACACAGAGCCAAGTTGACAAGACCTGGGGACATTGCCTGTTCACTGATTATACAGTACTTGTTCACGTTATACATCCCTGATTCACATCACAGTATAGCTTGGCTCAGTCCAGTAGTGTGAAAAGGCCTTGAATGAACAACATCATTTACACCCACAAACTAGCCAAGATGAGAAATTGTGGCCAAACTTTCTGAAGTTTTTCTCCAGTGTTGCTCACCATCGTCCATTGGGGAAGTCATCCCAGTCCTGTGTTCTGTAGATATAGCTCTTGGGTCTGGAGGCCCAGAAAATGGGCCGCACGTCCTCCACTTTGCGTTTGGGGTGAGCGCTCACCGCCCAGGGGAGTGTCCGCCTAGCAATCCAAGTAGACCCCAAACCCTCCATCAGTACTAGGAACAGGCAAGACAGCGCGTATTCCATTCTAACACCTAGCCAGTTCGAAATTACTTCACATGGTGAAATCTTTGTTAAATGTTCCAGGTCTAATGAAAGTGCTGTAATACACACGATTACAAAATGGTACCCACACTACGTGTTAAAACATGACAGCTCAGAAGTCGAACATGCCATTAGTTTTAGGTTTCCCCCCTAAATACTGGGTAAGCTAAATCAAGCGCAACCTAAAGTGTTTGAAAGATAACCAATCTAGCGCAATTGACAGACCTGGGGTCCTCGATCCACAGGCCCAGCTGCCGCAGTACCTCCATGGTGGCTACCTCGCGGTTCAGCGTGTAGAAGTGGAGGCCCGGCACCTCACCGCTCTCCAGCAGCACGCGGCACATACCCACAGCCTGCTCAATGCCGTAGTTGCGGATGGCCGCATCGTTGTCCTTGATGGGCTCGATGACCTGCATGATCTCCTCGGGCACCTCCAGCTTGGACAGTTTGACCAGCTGCCTCAGAGACTGGTAGCCCTGGAAAACCACAAATCCTACTGGTTCAGGTACTGACAGAAAAACAAAATGTAAAGAACAAACGTCTCCATACAACTGATGTACTCACAAAAATTCCAAGGGACAATGGTCCAATTATGAGAAAAAAATGTGTTTTGAATGGGATTGAGCGTACTTGGTCATTTGTTACATCTTTGCTATCACATTAGAAAGAATGTTCTGTTCAAAAAGACTACCCCTCCCTTTAAACCTTTGACAAATGTAGCCTTTGATCACTCCACACACAAACATGACATGTTTTTGTCATTTAGTAGACGCTCCCCCCCCCAGTTTAGGCCCATATCCAACAGTACCTGAATAGGGAAGATGCCTGGTAGGATGGGGCAGGTGATTCCTATGGCCCTGCAGTCTCTGACAAACTTGAGGAAGGTGTCAGCCCGGAAAAAGAGCTGGGTGATGATGAAGTCGGCGCCAGCGTCCACTTTCTCCTTCAGATGTCTCAGGTCCTCGTCATAGCTCTCCGCCTCCGGGTGGCCAGTGGGGTAGCCTGCCACAATGAAAAGGTTTTAATGCTCAGTGTGTAGAGGTCACATTTGTGACCAGTTTCAAGAAGCTAGGCATACATGTCACACATCACTACCTCACAGGAGATGCATTTGACAAAAAACATGTTTTTTGGGGCAGAATTGCCTTCTAGAACGTGTGAACTTTCATGTGCCTTATTAACAAACTTGTATGCCATCTATAAATAAGATGTTTTTATTACGAGCCTATTTGGTTTAGCCACGGAAAGATACAGGAACTTACCCACTAGCCATGATTGGCTGAGATAGTAGATGGGCTGGACATGCCCGAGAGATGAGTTTGGATTGTCTGCCATGTAGCATGCTTCGGTCTATAACAGGAGTTGCTCAGTATGTGTGGATAATCCTTTCTACCGTGGCATTTGTTTTGGAAAGATGTCATGAAGAACTGAAAGTGTTGCATTGCGGCCCTGAAGTTCATAGCACTATCGAGGAGCAGGAAAAAGTTGTGATGGACTACTTTCTGGAGGACATGCCATTATGTCTCTCTAGGACTAATCAAAAAAATGTATCAGACTATGAAAAAAAACAAGATTTAGGGGGGGATCATTGAAGTCTTCCCCCATCACAGTCATCAGAAGAAACGTCAATTAACAGCATTGTCACAGAAGACGTTGACAGTTTTTGAAATCAGTGGAATGCACGGTGGAAACAGAGGGAGATGATTCCCGAATGCGGAGAGAGTCGAAAAGATAACAGGGGGCTGTTATACAACACACCGGTCTCTGGATGACATAGTCAAACTAAAAGGCAGGACAACCATGGCATCGATGACAGAGGGAGACGCGTTCAGCCATGTATACCGGTAGCTACAATTTCCAGATATTAGTTACTCATTGTCAGAAAGCCATTTTTCATTGCAAGTTAAAGCCTACTGTTCGGAGGGTGTGAACGATGCTGAATCAGCGTAGACAAAGAGCTCTCCAGTATGTGTACCAAAACATTCAGAGGGACAGTTTCAAGTTCATCAACTTTCAAAGCAGAATCACTTTCCCTTTGTTCCTCAACTGCAGTGTATGATATACAATTGTCTAACTCCCAGTCTCTACTTTTATACCATGTAAAAAAAAATATTTAAAAAATTAAGTTGCTCTATAGGACCGAATCCAGGTGGTGGGTCACATTATACCAACTTGTAGCGCTAAAATGGTTTTTGGGGTGATAAAATGCTCACATCGTATCAGTAGGTACAACAGCCTACTTTAAAGTCTTTCACAAATTACCTGACATAGGATATAATTACAATATGATGACGCTTTGTAAAAAAGAAATACATTTAGCTTCAAACGTACCGGCAACGCAGATGTCAAAATAGTCGTCAAACTCGCAGCGTATGTGTTTGACTAGGTCTGTGGCGTAGTTGAAGCCCGCTTCTTCCTCTTCCCAGTCAGCCCCCATAGGATCTATAAAGAGATCAGGAAAACATGGTGTTTACTGGGAATGTGTTACAATGAGTCCTAGCTAGTTAGCCAAGACTCTTGAATAAGACACGTCATCTCAATGAGAAAGACCTGGATAAATAAACCAATAGACCTGGAGCATAAATGCAAACCAAAAATATTGAAGAGTGAATGATGCAAAAGGCTCCAATGCGAGTGACAGGACGAGAGCTTGAGCAGCAATGTGAAGATCTTGCAGAGTGAGAGTGATGCAACAGGCTGCAATCATGCATTCAAACAGAAACTTCTCTCCAAAATATCAGGGTGACCCTCAAAACACACAAACATTCCTACAAATGGACCAACCATGCTGTGTAGGAGTTGTCCCTAGGATCAGCTCACCCTCCCCCAAATCCGAACAATAACAATTAAAAAGTGGAACTGACAGCGTTTTAGCAACATAAAATCTTATTAAAATCAGTTAATGTTAAGCTTTTTTTTGCTACTATTCTGAGAAGTGAGCACTGATATGGCAATTTTTCACAACGTTTGAAGTTGACAGTAAGGCATGTGTGAAAATTCTAGAGCGATATAGAGTGGGAAAGCGGCCGTTCGTTTCACAATTAATAAGGTACTTAAGTAAATAAAATGTCAGTCTTGTTCAGGAGCCAATCCGAGCTACAGTAGGCCTATATGCAAATGAGTATTTTGCACCTGCCATCATTCACTTTGAAGTGGACTGTTTGTCTAACGGCAGTAGCAACAGCGCGACTTTAGATCCTTAGAAAGTGTTCACAAAAAGCCACAAAATACACCTGAAAAGATTAAGAGACTGGTTGATTGAGAGGTTTCACTGCACACACATTCAAAAGTTTGGGGTCACTTAGAAATGTCCTTGTTTTAGAAAGAAAAGCACTTTTTTTGTCAATTAAAATAACTCAACATTTTTTTTTTTTAAATACAGTATAGTCATTGTTAATCCTGTAAATGACTATTGTAGTTGAAACATCAGATTTTTTTATTGAATATCTACATCGGCGTACAGAGGCCCATTATCAGCAACCATCACTCCTGTGTTCCAATGGCACGTTGTGTTAGCTAATCCAAGTTTATAATTTTAAAAGACTAATTGATCATTAGAAAACCCTTTTGCAATTATGTTAGCATAGCTGAAAACTGTTGTTCTGATTAAAGAACCCATAAATCTGCCCATCTTTAGACTAGTTGAGTATCAGCATTTGTGGGTTCGATTACAGGCTCAAGATGGCCAGAAACAAAGACCTTTCAGGAGTCTTAAGGCTTGGGGGTAAAAGCTGTTGAGAAGGCTTTTGGTCCTAGACCTGGCGCTCCAGTACCGCTTGCCATGCAGTAGTTGAGGGATGGGTTGTTATCCCGGCACCACCAGGCCAGGTCTCTGATCTCCTCCCTATAGGCGGTGAGCAGGCCTACCACTGTTGTGTCGTCTGCAAAAACGTAATGATGGTGTTGGAGTCGTATCTGGACACGCAGTCGTGGGTGAACAGGGAGTACAGGAGGGGACAGAGCACGCACCCCTAAGGGGTACCAGTGTTGAGGATCAGCGGGGGCGGGGGGGGCACGTCAGGAAGTCCAGGATCCAGTTGCAGAGGGAGGTGTTTAGTCCCAGGATCCTTAGCTTAGTGATAAGCTTTGAGGGTACATTTACATTTAAGTCATTTAGCAGACGCTCTTATCCAGAGCGACTTACAAGTTGGTGCATTCACCTTATGACATCCAGTGGAACAGCCACTTTACAATAGTGCATCTAAATCTTTTAACGAGGGGGGTGAGAAGGATTACTTTATCCTATCCTAGGTATTCCTTAAAGAGGTGGGGTTTCAGGTGTCTCCGGAAGGTGGTGATTGACTCCGCTGTCCTGGCGTCGTGAGGGAGTGTGTTCCACCATTGGGGAGCCAGACACGAACAGTTTTGACTGGGCTGCGGGAACTGACTTCCTCAGTGGTAGGGAGGTACAGGCCAGAGGTGGATGAACTCAGTGCCCTTGTTTGGGTGTAGGGCCTGATCAGAGCCTGGAGGTACTGAGGTGTCGTTCCCCTCACAGCTCCGTAGGCAAGCACCATGGTCTTGTAGCGGATGCGAGCTTCAACTGGAAGCCAGTGGAGAGAGCGGAGGAGCGGGGTGACGTGAGAGAACTTGGGAAGGTTGAACACCAGACGGGCTGCGGCGTTCTGGATGAGTTGTAGGGGTTTAATGGCACAGGCAGGGAGCCCAGCCAACAGCAGTTGCAGTAATCCAGACGGGAGATGACAAGTGCCAGGACCTGCGCCGCTTCCTGTGTGAGGTGTTTAGTCCCAGGATGTTGTAGAGCATGAACCTTAGGAACGGGCCACCGCCTTGATGTTAGTTGAGAACGACAGGGTGTTGTCCAGGATCACGCCAAGGTTCTTAGCGCTCTGGGAGGAGGACACAATGGAGTTGTCAACCGTGATGGCGAGATCATGGAACGGGCAGTCCTTCCCCGGGAGGAAGAGCAGCTCCGTCTTGGGTAATATGGTGTTGAACGCTGAACTGTAGTCAATGAATAGCATTCTCACGTAGGTGTTCCTTTTGTCCAGGTGGGAAAGGGCAGTGTGGAGTGCAATAGAGATTGCATCATCTGTGGATCTGTTTAGGCGGTATGCAAATTGGAGTGGGTCTAGGGTTTCTGAGATAATGGTGTTGATGTGAACCATTACTAGCCTTTCAAAGCACTTCATGGCTACGGACGTGAGTGCTACGGGTCTGTAGTCATTTAGGCATGTTGCCTTCGTGTTCTTGGGCACAGGGACTAACTATGGTTGTCTGTTTGAAACATGTTGGTATTACAGACATGTTGAAAATGTCAGTGAAGACACCTGCCAGTTGGTCAGCACATGCCCAGAGCACACGTCCTGGTAATCAGTCTGTCCCCGCGGCCTTGTGAATGTTGACCTGTTGAAAAGGTCTTACTCACATTGGCTACGGAGAGCGTGATCACACAGTCGTCCGGGACACCTGATGCTCTCATGCATGCCTCAGTGTTGCTTGCCTCAAAGCGAGCATAGAAGTGATTTAGCTTGTCTGATAGGCTCGTGTCACTGGGCAGCACGCGGCTGTTCCCTTTGCAGTCTGTAATGATTTGAAAGCCCTGCCACACAAGACGAGCGTCAGTGCCAGTGTAGCACGATTCAATCTTAGTCCTGTATTGGCGCTTTGCCTGTTTAATGGTCCGTCGGAGGGCATAGCGGGATTTTCTTATAAGCTTCCGGGTTAGAGTCCCACTCCTTGAAAGCGGTACCTCTACCCTGTAGCTCAGTGTGAATGTTGCCTGTAATCTATGGCTTCTGGTTGGAGTCACTGTGGGGGACGACATCCTCGATGCACTTATTGATAAAGCCAGTGACTGATGTGGTGTACTCCTTAATGCCATCGGAAGAATCCCGGAACATGTTCCAGTCTGTGATAGCAAAACAGTTCTGCAGTTCAGCATCTGCTTCATCTGACCACTTTAAAAAACACGTTTGTATTAAATAGACCAAGTCACTGGTGCTTCCTGCTTTAAAATTTTGCTTGTAAGCAGGAGGATATAATTGTGGTCAGATTTACCAAATGGAGGGCGAGGGAGAGCTTTGTATGTGGAGTACAGGTGATCTAGAATTTTTGGTTGCACATTTAACAATGTTGATAGAAATTAGGTAAAACTGATTTAAGTTTCACTGCATTAAAGTCCCCGACCACTAAGAGCGCCACCTCTGGGTGAGCGGTTTCCGGTTTGCTTATTTCCTTATACACCGGACTGAGTGCGGTCTTAGTGCCAGCGTCCGTCTGTTGTGGTAAATAAACAGCCACGAAAAGTATAGATGAAAACTCTTGGCAAATAGTGTGGTCTACAGTTTATCATAAGATACTCTACTTCAGGCGAGCAAAATCTATTGACTTCCTTAGATTTCGTGCACCAATGCTGCTCCATCTAGCCGGTGCAGCGTATATCCCGCTAGCTGAATATCACTATCATTCAGTCATGATTCTGTGAAACTTAAGACGTTACAGTTTTGATGTCCAGTTGGTAGGATATTCACACTTGTACCTCATCTAATTTATTGTCCAATGATTGTACGTTGGCAAGTAATATTGACGGTAACGGCAGCTTTCCCACTCGCCTTCTGCGGATCCTTACGAGGCACCCCACTGTGTCCTCTGTACCTGCTTCTCTTTCCTCTTACCAACGATGGGGATGTTGGCCTTGTCGGGTGTTAAGTACATCCTGTGCTTCCTGAATAAATATATATATATATTTATTTGTCTAATCCGAGGTGAGGGATGGCTGTCCTGATATCCATAAGCTATTTTTGCCGTAAGATATGGTGGCAGTAACATTTATGTCAAAAAAATAAAAAATAAAATAAAAAAAACCTAGGTAAAAAAATACACACGATAGCACAATTAGTTAGGCGCCCGTTATACTGCTTTCATTTCTTCCGGCGCTACTCTATAAAGACCCTTCTCCTCCGATTGTTCTGTTGGCTGGGCAGCTAGCTCTAGGAAGAGTCTTGGTGCTTACAAACTTCTTCCATTTAAGAATAATGGAAGCCACTGTGTCCTTGGGGACCTTCAATTATGCTGAAATGTTTGCTTCCTTCCCCAGATCTGTGACACCACACAATCCTGTCTGAGCTCGACGGATAATTCCTTCCACTTCATGGCTTGGTTTTTGCACTGAAATGCACTGTCAACTGTGGGACCTTATATAGACAGGTGTGTGTGCGCCTTTCCAAATCATGTCCAAGCAATTGAATTTACCAAAGTTGGACTCAAATCAAGATGTAGAAACATCAAGGATGATTATTGTAAACTGGATGCACCTGAGCTCAATTTAAAATCTAAGGAAAGGGTCTGAATACTTATTTACATAAAAGGTACCTTTTAGTTGTAATACAATTGCAAAACATTCGAAAAACCTGTTTTGCTTTGTCATTATGGGGTACTGTGTGTAGATTGAGGAGGAAAATATTTAATTAATTTTAGAATATTATAACTATATTTTACATTTTAGATGATTCTTCAAAGTAGCCACCCTTTCTCTTGACAGCTTTGCATTCTCTCAACCAGGTTCATCTGGAATGCTTTTCCAACAGTCTTGAAAGAGTTCCCACATATGCTGAGCACTTGTTGGCTGCTTTTCCTTCACTCTGCGGTCCAACTCATCCCAAACCATCTCAAATGGGTTGAGGCCAGGTGATGGTGGAGGCCAGGTCATCTGATGCAGCACTCCCATCATGCTCTTGGTCAAATAGCCCTTACACAGCCTGGAGGTGTGTTGGGTCATTGTCCTGTTGAAAAACAAATGATAGTACCACTAAGCCAAAGCAGATGGGATGGCGTATCACTGCAGAATGCTGTGGTAGCCATGCTGGTTAAGTGTGCCTTGAATTCTAAATAAATCACCTGCAAAGCACCCCCACCTCCATGCTTCACGGTGGGAACCACACATGCAGAGATCATCCGTTCACCTACTCTGCATCTCACAAAGACACGGAGGTTGGAACAAAAACAACCTAAAATTTGTTCTCATCAGATCAAAGGACAGATTTCCACCGGTCTAACATCCATTGCTAGTGTTTCTTGGCCAAAGAAAGTAAGTATCTTCTTATTGGTGTCCTTTAGTAGTGGCTTCTTTACAGCAATTTGACCACGAAGGCCTGATTCCCGCAGTCTCCTTTGAACAGTTGATGTTTAGAGGTGTCTGTTACTTTAACTATGTGAAGCATTTATTTGGGCTGCAATTTGAGGCTGGTAACTCTCATGAACTTATCCTCTGCAGCAGAGGTAACGGTCTTCCTTTCCTGTGGTGATCCTCATGAGAGAGCTTGATGGTTTTGCAACTGCACTTGAAGAAACTTTCAAAGTTCTTGAAATGTTCCGCATTGACTGACCTGCATGTCTTGTTTCTCTTTGCTTATTTGAGAGCCATATAAGGAAATCAGTCAATTGAAATACATTCATCAAGCCCTAATCTATGGATTTCACATGACTGGGCCTTAGAGGGCATGGGCCCACCACTAGGGAACCAGGACCTGCCAATAAGAATGAGGTTTCCCCAAAAAGGGCTTTATCACAGATTGAAATAGTCCTCCGAGTGGCTGGTCCCAGCTTCTTGATATGCCCCACCTGTGAGTTGAATGGACTATATTGGCAAAGGAGAAATGTACACAAACAGAGACGTAAACAAATCTGTGCACAAACTTTGACAGAAATAAAAACTATGCATATGGTACATTTCTGGTATCTTTTATATCAGCTCCTGAAACACTTTACATGTTGCATTTATATTTTTGCTCAGTATAGATAATTTAGCCTATTTGCCACATTATGACTGACTTGTTGCCATGCCTCTTGCTATTTTGATTGTATTGACATGCACAGCCTTTGATACATTTGTAGGTTTTTGTAAACCACAGCTGGCCTGGTAGACAAATTGATAGCAATATTTGTTGGACTACCAAGAATAGTATTGGTGAATTAGCTAATTAATCATGCATTAAAATGCATCCATCTATTCTGCCAAAAAAATGCCTTCCTCTACATCATGAAGTTGAGTAAACTAGAACCACATTTTTTATTTCTCAAGTCAGTTTTGTAGCATAAACAACGAATTTGATATATTTGACTGATATGAATGTCAGTTTCAGAGCTGCAAAGTAATGAAAACGCTGTCAGTTCCACTTTAAGAAAATAAAAAAGTGAAAACCGACCTTAGAACTGGGTCTGGGTACAATGTCACCCTAGTCCATGCAAAAAGGCCCTACCTCCTCTTAGAGCCATGATGTTCTTCAGGCCAAGGCGTTTGGCTTTGCTCAAGTACCCAGTGATCTTTTCTTTGGTCTGGTTGCAGCAGGTCAGGTGCAGGATGCTCTCCAGGCCACAGTAGTTGACCGCTGTGCTGGCTATCATCATGGAGGAGGTCTCCTTGTCCGAACCCGGGTCCCCTGCCGGATGCCAGGTAACGTCTATGAACAGGGGCCCCCCTGAGCCCATGCGATCAAATCTGAATTGGGATAAATGGGAGAGAAATTTGCATTGATTAGCAGGTGATACATTTCAACAGGTGATAGTTTTCAAACTCAAAACTAAGCCAAAGCCAAAGTTTCTGCTACATACCTAGAGATGAGATTGACAGCTCCACTTGCAGTGCGAGGGGGGAAGAACTCGAGGGAAAACCAGTGGTCGCCCGACTCCGTCCGGCGGCGCATCTTGTCCCGTAGCCTGTCCGTGCGGTCGGTGTCCAACACCGGCGTCGAGGAGCGAGAGCTTTCCTTGGAACTCTCGCAACCGCTGTTGCTCGCGCCACTTGAGTCGCTTTTGCTGCATGTTCGCCATGTGTCTTCGACTCTCTGCACTTGATTCACCATGATGCTACAGCCAAAAACAGTGTTTGAAGTTTGGGAGTCAAACTATCACGAGTTAGCTTACACTGAAGTTCTCTCACTCTCACACACAGTCGCTCGCACACGGGCGAAAACATGTGCAACTGAAAGACACGCCAGCCAGCATGTATTACAGTTAGCTAGCTAGCTAACGTTATCCACTTTACAGAATAAACAAAGCAGCTAACGTTACAAAGATGTTAGCTAGCTAGTTAACGTGAGCAATCATGCACAACATTTGGCAACAAATGCATAACTAACTTACCTGTTTCTCTCAATTCTTCCACAAATTCTTCTGCAGGCGTAACGTTAGCTAAATATTCTCACAGGCTCGCCTGCTTTGTGAGCTGCTACAGCGTGCGACTGGTCTTATATTCCTCGTCCTGATCCAGCGTCTGGGCAGAGGGGGAGATAGCCGATTAAACGAAACTCCATGATTTACAATGGAGTTGAGAAGTGCAGGAGTACTGGAGCTCCGGCATCACATTATGAGGTGTTTTATTTCAGTGCTCAAACAATAGCCCAATTAAACACGAGTCACGACTTTGTTATGTGCGCTAATCTTTGGGTGCTTAAATAAGTCGTTTTGAAACAAAAATACAAATTTATGTGAGGTCAGAGCTCCAATCTACTCACACTATTTATCGCACAACTGCATCGTAATCGTTGAAGGGGGAAAAAAGGGGGAAACAGACGATGACTATGAAAAAATACGCCTCGATCACACCGAAAGTGTTTGACGTTTTGGTACATTCATGTCGAATGTAATGCTGTGTTTGCCTTGCACCATTGTGTTGCAGTGCGTTATGTGTGGTAGATAGTTGGATTTATCGAACGCATGCATCACATTGTGTGCATAGACGGAATGACAGAAATAGTAGCTAGCAGATGTTGCATATCATTTTGCACTGCAGGTGTGATCGAGCCGTTAAGACTGCTCTGCACATGTTAATGGAAAAATATTTGAATTTACTAACCAAATATGGAGTTTGGCTGAGAAATTATCTGTTTGGCTGAGCAATTATCTTCATTTACTGCCGTCACGCCCGGTAAGTACTTCCAAAAAAGGTATAAATAATGAAGTACAAGCAACCGAAAACAATGTCTTGTCTGGAATTATGTAGTGTTTTTGACCAAGTGCGCACGCGCCAAATCCACCAAATCACTCATTATTGACAGGTAGGCTGATCCAGCAGCAGTATAGCCAAAACCAGCAGTATGAGCACGAAGGTAGGCAGAAACTGCATCTGAAAACGTCAGTTTGTCACTTTCACGAGGTTGGAGTAGTGTTTAACTACTTAAGACATTGGACAGTGGCGATTTTAGCATGAATCTTGGTGGCCCAAAAAAAAATTGGGATGCATGCCAGCAAAGCCACAACACTAAACAATACATTCATTGCACTATAACGGTGACAAACGGTGCCCACAAGCTGTTAAGGACTACATAAAGCTGTCCCAACAGCAGAGTCACAACACCTTACCACTGCAAAACCTGGCTCTAAAACAGATTTGTGCACCACCAAGTTAGAACAGTAGGTGAAATTAAGAGGTGAAAATAGACCAAATGATTAGGGTGAGGCACATTGAATGCCGTTTGGCGTTCTGAGAAGATTTGGCATGGGTCCTCAGATCCTGACGGGTTGCATCACTGGTATGGCAACTGCTCGGCCTCCGAAGACAAGGCACTACAGAGGGTAGTGCGAACGACCCAGTACATCACTGGGGCCAAGCTTCCTGCCATCCAGGACCTCTATACCAGGCGGTGTCAGAGGAAGGCCCAAAATATTGTCAAAGACTCCAGCCACCCTAGTCAAAGACTGTTCTCTCTGCTACCGCATGGCAAGTGGTACCGGAGCGCCAAGTCTAGGTCCAAGAATCTTCTAAACAGCTTCTACCCCCAATCCATAAGACATCGAATCAAATGGCTACCTCGACTGGCTAGCCCCATCACCACAGAAAGCACTGAACTAGGCTGAAACACCTGCATTTTGGAGCTGCCTTACTCAAGAAAGCAAAAAAGAGACCATGTTTGTGTGGCTTTATTAACTCAATTACATGTTTTAATATATTTTTTACATTGTTTGCAAACTGATATGGAACAGTGGAATAGAGATACTAAGTGCAGGGATTTTTTTTAAAGTACAGAGGAAAGTCCGGGAGGGGAGGACGGCAGGAAGGGACAGAAGAGAGGAGGCTATTTTTACAAGACTATGGGTGGGACACATCAGGTTGAATAAGACCTTAAATGTGATAGGAAAGTATCCAACGGGAAAGTGTGATTATTGCCTGGAATCAGAGACCATGGAACATGTATTGCTACCACGTGGGCCGTATCAGAGGGAAAGAGATGCTGAGATCTAGTATGAGGGAGAAGGGGATACAGGATATTAGTTACGAGTATATTGAGCAGTGCGTTATTAGATATTGTCTCAAATATTTTGTTATCTTTTTTTAAGAGCAAAGTGGCTGGAAGGTCGACTTGAGTTTCTCCCTGTCTCTGGCTCACACTCCAGTACAGTAGGTGGCGGTAATGCTGCATAACGTTGGATGCCAGCTGCCAATAAAACCCACCGAAGAAGTACTTTATCGTAAACTAGTCCCTCCGGTCTTTGTTCATCACATGACATTGTGGGAGGTGTGGTGCTGAAGAGACAGCAGCGAAGATGGCGAGCTGTGGGAATTGTTTATGTTGTCAATGCTGCTGCAGGGATGAAGAGACCTGCACACCCGAGGAACTGGTATGAGATCATTTACATAATGTGTTGAAATGCCTAAATGTGCAAAATATTTTGTGCGAGATTTCCAAGAAAAACTAAGCCTGTGTCCTGACTTCTTCGCCATGGCTGGAGAAAGCTAAACCCTCTTCTGTTGTGATGTTCTCATACGCTAAACATTTATGCACGCATGACTTAGTCGCTTTGGATAAACGCATCTGTTAAAAATGGCATATATTATTATATAATGGAAGTTTAGCTTGCTAGCTGTATTGTATGATAGCTAGATAAATGAAGAAATATTGAGTTAGACTATGTTTGCTATTTTGCTGTCGGAATAGTAATAGGCTGAATAAATGTTTTGGAGGAAATGTGTACTGAGTCAAACTAAACAACATGACAGCTAGCTAGCTGACAGTGGTTAGAAACTAGGCTGATTATTAGCCCCTGGCACTACACTAGCTTGATGCTTGGCAAGCACAAGCCATTCCATTTATCAAGAAACATTGTATGATCATGATGTTCATTGTTTAAGAGGCCCTTGTCAAACACACTGAAGAAGTGTATGTTGAAAGAGAGTTAAAACATCTAGCTGTTAATTTCCCTCAAACTATTCCCAGCCTTGCACGATGACCCAGGAAGAAACCTCTGCAACAGCTTGCTCCTTTGTTGGGGGTATTACTTAGCTGGCACTTTCTACACATAGTGCCACATATCTTCTAATGAGGACTGGAAAGCAGTACTGCAATAATCTTATTTGTCAGACATAGTTCTGCATTGTTTAAAAAAAATATTATTCATGCATAGGGCCTAATGTCAATGTCACATTCTTCAACCATCTCATTTCCAGACTATTCTTGGTGAAACTCAAGATGAGGAGGATGAGATCCTTCCAAGGAAAGATTATGAGGTGAGAAAGTCCCTTAGAAGCAGATGAACATCAAGATGTTGGCTTGACAATGGAGTAGGCAAGAGCACAAACAGATCTGGAACCAGGCTAGCTCTTGACCACATCTGTTGCCAGAGTACTAATATTGAAATCTGTCTCGCCAGATAAAGATACTAGAGACTCTATACAATTAAACACACTCTGACTCATCTCCAAATGGTTCTCTCAGAGCCTGGATTATGACAGGTGCATCAATGAACCATATGTTGAAGTTCTGGAGGAAATGAACACTAAGGTATACTAAGAAATTAACCGTTGTACTGTGGTATTGTTTAAGTGATAAATGCATGTTTTAAGTTAGTTACAAAGTTGTTACTTAGTGATTAAAATGTTTTTAAAAAATTGCAGTTAATTTCCACAAACTGCATATTGCAATTGTGAGGAGTTGGTCTATATTTACATTTATTCTGACATGGGTACTCCTATCACATATTAGAAAGCCCAAAAGTATGAAGCTGTCAGGTGGATGCTGGTGTTTGCAATTGGAGTTTCAGTAGGCCTGGTAAGTGCCTTCATTTTCTATCCTGCATGTAGAGTCAGACATGCTGATTTTTGGTTAGCTTACATACCGGTAAGCAAAAAACGCTGGCTACGTCCCTTCCGTCTTCAAGAGAGCGAGAGTTGCACCTCTTCTGAAAAAACCTACACTCGATCCCTCCGATGTCATCAACTACAGACCAGTGTCCCTTCTTTCTTTTCTCTCCAAAACTCTTGAACGTGCCGTCCTTGGCCAGCTCTCCCGCTATCTCTCTCAGAATGACCTTCTTGATCCAAATCAGTCAGGTTTCAAGACTAGTCATTCAACTGAGACTGCTCTTCTCTGTATCACGGAGGCGCTCCGCACTGCTAAAGCTAACTCTCTCTCCTCTGCTCTCATCCTTCTAGACCTATCGGCTGCCTTCGATACTGTGAACCATCAGATCCTCCTCTCCACCCTCTCAGAGTTGGGCATCTCCGGCGCGGCCCACGCTTGGATTGCGTCCTACCTGACAGGTCGCTCCTAATAGGTGGCGTGGCGAGAATCTGTCTCCTCACCACGCGCTCTCACCACTGGTGTCCCCCAGGGCTCTGTTCTAGGCCCTCTCCTATTCTCGCTATACACCAAGTCACTTGGCTCTGTCATAACCTCACATGGTCTCTCCTATCATTGCTATGCAGACGACACACAATTAATCTTCTCCTTTCCCCCTTCTGATGACCAGGTGGCGAATCGCATCTCTGCATGTCTGGCAGACATATCAGTGTGGATGACGGATCACCACCTCAAGCTGAACCTCGGCAAGACGGAGCTGCTCTTCCTCCCGGGGAAGGACTGCCCGTTCCATGATCTCGCCATCACGGTTGACAACTCCATTGTGTCCTCCTCCCAGAGCGCTAAGAACCTTGGCGTGATCCTGGACAACACCCTGTCGTTCTCATCTAACATCAAGGTGGTGGCCCGTTCCTGTAGGTTCATGCTCTACAACATCCGCAGAGTACGACCCTGCCTCACACAGGAAGCGGCGCAGGTCCTAATCCAGGCACTTGTCATCTCCCGTCTGGATTACTTCAACTCGCTGTTGGCTGGGCTCCCTGCCTGTGCCATTAAACCCCTACAACTCATCCAGAACGCCGCAACTTTACAATAGTGCATCTAAATCTTTTAGGGGGGTGAGAAGGATTACTTATCCTATCCTAGGTATTCCTTAAAGAGGTGGGGTTTCAGGTGTCTCCGGAAGGTGGTGATTGACTCCGCTGTCCTGGCGTCGTGAGGGAGTTTGTTCCACCATTGGGGGGCCAGAGCAGCGAACAGTTTTGACTGGGCTGAGCGGGAACTGTACTTCCTCAGTGGTAGGGAGGCGAGCAGACCAGAGGTGGATGAACGCAGTGCCCTTGTTTGGGTGTAGGGCCTGATCAGAGCCTGGAGGTACTGAGGTGCCGTTCCCCTCACAGCTCCGTAGGCAAGCACCATGGTCTTGTAGCGGATGCGAGCTTCAACTGGAAGCCAGTGGAGAGAGCGGAGGAGCGGGGTGACGTGAGAGAACTTGGGAAGGTTGAACACCAGACGGGCTGCGGCGTTCTGGATGAGTTGTAGGGGTTTAATGGCACAGGCAGGGAGCCCAGCCAACAGCGAGTTGCAGTAATCCAGACGGGAGATGACAAGTGCCTGGATTAGGACCTGCGCCGCTTCCTGTGTGAGGCAGGGTCGTACTCTGCGGATGTTGTAGAGCATGAACCTACAGGAACGGGCCACCGCCTTGATGTTAGTTGAGAACGACAGGGTGTTGTCCAGGATCACGCCAAGGTTCTTAGCGCTCTGGGAGGAGGACACAATGGAGTTGTCAACCGTGATGGTGAGATCATGGAACGGGCAGTCCTTCCCCGGGAGGAAGAGCAGCTCCGTCTTGCCGAGGTTCAGCTTGAGGTGGTGATCCGTCATCCACACTGATATGTCTGCCAGACATGCAGAGATGCGATTCGCCACCTGGTCATCAGAAGGGGGAAAGGAGAAGATTAATTGTGTGTCGTCTGCATAGCAATGATAGGAGAGACCATGTGAGGTTATGACAGTGGCAAGTGACTAGCGAGAATAGGAGAGGGCCTATAACAGAGCCCTGGGGGACACCAGTGGTGAGAGCGCGTGGTGAGGAGACAGATTCTCGCCACGCCACCTGGTAGGAGCGACCTGTCAGGTAGGACGCAATCCAAGCGTGGGCCGCGCCGGAGATGCCCAACTCGGAGAGGGTGGAGAGGAGGATCTGATGGTTCACAGTATCGAAGGCAGCCGATAGGTCTAGAAGGATGAGAGCAGAGGAGAGAGAGTTAGCTTTAGCAGTGCGGAGCGCCTCCGTGATGCAGAGAAGAGCAGTCTCAGTTGAATGACTTGTCTTGAAACCTGACTGATTTGGATCAAGAAGGTCATTCTGAGAGAGATAGCGGTAGCACGTTCAAGAGTTTTGGAGAGAAAAGAAAGAAGGGATACTGGTCTGTAGTTGTTGACATCGGAGGGATCGAGTGTAGGTTTTTTCAGAAGGGGTGCAACGCTCGCTCTCTTGAAGACGGAAGGGACGTAGCCAGTGGTCAGGGATGAGTTGATGAGCGAGGTGAGGTAAGGGAGAATGTCTCCGGAAATGGTCTGGAGAAGAGAGGAGGGGATAGGGTCAAGCGGGCAGGTTGTTGGGCGGCCGGCCGTCACAAGACGCAAGATTTCATCTGGAGAGAGAGGGGAGAAAGAGGTCAGAGCACAGGGTAGGGCAGTGTGAGCAGAACCAGCGGTGTCGTTTGACTTAGCAAACGAGGATCGGATGTCGTCGACCTTCTTTTCAAAATGGTTGACGAAGTAAAAATAAAGAAACACCCTTGAATGAGTAGATGTGTCCAAACTTTTGACTGGTACTGTGTGTGACACACACACACACACACACACACACACACACACACACACACACACACACACACACACACACACACTAATTGGAAGACTTGGTGGGAAACATTACAATTAAAAATACTGTATACTATACAGATAACTGTCAAAATAATGGAAACACTATTGGAAATGAGGGATACAATGTATATAGAAAGTAGGCGCTTCCACACAGGTGCATCCCATCATTTGCTTAGGTTTCATTTATAAAAATTAGCTGGGCAAGGCCATCATTTTGTCTATTATACTAAACAAAAACATAAATGCAACAATTTCAAAGATTTTACTGAGTTACAGTTCATATAAGGAAATCAGTCAATGGAAAAATTAATTAGGCCCTACTTTATTGATTTCACATGACCTATCAGGTTATGTCTAAATATTTCTCGTTTTACTGTGAATATAGATACTTTTGTACCTGTTTCCTCCAGCATCTTCACAAGGTCCTTTGCTGTTGTTCTGGGATTGATTTGCACTTTTTGCACCAAAGTACGTTAACCTCTAGGAGACAGATTGCGTCTTCTTCCTGAGCAGTATGACGGCTGCGTGGTCCCATGGTGTTTATACTTGCGTACTATTGTTTGTACAGATGAACGTGGTAACTTCAGTCATTTGGAAATGTCTCCCAAGGATGAACCGGACTTGTGGAAGTCTGAGGTCTTGGCTGATTTCATTGGATTTTTCCATGATCAATCAAGTTTGAAGGTAGGCCTTGAAATACATCCACAGGTACACCTCCAATTGACTCAAATGATGTCAATTAGCCTATCAGAAGCTTCTTCATGATGTCATTTCCTGGAATTTTCCAAGCTGTTAAAAGGCACAGTCAACTTATTGTATGTAAACTTCTGACCCACTGGAATTGTGATTAAGTGAAATAATCTGTCTGTAAACAATTGTTGAAAAAATTACTTGTGTCATGCACAAAGTAGATGTCCTAACCGACTTGCCAAAACTATAGTTTGTTAACAATACATTTGTGGAGTGGTTGAAAAACAAGTTTTAATGTATGTAAACTTCCAACTTCATCTGTACTTTCAATGTGTTTTCCCCAGAAGGTGCGTAAACTGTCGTGGGAAAAAAATTAAGATTTAATTGATTGGATACGGGAGCTATATGTTTTTGACAGTTTGTGATGGAACGCATGAAGAAAATGCATGTAGCGTACTTTCAGAATTGCTTGGTGAGCTACGCACAGGTAGGCTGTGAGCTACTGGTAACTCACAAACTACCTTTTGGACCTCTCGTGTAGATGAAGGGGAGGAGACAGGTTAAAGAAGGATGTTTAAGCCTTGGGATAATTGAGACATGGATTGTGTGTGTGTGCCATTCAGAGGGTGAATGGGCAAGACAAAAGATTTAAGTGCCTTTGAATGGGGTATGGTAGTAGGTGCCAGGCGCACCGGAGTGCGTTAAAAACTGCAACACTGCTGGGCTTTTCACAATTAAAAGTTTCCTGTGTGTATCAAGAATGGTCCACCACCCAAAGGACATCAAGCCAACTTGACACAACTGTGGGAAGCATTGGAGTCAACATGGCCCAGCATCCCTGTGGAACGCTTTCGACACCTTGTAGAGTCCATGCCCCGAGGAATTGAGGATTTTCTGAGGGCAAAAGAGGGTGCAACTCAATATTAGGAATTAGTTCCTTATGTTTGGTACTTTACTGTGATGTCTGTGATATTTTAACTAGTGTATTTTACTGTGATTACTGTCTTGAACCTCTCTAGGGGACCTTCTTCAATTACATCAAGAGGCTGGACAAGTACCACATGTGACATGTCCACCCCAAGGCCAAGTTTGTCAGGTAACTGCTGGGAAACACACCGTACCATACAAAAGCATGAACACACACCTTGTTATGCTCCTATGTCGTTGTAGTGTAAGTTGCTGCAGTTGTTGAAAATATTTTTTCCGAATTATTAATATGAAACGTATATATGTCGTGTAGTTTTCTACTTTTAGCCTAATTATCAAATAATTTCAGTCAATCAACATTCCCATCTGAGTGGAAAGGCATTTGTCTGAGTGGAACGGCATTCGTTTCAAAAAGGTTGTCATTTACCTTTCATCTCTAATTCTTCCTCTACTCCCTCTCTAGGGTCCTGGAGAGCCTGCTGGTCGCCATGGTGACGACGGTGGGGATATTCGTGGCGTCCATAACGTTGGCGAACGTCGCGACTTGGCCTCCCCCACAACCAACAACAACAGTACAGCGCCGGTACGTTTGGTAGAGCTGAACTTCGTTTAAAAAAAAAAAGTGAAGCATATAAAAAAGCAAGTTATAAACAAACACAAAACGATGTCATAATCATCCTGAAACAAGCACTGAAAGCATATTGGAACACAGCATGATCATAAAAACAACCTAGAATCAAACAAAAGCCATCCGTAAAAAGTTTGTCTTGTGTGTTTTCTATTGTCTCTCTGACATCTTTCGGCAGTTTAGTCGCCTGTTGTTGAATGACTTAAAATGTCATTGATCCCAACCCTGCTAACAAGGGGGGCGGTTCAGGAGGGTGCATTGTTTCAAACCAATGTAATTGTCTGTCATGTAGAATAGAGAATCCGGTTAGCTCGGCTCATTACATTTCTATCTGCAACGTCACTGAACATACCCGTTTCAACATTGAACATACCCAGTACCACTGCTCAGTTGGTTGAGCTGTGTAGCAACTTGCCTAGTGTAAATAAACCAATTCATCTGGCAGAACACACTCCCACTCCAGTATTACACAGTCACTGTGTTAATATTTCACGTTTCAACACTTTGGCTGTGATCTTTGGTATATTCCTTACCAGTCTCTCCAGGCCTCCAGTCTAGTGTACACTCAGGTCCTTCAGAAGTGGAATTTAGCATTTTTAATGGCTCCCACACTGGACAGATATTTTGCAGTGCATACATGTAAGAATAGATAGTTAATAGTTATTCTGTCCCAACAAGACGTACAACGACATGGCCACTCTGTTCTTCAACTCTCAGGAGGTGGCCATCCACCAACTTTTCCACCAGGACGGTGAGACAGGACCTGACCTAGGATCAGTTTGACATTTTAGATCAGGGTGTCCCAATAGGCGGCCTGCGGGCCAAATTCGTCCCATCGCTGAATGTAATTGGGGACCAATATTTTAGGTCATAACAAATGAGATTATGGACAAGCTCCCATTTGATCTGAAGGGCAAAACTTATCCCACTCCTGTACTAAACAGCATGCTCAATGAAGAATCTCCATGTAAAAGTACTTCTTAGTTCCAGGACCAGGCTTGATCTGTGTTTTCTTTGAACAAGGCTGTCTCTATTGGGTGCGTGTGCGTGCATTACATTGTTTATGGGCCTAATAATAAAGATGTAATCTAACCTTTTAATGTGGCAGTAACACAACCAGTCATGATGTTTTCAAAAAGTAGGCTACCTGTGCATGTTCGTCCACTCCAAAATAATTCCCGTGTCCAAACTGTCACTGCATGTACACTCTGATGAATGGAAATAGATATCTGTTTATAATTATTATTTTTTAAGTGGGCCTAATGCCTCCATTGATTAGGCCTCCATTGATTAGGCCTCCATTAATTGATGCGTCTTGTTGACAAATTGACCTTTTTTGTACCCTGAAAAGTCAGGACACCTGAAATGGGGCTAAAACAGGGATGGCCACCCTAACACACTCATGGTCAATTTACTAGACGAGGCTACAATGTGAATTACCATGAACCTGAAATAGGCCTACCAGTAGTCAGTGATGTAGTAGTAAAAAACACTAGGTGGGTAAACTCTGATTGCTGGTCGCGGTGAAAAAAGTAACTCTCCCTATACTTTCAATGCATTTTTCAGAAAAAGGTGGTCAACCTGCGTTTACCCACCACCAGTGCCAGTAGCCTACCCTCTTAGCCGATTAGGCAATTTTACACACATGAGCACACGCAGAACAGGTACAGAACCTACATTCAATTTAATAGACCTACATGAGATGAATCAAAACATGTGTACACCCTAGTTCATGAGTTGAATGCTTGGAATCTTCACATATGTGACGTAAAACTCTACCTTTCCTTACAGTGATGACATTTATGACTGTGTTATTTGTCATTATTAAGCATTTAACAATTTAATTAGAACATTGAACTTAAACCCTGTGTGAATCCTGGATCTTGGAGGTCTCAGAAAGTGCACTGTAAGTGTAACTATGCCTACACAATAGTTAATTGTGCTTTGCAATGAAAACTGTTGTCAAGGTTACACATATACAAAATAATGTAGGACTATGCCATTGCAAAATCGAATGCTTCTAACCCGAAAGTCAACTACTGTCATTAACATATACTTGTTGAATGGATTGGATGTGCATTGGTGTCGAGCTGAAGGCTAGTTGTCTAGTGTTATTGTAGACCATGATCAGCTGAGCCAGGAAAGAAAATATTAAATGATCTACTTCTTCTTGCCACGGACGGCACGGAGAACACGAATACCAGAAATACAAAGCAATGAGCGCTCTAAACAGCCGACTGACAAAAGCAAACAATTATAAGTCAACGGATAAATCTAATGCATTGGAATAAAGGCTATTTTATCAAGGACACATGGCAAACAAATGGCGCAAATGAGGAAGTGCAAAGGAAAATCTATGCGTTTTTAAAGGAGCTCAGCTGAGGCTGAAATTCAGCAATACTGAGTGGACAGTGCCACTGTCGAGCCAGCTATAGAATTATACAGTACCAGTCATGGACAGGGAGACAGTTTGTGCAGCCACGTAGAAATAAATCATTTAAACCATGACAGAGAAGTGGGGGTGTTCGTTTCATTTGAAAGCTTTTATTTTCATATTTACCACTGTAAGACATATTTATCCCTGGATCGTAAACACATAGGAGAATGGTTCAATTAGCGTTATTTAGAGACCACCCCAAAGTTTGACTTTTGTTGCATTAAGGGGAGCTAATGTCTCATTCAGGGGAGCTCCCGGGTAATTCGCACCCCGGCCCCTGGTCTCACTCCCTATACATATACAAACTGAAAGATATAAATGTGCTTGTTTCAATGTGATGGCTAGACTTTAGTCAATCATTATACTGAACATAATGAACACCTCTGTGGCCTGCTATATATTTATCCTCAGGAGCGAACAACTCTGCAGTTCTGCTAGCTTTTTTCTTCTTCTCCCTGGCACTTCCTGTTACTGCTGTGGTTGTTTTACGAGGTAGAACATCAGCAGGACTGAGGCCCCTGAGGACTCGGCTGGAGTTGTGCAGACCCCTGCTGTATTGACCCTCCTTGTCATGTGACGTGTCATTTACTGTGTTTCCGGTCTGCCTCTGTAGGTACTTTCAGCCCCGTGACGCTGACAGTGTTCTTTGTGCTGTGCTTCCTCTTAGCGTGCTGGACGTATGTCCAGTGGCCTCTTTGTGCCCTCACTGCTCTGTGGTGGCGCTTTCGGACACCTGGTGGCCAACCTTCTCAATATGTAAGGACAACGTTTTGATAATGTTCTAGAAATGCTAGGCCAACGTTCTCACAATCAAATGTTCTCGAAATGTAAACCCAGCATTCAGATAATCTGTATTCAAATACGGAAGGCCAACCGTCTCATAGCAAAAGGTCCATGAATGGTGATGGTGTATATCAGAGTCATATACATGTATAGACATGTAGCTATATACTGCTCTGGTTTATATGATTTGAAATCTGTTGGTTTGGAAATCTCTCACCTAGTTTCCCAACGCCAGTATTTATAAAGTATAGTTTTGGCTCTTCTCATGGAGTTTCTATCTCTTGGAAAGTGAAAAATGCTTACTAATGCAACTTTTTAGAGATGACATCCTCTGAGAGGGAATCTGCTGACCGGACATGTTCTCTCAGCGCCTCTCTCTCCCGCTCTATGAGTTTCTCTCTCTTCAGCCCACTTCTACTTCTTCCTCGGCTTTGTCAGACTTGGGTATTTTCAGTTATGCTCAACTGAGGGTAATGACTGCTATGTGTCACACTAGGATGTCTGTGGGAGAGTTATCTTAACTGGCTGCTTATTCCAAAAAGGTTATCTTTATAGTTATTGGTTAATGGATTAGTTTTGTGTTTTCTAGGAACAAGAAGATAATGTAATTTGAGTCGACACTGCTAGAAGTAAGCCTGAGAGTCTTCTGCATGCTTTTATGCTCACTTCCTGACACTGCTCTTCCTGATTGGCTTCTTTGGCTGTCCTGTTGCCACAGCAACCTGGGGATAGACATCTACTCCGGGACCTTTGCTCTACTTGGAGCAGCTGCCTTCCTGGGAGGCGTGGTCTGGATGACCATCAGCTTGACTGTCATTCTCATCGAATCAACCAATGAGATCACCTACAGCTTGCCCATTATGACAACCCTCATGGTAAAGTACACTTCATTGATTTGAACTTGCATTCACAATTTAGTGCACTTGTGTCAGTGTTGGTGCTTACAGGATGGCGTGTGTGCTCAGGTGGCCAAGTGGACAGGGGATTTCTGCAATAACGGCATCTATGACGTCCACATTCATCTGAGAAGAGTGCCAATGCTGGAGTGGGAAATGGAGATGGACAAGTAAGAAACACATACTACATTTATGATAGTAAAGATCAGTAGTCATTAAACAAGACACTTGTATCCAAATGAACTTCAAGCTAACACGTTTTTCTTCAGTATACACATACAGTATGCTGCGTGGCCCTTTTACAACTTTGGCCAACTGTGTAATCTGCTGCTGTGTTAAATTCCATTTCAAATCACTCATTTCAGGAAGGGATAAAAAAATATATATAAATAGCTTCTGCTTTTCAGTTTCTTGAAGACCTTGAAAATAGATTACCTTTTTTTCAATTAATGAATTTGGACCCTAACACGGGCACACGGGTATGTGTCTCTCGTTTGTCTCCCAGACGGACAGCCAGTGGCATCATGGAACCCAACCCGACGTACGTGTACCCCTACACGCACATCCAGTCCCTGGTGAGCATCCTGCGCACCACTGTCTACCACGTTTTCCCCGTGGTTACCGAGAACAGGGACAACGAGCACAAGTTCATGAAGGGCAACATCCTCATCAGCAACAACATTCGCTTCAAGGTAGGAGCCAGGGCCACGTGCAGATAGAAATGTCATGAATAGAGCCGACATGATTTCTTATTCTAGATGTTAGAGGTATTTTTGTTCCACTTGTTTCTATCTGAACCTTTCACAAAGTTTTGTCCTGGGCTGTAATCATAGTCGCAGACCGTAGCAAAATGTTTGGCCTTTTGCAAAAAACTCATTGCAATGGAAACCGTTTACTGAACCAAACGGAAGCAAATGGTGGGGGGGAACTACCTGAATTTGTCCAAAATAAACTAGTTTTCGTTGCAAAACGTTTTCCATTGTTCCCGTTTTTGCAACAGACCAAATGTTTTTGTTACTGTCTGCAACTAATGAACCCCCTTACTGAAGGTGCCCTAGCCATACCACAAGCTGCCACCAGGGGGAGTAAGAGCTCTGTTATACTGTATAATGCATGTATTGGTGCCATCTACAGTACCTTAAATATTCATACCTCTTGACTTATTCCACATTTTTTGTATTACAGCCTGAATTCACCATGGATTAGATGTTTTTTCTCTCACCCATCTACATACACAATACCCCATTTTGACAAAGTGACATGTTTTTTTTTATTTTTATGTTTGCAAATATATTGAAAATTAAATACAGACATGTAATTTACATAAGTATTCACACCCCTGAGTCAATACTTTGCAGAAGCACCTTTGGCGGCGATTACAGCTTTGAGTCATCTTTGGTATGTCTGTATCAGCTTTGCACATCTGGAATTGGGGATTTTCTCCCATTTTTCCTTGCAGATTTTCATTGTTCCCTCTATCCTTACCTGTCTCCCAGTCCCTGCCGCAGAAGATAAGATATTTCAAATCAAATCAAATTTATTTATATAGCCCTTCGTACATCAGCTGATATCTCAAAGTGCTGTACAGAAACTCAGCCAAAAACCCCAAACAGCAAGCAATGCAGGTGTAGAAGCACGGTGGCTAGGAAAAACTCCCTATTTCTGTATTTTATTTTCAATACATTTGCAAACATTTCTAAAAACATATTTTCACTCTGTCATGGGGTATTGTGTGTAGATGGGTGAGAAAAATATATTTGATACATTTTGAATTCAGACTGTAACACAAGAAAATGTGGAATAAGTCAAGGGGTGTGAATACTTTCTGAAGGCAGAGTATAAGCCTGTTAATTTGGCCCTATTTGTAGGTTATCGTTCCTTTCCTTCTTGTAGTGTTGTTACTGTAAAGCACGGTGTGACGTGTTGTTGATTTTAAAGGGCTGTGTAAATCACATGGGATTTACTGATTTGACACGATTGGATAGGCAACAACAAACATTCTATTTCTATGTCAGGGCAGTGGTTATATCAAGGGAATGTAGGAAACAGGGATGCACAGACAGTGAGGTGTTCATGGTCTCTTGCTGTAAGAACCTTTACACTAAAGGAACAGGAATGTGTGTGTGTGTGTGTGTGTGTGTGTGTGTGTGTGTGTGTATATACACGGGAGCTTAGTGGTTAGAGCATTGGTCCAGTAACCGAAAGGTCACTAGTTTAAATCCCCGAGCCGACAAGGTGAAATATGTTGACGTGTCCACGAGCAAGGCACTTAACCCTAATTGCTCCAGGGTCGCTGTTGATAATGGCTGACCCTGGCCATGACCCCACTGCCCAAGGATGTCTCGGGGAGAGTTGGGATATGCATAGAACACATTTCCATGTCACAAATGTGTATAATACACACTTGTACATGTGTGAAAAAGGACAAATATAAGCATCCACCAAATAATGTTTTATTATTTTCTATGCACACGTGTGTAACCCTGTCCCCCCCTCTCAGAACGCGAGCGTGCTGACGCGGGCAGGGGAACAGTGGCGGCGCTGCCAGTCCATGAAGCCGTATCCGTCCAGCGAGCTGCGCAAAGTGTGTGACGACCAAGCGGTGGCCGTGGTGCCTGTCGCGTAGGAGGGCCAGGACATGCTGCAGCAGATGCTGGAGAGGAGGTGAGACCCACATACACTCATACACACCCGTACGCACACACACCTTCATTCCCACCATCCCATATTTTACAATATCAACCATGTGACCATCCCTGTAACTTTGACTTGAATCAAATGTGGATTTTGAGTCCCTCATTCTTCTGAACTGTATTAGAATAAACATTGCACACATTGTAATCAATAGATTCAGTGTGCAGGATTCTGAGTTGTCATGGTAATGTAGATATTGAGAACAAACAACACGCTTGAATCCAATTCAAGGCTTTAATTAACGGCATACACGTAGCATACAATGTCAACATACATGAGTCTCAACCAGCCTTTTATACTTTCCACTTACATAACATTTGCATTCTCATTGGTCAGTAGAAAAACATCAGTTATATGATCAGCTTGGCTGCGTTTACACTGGCAGCCCAATACAAATATTTTTTTCCACCAATTGGTCTTTTGACCAATCACATGATCTTTTTCAGGGCTGATCTAATTGGAACAGAAGACCAATTAGTGAAAAAGATCAGAATTGGTCTGCCTGTGTAAACGCAGCCTTTGGAAACATATGTGGCCAATATGGAAACATATGGGGGCCTATTACAACCATCGATTAAAGTCGCAGTAGGTAGCTTTTGGGGCAACCTGGGCAAAGTCACGTAGAAATGTGAGTTAAAAGAAAGTCTGAGAAGCGGTATATCTGTTCTATGTGTGCTATTTATATTCATACTTTTTAATTATATTATGTGAGATACATGGATGACTGCTTCTTCTGGGGAGTGCCAATATGGCCCACTGGTGGCTTCAAAGCCTCTCATTGGACAATAGATAGTATCAGCGTTCCAGGGTTTATACATATCATTGGTAAACACAGTGGTATGTGCGAAGTTCAGCCTTTTTGTTGTAATGGACCCATAGCTTCTAGGTCTTAATATAGGTCAGGGTTCCCCAACTGGCAGCGATTGGTTTTATTTGGCCCTCAACGTTTTCTGAGCAAAAACAAAAAACATGTTTTATTTTTCAGTCTTTTTTTCCCCTTGTGGGACATAAAAGATGATGATAACCAGGAAATCACCTCCAAGTGATTTTTAATGTTGTAAATCTGTTCCCAAGTATTCCCACACATAATAGAGAGATGTTATCATTTACAAATGGTAGGTTTGAAATGATTGTTTTAGCCCAAAATACACGGAGTATACCAAACATTAAGAACATTTTCTGAATATTGAGTTACACCACCCCCTTTTGTTCTCAGAAAACCTTAAAATTGTCGGGCATTTACTCTACAAGGTGTCGAAAGCATTCTACAGGGATGCTGGCCCATGTTGACCCCAATGCTTCCCACAGTTGTCAAGTTGGCTGGATGTCCTTTGGGTGGTGAACCAATCTTGATACATATGGGTAACTGTTGAGGATGAAAAACCCAGCAGCCTTACTACCATACCCCATTCAAAGGCACTTAAATCTTTTGTCTTGTCCATTCACCCTCTGAATGGCACACATACACAATCCATGTCTGAATTGTCTCAAGGCTTAAACATCCTTCTTTAACCTGTCTCCTCCATGATCCCTGATGTAGGGCTTCAAATCAAATCAAATGTTATTGGTCACATACACATTTAGCAATGTTATTGCGGGTGTAGCGAAATGCTTGTGTTCCTAGCTCCAACAGTGCAGTATTATCTAACAATACACAACAACACACACATCTAAAAGTAAAAGATTGGAATGAAGAAATATATAAATATTAGGATGAGCAATGTCAGTGGTATTGTCTAGAATACAGTATATACGTATGAAATGAGTAAAGCAGTATGTAAACATTATTAAAGTGACTTGTGTTCCATGTCTATGTACATAGGGCAGCAGCCTCTAAGGTGCAGGGTTGAGTTACCGGGTGGTAGCCGGCTAGTGATTACTATTTAACAGTCTGATGGCCTTGAGATAGAAGCTGTTTTTCAGTCTCTCGGTCCCAGCTTTGATGCACCAGTTCTAACCTCGCCAACTGGATGATTGCGGGGTGAACAGGCTTAGGCTCGGGTGGTTGATGTCCTTGATCTTTTTGGCCTTCCTGTGACATCGGGTGCTGAAGGTGTCCTGGAGGACAGGCAGTGTGCCCCCGGTGTTGGGCAGACCGCACCAACCTCTGGAGAGCCCTGCGGAAGCGGGCGGTGCAGTTGCCGTACCAGGCGGTGATACAGCCCGACAGGATGCTCTCAATTGTGCATCTGTGAAAGTGTGAGGGTCTTAATGTATACATCGGTACATCTTCTTTGTTTCCTGTGAGAAGTGGAGAGATGCCCATTATTTTCTAAGAAGAGTGCAGAGTTACCAAGCAGACACAATGCTTGACGTGATGTGTCCAAACAGATACTATGGTATGTTCTAACCACTGAAGTCATAACCACATGTTAGCACTGATGTCTTTACCCCATTACTGCAGTCATAAACCAGGTAATGACTCATCCTCTATTTAATTAACAAGCATGTTTTGAAGGAGAAGCATGTGTAAGGGAATGTGTACAATTATTACTGTGAATTGGGGCACCAGTCTTATGGGACAGAAATTGTATTTTAAGGCGACCTGACTTATTTTAACAATACATTTATAAGACAACAATGAAAATACTAGGAATAATATGGATTCATCTGAAGGTATAAATTATTTTGAGGTCACATTTACCAAAATAAGAAGACCACACAATTCCTCTATACAATCAACATTTGAAGATGCTAATCAAAATATCTACAAAACATAATGAAAATTATCATGGAAATAGGTAGTATAGGGAATAGAATGAAATATGAAAAGCTTAAGTGTACTGCTTAGTGTATGGGCACTTCAGTTCCAATTCCTGTACCAGATCTTATTTAGGGGCTTCATAGCAAAGGGGGTGAATACATATCCGCGCACCACAGGGCGTGAAAGGGATAACGAATCCCGTTGTTTGTGTCGTCCATTTCGGGAAAGTTCCTGCGTAATTGCGCTAACTCAGGCGCTTCACTAAATCACATTTGACATTGTCCGTAAACTTGAGTTAATTTGTACACAAAAAATCATACAATGATGGAAAGACCTGTGTGTTGTCCTTGTTAATGCAGACAGAGCTCCAACTTCTTAACCATAGCCTCAATTTTATCCCGCACATTGAATATAGTTGTGGAGAGTCCCTGTAATAGATTCAAATCATTCAGGCAAGATAAAACATCATCCAGATAGGCCCGTCATGTGAGAAATTCATCATCATACAAGCAGTCAGACAAGTGAAAATGGTCAGTAAAGAAACGTTTAAGCTTGTCCCTCATTTTTTTTTAAATGTGTCAATACTTTGCCCCTTGATAACCAGCGCACGTCTGTATGTTGTAAAAGTGTTACATGGTCACTGCCCATTATCATTGCATAGTGCAGAAAATACACGAGAGTTCAGGGGCCTTGCTTTAATGAAGTTAACCAGTCTACTTGTCAGGGCTTTTGCACCATCAGTACAGATACCAACACATCTTGACCACCAATGTCCATTTGACGTCACAAAGCTGTCCAGCACTTTAAAAATATCCTCTCTTGTTGTCCTGGTTTCCAGAAGAGGATGTCTTCCTTAATCACCCCCCCCATAAACATAACAGACATGTATCTGGGCTGTGCCAGGCCCGCCACATCTGTTGACTCATCCAGTTGTATATAACGCATAAAATTCACAGGCTTGTATGCAAAGCAGTACCTGTTTCCAAACATCTCCTGCCATGTCACTAATACGTCATGAAACAATGTTATTTGATGAAGGCAATTTTTGGGCCTTTTCCCCCAGCATTGTCCCAGCCATATCCACGGGAGCAGGAGGAATTAAGTCCTCCACAATAGAATGGGGCTTGCCTGTTCTAGCCACTCGGTAGCTCCCATATAAAACTCCTCTAGCCCCTTCTTATTAATGGTATGTTGCCTTTATTCATGTCTTACTACTCAAATGTCTTAATTCTCAATCAAAAAACTTGTGTGGCATGTTTCGTTTCTAAATGGCTTCACAAGAGTGAAGGTTTCATTGAGTTGTGAGACCTTTGCACATATAACACACTGTGGCTGAGGAAAGGCACTACTCCCAATATAAGTGAACCCCAAATTAATGTAGTTCATTGTATTTGTGCCTCTTCGAGTGTCCAACGTCCCTGTCTGTTTGGTGCTTTCCCGAGTAAGGGGGCATTAGCTCATCAGATTCACAACTGTCAGTGTCCATGCTAGCTGGGTTAGCGATCTTTAAAAAAAAAATCCTTGTTAGGAAGGATTACCTACACATACTGTGCAGCTCATGTTATAGACAGATGCTACATGGCAGACCAATCTAATCTCATCTCTTGGAATGTCCAGCCCATCCATAATCTCAGCCAATCTTGGCTAGTGGGAAGGTTCCTGGCTTTTTCCATGGCTAAACCAACTACGCTCGTAATTTAACACTTATGTGTTCACAGATGGCATACACATTTGTAAAGCACATGAAAGTTCACATGTTCCAGAAGGCATTTCTGACAAAAAAAGCATTTTGATCAAAAAAAGTTAGTATACTGTAAATGAACAGAATGCTTTCAGTTGAGCGTACTAACTATTTGCCTGTCTACCGGAAGTTTATGCTGTTGCTGTGCAACCTCTTGCTAGCTAGTTAGCATAAATGACCAGTTAGACATTTTACGACTTCGGGTGTGTTCTTAAATTCGACGTGGAGTGCCAGAGTGAGCTCGTAAAGTTAAATCATTGTCAGATTGTCCGTTTGTAAATTCAGAGTGTTTCGCTCTCGGAGCACACACTGGACGAGGAGTAGGGTTGATTCGAGCGTTCTGACCTTACAACGGCATCCAAGCTAACGTTGGCTATGAGACCACTCTGACCATTTTACTCACCCTAGCAGAATTGGTTAGGCAGTTTGTTATCCAGAGCGTTGATGATTAACTGTGCTGCTGGCAAAACTTTTATGCCTTTTTGCCGACGTTACACCGGCCAAATTCAACCGGTGTTGAGCGCTCTGGTACACTCAGACAAGAAGATAGCCAGGGAGAATTTACGAAAGCACCCCATTTTCTTCAAACCTGAAAACGATGTGAAGCCACACCCATTTCCTAAATAATTGCATTATGGGCCCTAAAGTACAGAAATATTGTCCTCTGCGTGTATACTTCATATTTAGGCTAATTTAAATACGACATCCGGGAACTCTTGGCATACTAACTATAATCGATACTATGACCAATAAGCATACTATATACTCAATTCATGTCACAAATAGTACAGTTAGTATGCGTATTCGAACACAGCTTTTGTTTCCCTTATGCTTTCGTATTAATACCCTACTTGTTACTGAGATGTCTAACCTTTGAGTTAGCTTACTTGCACACTTTGAAATTATATGCAATAAAGTGCTGATTCTTTGAAGGTAAGTGTATTATTATTATTATTATTATTATTACTATTATTCAAGATTAACTAGTCAATGTTGATTCATCAAAGATCACAATCCTGCAATAAAGAGTGGAAGGAATATGTCTCATGTGTTTGTGTTGTATTCTCAAATGAACATTACCTTTTTGTTCAGTTGTAAGCTCTCCAATTAGTTTTGTCACTCAGGATGCCAGTCATGCCCATTTCACAGCTGATAATGGCACACGACGCCAATGCAGCAGTGGTTCCCAACTCTGGTCCTTGAGTCCCTTCAGCGGCATACATGTTATAGCCCCAGACAAACATACCCGATTCAACTAATCATCAGGCCCTCATTGGAGGGCCTGATGATTACTTGACACGTTCATTGGAGGGCCTGAGGATTACTTGACAAGTTCATTGGAGGGCCTGAGGATTACTTGACAAGTTCATTGGAGGGCCTGAGGATTACTTGACAAGTTCATTGGAGGGCCTGAGGATTACTTGACAAGTTAATTGGAGGGCCTGAGGATTACTTGACAAGTTCATTGGAGGGCCTGGGGATTACTTGACAAGTTCATTGGAGGGCCTGATGATTACTTGAAAGGTTCATTGGAGGGCCTGATGATTACTTGACAAGTTCATTGGAGGGCCTGAGGATTACTTGACAAGTTCATTGGAGGGCCTGATGATTACTTGAAAGGTTCATTGGAGGGCCTGATGATTACTTGAAAGGTTCATTGGAGGGCCTGATGATTACTTGACAACTTCATTGGAGGGCCTGATGATTACCTGACAACTTCATTGGAGGGCCTGATGATTACCTGACAACTTCATTGGAGGGCCTGATGATTACTTGACAACTTCATTGGAGGGCCTGATGATTACTTGACAACTTCATTGGAGGGCCTGATGATTACTTGACAACTTCATTGGAGGGCCTGATGGTTACTTGAAAGGTTCATTGGAGGGCCTGATGATTACTTGACAAGTTCATTGGAGGGCCTGATGATTACTTGACAACTTCATTGGAGGGCCTGATGATTACCTGACAACTTCATTGGAGGGCCTGATGATTACTTGACAACTTCATTGGAGGGCCTGATGATTACTTGAAAAGTTTATTGGAGGGCCTGATGATTACTTGAAAAGTTTATTGGAGGGCCTGATGATTACTTCACAAGTTGTATCAGGTGTGCTTATCCGGGGCTACAATCAAAATGTGTAGTGTTGGGGGTACTTGAATACCAGAGTCGGGAACCACTGGCCTACAGTCTGACGGCATTAGCCTTATGGGCATTTGCAATGCACCCCATGACATTATGCATCTGAAGCAGAAAATAGCTTACCTCACACATTGTTTACATAATAAGTTGTTGAGCTATATGTTTTCAATTAAAAAAACAATACCAGTAGACAATGTATATTAGGCTCATCATTATACTAGATCTTGTACATTCCTTACGCTGATATGAAATTGTTTAGTGCAAATCCATCCCCAGTGAAATGTCAAAGCAGGAGATTGGATCCTTAGCATAAAAACAGACACAACTACTTCTACAAAGTTCAATGCCAGATACTGTTCTCCCAGAAGGTCCGACTGGCACTTGGAGTTATCTGACCTCAGGATAAGACCCAGATGCAGACAGTTAAAATCACAGAAGTTTATAAACAAAATGGGGAAGGCAAAATGACAGGTCAATGGACTAACGCGAACCTGAGTACAGAAAAACACACTGGTTGGCTTGACAGGACAAACTGGCAACAGTAAAACTGAAAACACAGGTATAAATGCACAGGTGATAATGGGGAAAATGGGCGACACCTGGAGGGGGGTGGAGACAAGCAAAAGACAGGTGAAACAGATCAGGGTGTGACAGGAGGTGCCACTGATAATGAAGGTGGTGTGCCTAAGACTACCACAACAATTACATTGTTTGCTAATTGTGTTTAAAATGTAAAAGAAAGAAAGAATAGTTACGCTGTAAGAAATCCTTTTATTTAATAAGACAAGGTGCTCTCTCCTCATGGCACAACAGAATCATTCAGATTGACCAAGGCACAGCAAATGGAAACCATTTTGTCTAACTGAGGAATGTCTCCTTTCATATCTGGAAAAGGGCGAAATAGTAGAAGTGGAAACTGATGCTGCTGCAGCATTGCTCATCTTCACAGTGGGAATCTGGTCGACATGGGCTTCTTGATAGTGTGAAATGTGTTGATCAAAGGCCACATTTCCCTGTGCAAAGGAAAGAAAATAAACATATTTGATATAGCCTATAGGCCTATTTATTTATTTATTTATTTTAACCTTTTTTTATTTAACCTATGCCACTACACGCTCAGCCATGTACAAGGATTAGATTCAGTTATATTAATATCTGAATAAATCATGACTATGCAATCATCACATTAGGAATAGTAGGCATACATTTGTCTGCAAATGAATTGATAGATGCATGCAATGCTTTATTATAAAGGAACATTTTTATGGTGGAAAAAATAGCTTCCCAAAAACTTGAAACTCATGCGCAGCCTTTGAGAGAGACACATAATAATAGCTAGACTACACGCTATTAGGTAGCTAATGTTGGCTAACTTAGTCTCGATCAGACTAACCAGTGATGAAATGGTCTGAACAGATCCTGTGCTGACAGTTGTCTGGGTTCAGGTCTTGACTGACAAAAAGGTTTCTTGGTTTTTCAGACAGTTCTTGAGTCTTATCTTCTTGGTGTTTCATGATTACGGGTAATCTGTTTTTCCTGCCTTGTTAGAGAAGCCAATTACGGCACAGAAATTGACCATGGTGATGAATCAACAAGTTTTAGGCACTGTTATCATGCAGCTTGGGGTAACCACTCAGCTGTTGTTGTTGGAAGAATTGACGTGGTGATCTTCCAACATGGCTCCCAGGAGGCGTCATACGCAACCTGGCAACCCTCTATAAGAAAGCGTTCCAAATAACAGCTAGTTTTCAGTTTTCCCCTCCTAATCCCAGATAGTCCTACTGTAGCTAATTCTTTGCTTGAGAAATTGCTTTTTTGCTATGAAGCAATTATTCTATTTTTTTGACCACCACAACCACAGTAATGTACTTAATTGTTACCCAGAAATGATTTGCTATTTAGATAAAAACAACTGCGTTGAACCTTTACTTCATTTGGCACTTAATAGCCACCTACAACGAGCTTGTCGTGGAATACAAGAAATTGGGGGGTGCATACCCTCATCCTCATTGATGGGTCCACAGTGGAGAGGGTCAAGTTCCTTGGTGTCCTCATCACTGAGGAATTGGCACCAGCACAGTCGTGAAGAAGGCATGGCAGCACCTCTTTGCCTTCAGTAGGCTGAAACGATTTGGCATGCCCCCTCAGATCCTTAGGAACTTTTACAACTGCAGACTGGTTGTATAACTGTCTGTTATGGCAACTGCACCACTCTCGACTGGAAAAGAGTCGTGTGGATGACCCAGCGCATCACTGGTGGTGAGCTCCCAGCCATCCAGGACATACATTCCATGCGGTGTCTGAAAAAGACACAAACAAAATGCCTAAGCCTCCAGCCACCTCAGACAGACTGTTCTTCATGCTCCCTTCCGGCAGGTGGTACCAGCGCATCGAGGCTCAGACCAACAGACTCCAACTTATCTCCTGGCCATAAGACTTTTAAATGGATAACTACTGGCTCTCCCTCTCCCCCAGACTATCCACACGGACTCTATTCCCATCCACTGGTCTCTACCCACTCAAGACGCACACACCTTAGGGCTGTTGCGGTGACCGTATTACCGCCACACTGTCAGTCATGAGTCATGACCGCAGTAAAATTCTAAAAAAGCATGCCCAGGTTGCATGAAAGGAGATTACCGTGCGTACATACAGCCCTAGGCGATGCTGTTGGTTCATTGATTGTGCAGGGCGGCTTACAGGTAGTCTACAATTATAGTGAATTTGTATTTGATTTTGAATAGCCTATTAATAAGGATTTTTCTATATTTTCATAATTAATTGGGTGGCACATTGCCTTTAGCTATACAGAATATCTCACCACCATGTGTTTCCATCTCCTCTCCTTTATTCCTTTCTTGAGCCTGCAGAGGGGCTGTCAACAGTTCAGTGAAATATGTTTTGTTGAGATAAACATGTTACTATCGATGTTCCCAAACAGATTTCACTTGGTTTCCCAAATTAAGCGCTGGGTAGCTGCAGGAATAGGGTTGGAGAGTCCATGGCATAGAGAGTTTGGGCAGAATATCACCTGTCGGGCAGCGAGAGCATGCTCCTCAAACAGTGGTTGACGCGTGGAGTGAAATAAGTGTTGTTATATTTATTTCTCAGCTGCTCATATGAAGCACAGGTCTGCTATAAAACTGAAGTAGCCTACCCAGCATCATTGAAAAATGAACGGGTGGGAAAGCTCATGGCCTTCATTCGCCATTTGAGGAGATTCAGCTGACATGTATTCTTCCCCTGTTCCTGTCCATTTGATAATGGGCCATTCTAAATCAAAACTGATTTTACACGTTAGTAAAGTCCAGATTAAATTGAGGATAGTCTCAAGGGTGAAAATATGATCACTTGGTGAGAGAACAGTGTGTGCAGCCTTGGGCAAGGAACATAGTGCAAACTTTTTCTGCGACTTTCTCAAATCATCAATATCCTATAGTTGCATCATGTTGCCCATTTATGTTTGGATTTCTAAAACATTCTAAGGTTTGTATCAGTAACAACTACAGTTGCCAAATAACTCTAAATCTAGCATGTAGGACCTGTTTCAAATGATCACTTTTAGCTCAACATAGCCACCTCATATGCACACTCGCTCCAGAATGGGAAAAATAACCTTTCTATTTTATTCAGTTTCAAGTCATATTTATTCAAGTAAAATCATATAGTATCAAATAATGGCACGGGACTTATAAGCATATCTTGTCAGCGAAATGAACAAGCCTAGAGCCAATGGCATGGGCCATAGCCAGATCCTATACAGTAGGGAAAATACCATTTTTAGGATACATTTTTTGGGAAAATACATTTTCTTCATACTATAATGTTTCTTTAGACCTGACTAAAATAAACAATGGATTTATTGTGATGGTCTATATGAAATTGATTTATTACGCTTTTTTAAATGTAGATGTTCCAAAGGTGCGCATCAGCGGCTTGTATGTAGCTTGTATGTAGCTTGTATGCTTGAAGGCCTGGTGATGCTAAATGTGTGTTTATGTTAATTAACGGTCAATTACCTTGAAACCGGCATTCTTTTGCATGACAATAACCGTCTGACAAAATGTCATGACTGCCACAACTCTAACACACCTTCACTGTCACTCTTACTCACATGCACACACACATACTCACATGCGCACACTCACATACTGTACACCCTCAGTCACACACTCACCAACACGCACACACACACACAAACACACACACCCACCACTTATGCTGCTGCCATACGGTTTACTGTTATTATTATTGTTATTGATCCTGCTACCAGTCACTTTCTCCTAATCCCTGCCTACATGTACATAGCTATCTCAAACACTCCAGTGTTCCTGCACATTGTAAATGTGGTACTGGTCCTGGCCCTGTATATAGTCTAAATTGTAAATGTGGTACTGGTCCTGGCCCTGTATATAGTCTACATTGTAAATGTGGTACTGGTCCCTGGCCCTGTATATAGTCTACATTGTAAATGTGGTACTGGTCCTGGCCCTGTATATAGTCTACATTGTAAATGTGGTACTGGCCCTGGTCCTGTATATAGTCTACATTGTAAATGTGGTACTGGTCCTGGTACTGGTCCTGGCTCTGTATATAGTCTACATTGTAAATGTGGTACTGGTCCTGGCCCTGTCTATAGTCTACATTGTAAATATGGTACTGGTCCTGGCCCTGTATATAGTCTACATTGTAAATGTGGTACTGGTCCTGGCCCTGTATATAGTCTACATTGTAAATGTGGTCCTGGTCCTGTATATAGTCTACATTGTAAATGTGGTACTGGTCCTGTATATAGTCTACATTGTAAATATGGTACTGGTCCTGGCCCTGTATATCGTCTACATTGTAAATGTGGTACTGGTCCTGGTCCTGTATATAGTCTACATTGTAAATGTGGTACTGGTCCTGCATATAGTCTACATTGTAAATATGGTACCGGTCCTGGTCCTGTATATAGTCTACATTGTAAATGTGGTACTGGTCCTGGTCCTGTATATAGTCTACATTGTAAATGTGGTACTGGTCCTGGTCCTGTATATAGTCTACATTGTAAATGTGGTACTGGTCCTGCATATAGTCTACATTGTAAATATGGTACTGGTCCTGGCCCTGTATATAGTCTACATTGTAAATGTGGTACTGGTCCTGGTCCTGTATTATAGTCTACATTGTAAATATGGTACTGGTCCTGGTCCTGTATATAGTCTACATTGTAAATATGGTCCTGGTCCTGGTCCTGTATTATAGTCTACATTGTAAATATGGTACTGGTCCTGGCCCTGTATATAGTCTACATTGTAAATGTGGTACTGGTCCTGGCCCTGTATATAGTCTACATTGTAAATATGGTCCTGGTCCTGGTCCTGTATATAGTCTACATTGTAAAGGACCAGTACCATATTTACAATGTAGACTATATCCAGGACCAGTACCATATTTACAATGTAGACTATATACAGGGCCAGGGACCAGTACCATATTTACAATGTAGACTATATACAGGACCAGGACCAGTACCATATTTACAATGTAGACTATATACAGGGCCAGGACCAGTACCATATTTACAATGTAGACTATATACAGGGCCAGGACCAGGACCATATTTACAATGTAGACTATAATACAGGACCAGGACCAGTACCACATTTACAATGTAGACTATATACAGGGCCAGGACCAGTACCACATTTACAATGTAGACTATAATACAGGACCAGGACCAGTACCACATTTACAATGTAGACTATATACAGGGCCAGGACCAGTACCATATTTACAATGTAGACTATAATACAGGACCAGGACCAGTACCACATTTACAATGTAGACTATATACAGGGCCAGGACCAGTACCATATTTACAATGTAGACTATAATACAGGACCAGGACCAGTACCACATTTACAATGTAGACTATATACAGGGCCAGGACCAGTACCACATTTACAATGTAGACTATATACAGGGCCAGGACCAGTACCACATTTACAATATAGACTATAATACAGGACCAGGACCAGTACCACAATTACAATGTAGACTATATACAGGGCCAGGGACCAGGACCACATTTACAATGTAGACTATATACAGGACCAGGACCACATTTACAATGTAGACTATAATACAGGACCAGGACCAGTACCACATTTACAATGTAGACTATATACAGGGCCAGGACCAGTACCACATTTACAATGTAGACTATAATACAGGACCAGGACCAGTACCATATTTACAATGTAAACTATATACAGGACCAGGACCATATTTACAATGTAGACTATAATACAGGACCAGGACCAGTACCACATTTACAATGTAGACTATATACAGGGCCAGGACCAGTACCATATTTACAATGTAGACTATATACAGGACCAGGACCAGTACCATATACTGGTCTACATTGTAAATATGGTACTGGTCCTGGTACTGGTCCTGGTCCTGTATATAGTCTACATTGTAAATATGGTACTGGTCCTGGCCCTGTATATAGTCTACATTGTAAATATGGTACTGGTCCTGGTACTGGTCCTGGTCCTGTATATAGTCTACATTGCTTTTGTTTTTTTCTTCCTCTTATTTCTTCTGTTTTATTTTTGTTATACTATTTTGATATTGAATACTGCACTTTTGGGAAGGGCTTGAAAGTTAAGCATTTCACTGTACATGTGCATGTGACAAATTAAACTTGAAACTACTATAGTAATTTTGTAGATGGGAAAATGTGTTTTTCTTATGAAGTTGAACATGTGCTCTTTATGACAGAATGTTAAAATGAAGTGAAATCAAGTTAGATTTCGTTTATTTATTTTTTTCAAACTTCCAATTCTGAAAAGACACCAAATTGGTGGAACAAACCTTATATGATTATGTCTTGGTCAATATATGTCTTGGTCAATATGTAAACATATGGCTTCTAAGTCTTGATGTAGGTCTTAATGTATACATCGGTACATCTTCTTCGTTTCCCGTGAGAAGTGTGAAGATACCCATACCTTCCCGTTCCCAAGAAGAGTGCAGAGTTACCTACGTAGCAGACACACGATGCTTGACTACTAGGTGATGTGTCCAAACAGATACTATGGTATGTTCTAACCACTGAAGTCATAACCACATGTTAGCACTGATGTCTTTACCCCATTACTGCAGTCATAAACCAGGTAATGACCCATCCTCTATTGAATTAGCAAGCATGTTTAGAAGGAGAAGCAGGTAAAACATAGATAGTTCCCATTAACTGTGATGAGTCAGTCTGGTGTTTTTTATTTGGAGAAAATGTTGTGCTGACGTGTGTTTCTGTGTGTATCTTTCCAGACACGTGCCCTACCCTAATCTGTATCCACACCAGTCCACTAAGTGAGGAGTGGACCATGAAAGAGCGCTTCCGACCTCTGACCTTCCACAGCATCATCTTGCGGTCCCAGTTGGTCAACCTGCTCATCCGTGGCGTCTGCTACACAGAGAACCAGTCGGTTAGTGTTCCAATCCACTCCTCATGAGGGTCGTATTAGTTAGTGATGGGGAGGAAACATTGACACAAAAGATTATTGCGAGATTATCTTAACCTTATCTTGATTTTAATCTTCTTTTTATATGGTGAGCCAACATGTTTTCAGCACTTTCATTTCCATGACTGATCAAAACTTGTTTACTCATGGCTCTTTTGTTCCTCTGCAGCAGACATGTAGTGAGCAGTATGTTTGAACATCGAATCACAATAAAATCAGAGTATCGATTCGCAATATATAAAATAGTGTGACATAAAGAATCGCAATACATATAGTTTCTCACCTAAGTATTGTGATAATATCATATTGTGAGGTCCCTGGCAGTTCCCAGCCCTAGTGTTCATTAGGCACCAAATGGAAGAAACTGTGGAGGAACTACCTTCACTCTCATTCTTGTTCTCCGTTGCAAAACGTTTTGCTACGTTTTGCTACTTTGTGCTTTGCACTAATGAATATGACCCAGGAGTTAGTCAGTGTGTCTAGGGGAGAGAGTAAGTGAAGGAGTGTCTGTGTTTGTGCACTGCTCTCTATCACTGAATGTCTGTGCGTCCACATAGAGTGCCACGCAACCCAGACTGTCATACGCTGAGATGACTGAGGACTACCCCTGTTTCCCAGACATCCACAACTTGGACCTGGCCCTCCTCAACCCCCGCATGATAGTGGTACGACCCAGTCCATCACACAGGAGCTGTGTTGTTAGACTTCAATGCAGCTTCTTATATTATCGATCATAATCTGTTGCTGAAAAAACATATGTGTTATCTGCCATATCGTGGATTGAGAGCTACCTATCTAATAGAACACAGAGGGTTTTCTTTAATGGAATCCTCTCTAACGTAAACCAGATAGAGTGTGGTGTTCTTCAAGGCTGCTGTCTTGGCTCTCTACTGTTCTCCTTTTTTGCTAATGACCTACTACTAGCATTGAATATAGCCTGTGTGTCTATGTATGCCGATGACTCAACATTATACACATTATACACATACAACATTATAAGCTACCACGGGAAGTATATCACTTAAATCCCTAACAAAGAGCTGCAATCAATTTTAGAAGGGGTGGCTAGTAATAAGCTAGTCCTAAATATATCGAAAACTAAAAGCATTGTATTTGAGACAAATAATTTGTTAAACCCTGAACCTCATCTAAATCTAGTTGGGAATAATGTGATCAAACAGTCGTCCAGAAGAGCTGGTGCTCTCATGCATGTTTCAGTGTTGCTTGCCTCGAAGCGAGCATAGAAGTAATTTAGCTCATCTGGTAGGTTTGTGTCACTGGGCAGCTCATGGCTGTGCTTCCCTTTGTAGTCTGTAATAGTTTGCAAGCCGTGCCACATCCGACGAGTGTCGGAGCCGGTGTAGTACGGTTCAATCTTAGTCCTGTATTGACTCTTTACCTGTTTGATGGTTTGTCAGAGGGCATAGCGGGATTTCTTATACGTTTCCAGGTTAGAGTCCCACTCATTGAAAGTGGCAGCTCTACCCTTTAGCTCAGTACGGATGTTGCCTGTAATCCATGGCTTCTGGTTGGGGCACGTATGTACAGTTACTGTGGGGATGACGTCATCGATGCACATATTGATGAAGCCAGTGACAGATGTGGTGTACTCCTCGGTGCCATCGGAAGAATCCCGGAACATATTCCAGTCTGTGCTAGCAAAACAGTCCTGTAGTTTAGCATCTGCTTCATCTGACCACTTTCTTATTGACCAAGTCACTGGTGCCTCCTGCTTTAGTTTTTGCTTGTAAGAGGAATCAGGAGGATAGAATTATGGTCAAATTTGCCAAATGGAGGGCGAGGGAGAGCTTTGTACGCGTCTCTGTGTGTGGAGTAGAGGTGGTCTAGAGTTTTTTTCCCTCAGGTTGCACATAGAAATGAGGTAAAACTGATTTGAGTTTCTCTGCATTAAAGTCCCCGGCCACTAGGAGTGCCGCCTCTGGATGAGCGTTTTCCTGTTTGCTGATGGCCGTAAACAGCTCATTGAGTGTTGTCTAAGTGCCAGCATCGGTCTGCGGTGGTATATAGACAGCTAGAAAAAATATAGATGTAAACTCTCTGGGTGAATTGTGTGGGCTACAGCTTATCATGACATACTCTAACTCAGTTGATCAAAACCTTGAGACTTCCTTAGATTTCGTGCACCAGCTGTTGTTTACAAATATACATAGGCCGACGCCCCTTGTCTTACCAGGGGCTGCTGTTCTATCCTGCCGAATAAGCTTAAAACCCGCCAGCTGTATGTTAATTATGTTGTCGTTCAGCCACAACTCTGTGAAACATAAGATATTAAAGTTTTTAATGTCCCGTTGGTAGGATATACATGCTCGTAGTTTGTCTATTTTATTATCGATTGATTGTACGTTGGCTAATAGGACCGATGGTAAAGTTAGATTACCCTTTCGGCGACAGATCCTTACAAGGAACCCCGACCGTCGTCTTCTCCTCCTGCGAATGCCGGGGATGAAGGTTTTGTCAGGTGTCTGGAGTAAATCCTTCCTGTCCGACTCGTTGAAGGAGAAAAATGCCTCCAGTACGGGGTGAGTAATCGCTGTCCTGATATCAAGAAGCTCTTTTTGGTCATAAGACACAGTGGCAGAAACATTATATACAAAATAAGTTACAAATAACATGAAAAAATATACACAATAGCACAATTGGTTATGGGTTCGTAAAACGGCGTGCATCTCCTTCGACGCCATTATATGGTCAAGTGCTGCATAGAGGGACATAGGCAAATTACAGTTGACCCAGAACAGAGCAGAATGTCTGGCCCTTAAATGTACACAGAAGACTAATATCAACAACATGCATATGAATCTCTCATGGCTCAAAGTAGATGAGAGATTGACTACTGGTCTTTGTGAGAGGTATTGACGTGTTAAAAGTACTGAACTATCTGTTAAATCGGTTAACACACAGCTCAGACACTTATACATACCCCACAAGACATGCCACCAGAGATCTATTCACAGTCCACTAGCCCAAGCACAGAGGCTAGCAAACGCACAGTACTATATACAGTTGAAGTCAGAATTTTACATACACCTTACCCAAATACATTTAAACTGAGTTTTTCAAAATTCCCTGTCTTAGGTCAGGTAGGATCACCACTTTATTTTAAGAATGTATGAATGTCAGAATAATATAATTATTTATTTCAGCTTTTATTTCTTTCATCACATTCCCAATGGGTCAGAAGTTTACATACTCTCAATTAGTATTTGGTAGCATTGCCTTTAAATTGTTTAAGCCATTTTGCCACAACTTTGTAAGTATGCTTGGGGTCATTGTCCATTTGGAAGACCCATTTGCAACCAAGCTTTAACTTCCTGACTGATGTCTTGAGATGTTGCTTCAATATAACCACATAATTTTTCTACCTCATGATGCCATCTATTTTGTGAAGTGAACCAGTCCCTCCTGCAGCAAAGAACCCCCACAACATGATGTTGCCACCCCCGTGCTTCACGGTTGGGATGGTGTTCTTCGGCTTGCAAGCCTCCTCTTTTCCTCCAAACATAATGATGGTCATTATGACCAAACAGTTCTATTTTTGTTTCATCAGACCAGAGGACATTTCTCCAAAAAGTACGATATTTGTGCCTATGTGCAGTTGCAAACCGTAGTCTGGCTTTTTTATGGCTGTTTTGGAGCGGCGGCTTCTTCCCTGCTGAGCGGCTTTCAGGTTATGTCAATATAGGACTCATTTTTACTGTGGATATAGATACTTTTGTACCTGTTTCCATTAGGTACAATGTTTTGTTTGATATGTTTTATCTCTGTTTGGACCTCATTAAGGGTATTTGTTGCCTTGGCAACAGTTTATGGGGAACCACATTATAGTGGTATGACCCAGTTAATCATTATGGATGTGTGACATCTCTTTATCGAGTCAATACAATGGACAATGCGATTTAAAGGGACAATTATTTTTCATCTTTCCCTTTCAGGACGTCACCCCGTACATGAACCCGTGCCCCTACACAGTGTCCCCAAACACGCATGTGTCCCAAGTTTTTAACCTGTTCAGGACCTTGGGCCTCCAACACCTGCCTGTGGTCAATGCCGTAGGAGAGGTGAGTGTTACTGCAAAGGGTTCCTCAACTTCCTGTTTCTACTTCCTGTTTACTCTCTGTGGACAGGGTTGTATTCATCAGTGAACACCGTAGCCAAACGGCTTGCAATTGAAAAGCGAAAGGAGTGTTTCTTGTTGGACAGGTTCAAATAGTCCCCCCTTTGTTTCCTTCTGTTTGGTGCCTAGTGAATACAACCCAGATTTATAATAACAACCATTCACAACGCAACATGTCTCTGTTGGTCCATCATAAAGACAGACACACCATAGACTCATTTCAAGTACTTGACACAGTATGTATTAAATGTCCATATTGTTCAAATTTAAACCGGCATGAATTATCAACATTCTCTCTGACATAAACGCAGCTTCAAGCGAGTAACTCGACTTACTTTATCCGTCAAAACGAGCTCTAGAATTTTATTTTACCGGTACATAGAAAGCACTAAGCAGAGAAATTGTTTTCTCCATGAACTACTGTAGCTAATTAATTATTTTTGAGAGTCTATCTAGAGTAGAGGAAGCAATTTGCTCCATGATGTCCCTGTCTGTACCTTCTCTTTCAGATTGTGGGAATAATCACACGACACAATTTAACCCACGAGTTCCTTTTGGTGAAACTCAGACAGCACTACATCACCATTTGAGCTCCAGAGTCCAGTCTTTAAAGCCGACAAGAGCCGCCTGTGTCTTGCTGTCCTTGGGACACAATCCCCCCTGTAACTGGATCTGTACCATGCTTTTCCATGTCTTATCCATTACACACACCCAACCGCACGGCATCCATTCTCTGTATGAGATAATAGGCACACACCCCTTGTAATGAAAGCTGGTGACTTTTGTCTGCTGAAGAGCCTTCTATCACCCAAAGATGTCCTCCGTGTCCCAACACATTTTCATGCTTTACCAACCAACCAACCAACCAATATTCTTCATCATTATCACTGTAGCACTTTTGTTTAGATTTCTGACTGTATTTTTTTAAATGTTAGGTTTACTGTATATTTAAATGTTCTATTCTATATATTTGCCATTTCACTGTTCCGCCAGGGCTTCGATCAAAGTAGGCTCATCAAGAGATCGAGATTAGGGACCGTTTCTAATCAAGGGATATGTTTGGGTTAACACAAAAATATGTAAAGCTGAACAACAGACAGTTGTTCTCACAAATATTCAGCCAACAGGGTTATGAGAGTGGAATGGAATCGACAAAAGTTTATTCATTTTATTTTTGTTATTTTGACTAAATATGCTGGGCCAAGGAAGGCTCAGCATATTTTCTAGACAGAAAATGGTGGATGTCTGTTTGTCAGTATTAATCCTTAAGAGTCTATTGGCGTACCCGTGTGTCAATCTATGTAACATAACAAAAATACCCCCATCAAAATGTGTCAGGTTAAGCTAGAGATATCAGTGTTTTTGCATGGGCTGCGTAACAATCCACCACATCCGCCTATGTCAGGCATACCGCATCTGCGGTTGAAGGTGGCCGAGCTACAGCTGTGTTTGTCAGACCATGAAACATCTTGAAAATTGGTATTGTCACAAAAACGTCTATAGCGTCCGAATGGTTTGGCCTACAAACTCTCACAAACACTATTGTGTTCTCCGTTTTGCTCTACGACCCAACCACTAGTGTCACAGGAATCGTCTGAAGGTAACTCATACAAATGAATGGAAGTAGTTTTGTGCCAACAAAAAATGGTGGTAGTTTAAAGGTAGAATCTGTAATATGACATCATCACATAACTCAAGGGATGGTGTAGATTGGGATACGTCAGTAATGGCTGTCTTGTTAAATTGATGTGTGTAAGTAGGAAGTTGCCCGACTGTGTATGGCACTGGTACTTATTCCGCGGCCTGCGGACTGCATGCCCTTAATTTGCATCTCGCTGTGATTTTCTTATTTTCCATGCATAATACATAACAATGATACAATTTCAATTCAATGTATTTAATGCAGGCCTGAATCACTTCATTGAATAAATCTATTGTTCCCTGGGTGGCAGATAGATGGCAGTATAGCACAGCTGTTGGACAGAAAGGCCAAAATAGAATGTTTACCGAAATAGAACGCAGCTGCTCAGCTCCAGTGACCAATACATAACAGTTTGCTACTAGCTAATTTTTCAGACTGGTTGACATGGATCGATTTATTGGACGGACAAGTATTTTTTGGTACTGCATGATGGGACTAGCTCACTTTGTCTTATTTGCCAGAAGGCAGTCAATTGTTTTAAGTGAGCAAATTTAGAGTGACATTTCCAGTCACGCCATGCCCACCTTTAAAGTACCACCATTTTTTGTTGGCACAAAACATATCTGTCACAAAGCAACCTCAGAAACAACAAAATAGCTCAACTCAAAGGACAGCTCAAAGCACAACAATAAATGATGGACATATCTAGCACTGTTGCAGAGAAAACGACAGAGGCAACATATGAGATTGCTTGGATACTCGTGAGAAACAAGAAGGCCGTCACAGACGCGGAGATTGTCAAATAATGTTTTTGGGCCTCAGCCGCAATATTGTATGCTGATTTCACAAACAAGAAAGCTATTTTAATACAAATTAAGGGACTGCAACTCTCAGACTTGAGCATAACAAGACGCATAGAAGCGAGGACATCGGTAAGCAACTGATTACTGACATATCCGTGGCGCCATGTTTTAGTATTGCGCTTTACGAAAGCACTGATATAAGTGGCATTGCACAATTATGTGTTTGGGTCTGCTTCCCTCAAAATGAGTCGTTCAGAGAGGAACTTCTATGTTTACTGCCCCCTCAGGGCAAACACAAGGAGAGGATATTCTGAAAGCCCTTGTTACATTTGTTGCTGATAATAATATTGACTGGTCAAATCTGGCATCTGTGTGCACTGACGGCATCCCAAACATGCGAGGGAAGGAGAAGGGACTCATAGGCCTGATGAGAAAGTTAGAGGATATTCCCAAATGTGTTGCACTTCATTGAATCATTCATCAAGCACTTGTGGCTAAACTCAGAGACTGTGACTTACAGAATGTGATGCAGCAAGTCGTGCTCGTGGTGAACATTATTATTGCGAGGATTCTGAATCACCGGCAATTCTGCAAGTTGCTGGAGGAATACCTGACAATATGGCAATTTGATATTTTGCAATGAGATGAGATGGTAGTCTCATGGCAGTTTTAGAACCATTTCTCTCTCTCTTCCCTCAAATCTGTGAATTTGTTGTAAGCAAGGGGAGAGAGGAGCCAGAGCTGGATGATCCACAGTGGATATTAAAGCTGGCTTTTTTTAACTGACATCACCTGCCACCTGAACACGGTGAATCTCCAGCTTCAAGGGAAAGCTAAAACTCTGGGCAAAATGCTGCGTGTAGTCACAGCATTTCAAAATAAAATCACCACACTGTTCATATCTGACAGACAGTTTTTTCATTTCCCAAAACTCAGAGCAGTCACCACATCCAACCCAGACATACTGCAACATTTTTAGCTATGATGCATTTGTGTGTGTTGGAAGAGTTGAAGTTGGAGTTTGAGTCAAGATTCAAGGATATCATGGAGTACAATGAGTTTTCCAACTTCATTGAGAACCTCTTTCATGTGTCATCCAGTGTCATCTCTGACCCCAGTCATCACAGCCCTCTGTCCTGACCGTGCTGGAATAGAGAGTGAGATAGTGGAGCTGCAGTCAAATGACACATTGCAAGGTGAACTAAGATCAGGTGTTACCCACTTCTGGAGCCTTGTGTCAGACACAGAGTATCCACTTCCGAAGCAGTGCGTGCAAAAGGTGACATCAGTTTTTGTCAGCATTTATTCATGTGAAGCAACATTTTCAACAATGAACATTGTGAAACAAAATGGAGAAACAGACTGACCAATTCACACCTCGATTGCCTCAAAAGGATAGCAACAATAAACTATACATTTAGAATGAATTCAGTCAAGGAGCAGAAGGGACATTTTTGCTCATCCAACTACTGAGGTAACCCTTAATATGGGTCTTATACATGTGATGTAGCCTATTTGATGTGTGTATGTATATATTTGTGACGTGCTGTACATCAAATCAATTGCATGTGCTCTATTTCTCTGAATTTGCTCTCAATTGATAATTGATAATATTGGAAGAAAAAGTACAACACATTAAAGATCTGTGTGGCCCTCTGAATGATTGTCTCAACCCAAAGTGGCCCCCTTACAAAAAAAAAATGGTGAGTAACACGGGTGTATGGTGATGTCATATTGCAGAGTCTAACTTTAACATGTGACTAAACATGATGATGAGGCGAGTGCAGCTTTTCTATGCCTTCTAAACAGTGTGGATAGATGTAAAGATAAGCAATTATGACAAACCATGATGACATATATTTGTACACTAAGTATTCTTTGTTGTATTTGTGTGATATTTTTTGCTAAATGTTTTATTTAAGAAATGAACATTTTATTGTTTATGATTTGCTTCATGTACTATGAATGGATCGCATGAAATGGTGTTCAGTACATTTGGTCTATAACAAGACGGACCGATGTTACTCTGGGAAAAAAATACATTCTTATTCTTTGTGGTCATCGCCATAGCGTGGGTTTCAAAACGAAAGGGTAATTTTCCCAAAACTGGGGAATTTTGGGTAAGTTCCTGGAATTTTGCAACCCTAGCCATAACACACTTGTTATTTTAAATCAATGCTTTTGTCAGAGGAGGTTGGTGTGAGGAGCTGTAGGAGGATGGGCTCATTGTAATGGCTGGAAAATAATTAATGGAACGGAGTCAAACGTGGTTTCCATATGTTTAATGTGTTGGATACCATACCGATTTTTTTCCATTCCAGTCTGTACAATGAGCCCGTTCTCCTTTCGCTCCTCCCACCAGCCTCCTCTGGTTTTGTGTATCATGCCTTATATCCACACTAAATGTTGTGTCTCTGCATATGACATGCCATCAGATGAGGTTGTATGACGAATGGTAAATGCGCTACGCTTAGTTAGCGTTGGGACCAGAGGGATCCGTTTCTTTGCCAAAAAACATTATGGACACACCTGTGTTTAGTACGTCTGCTGTGGAGGTTTAGGCATTGCTCTGAGCTTGTTGAGAAGTTTGTGAAAGCTTGACAAATGTAGGAAAGCAAGCCCATGGCAAACACCATAGGTCCCTTGAAAAGAGCAAGCAGAGACCTCTATCTTGTGCCTTGACATTACTCTTCAAAATAAAGGTCTCTTTGTTTTGTAAATCATTCAAATGTATCCACATTATTTTTGTATAATTATCACTGTAGAAAATATGTTTTAGAAGATATAATACAAAAGTGTTGTGTTATTTCTAATGATAGCATATTATATATAGAGATATATTGTCATAGTGCACAACTTCACCTTTCCAATGCTTGAGTTGTCCAGACTCCCTGTTGCCTGGTACTAAAATGACATGCATGGTCAGGCTGGCTGTGTAAGGTGTTCTGATGTGTCGGATATGGAGGGATTGCACGAGGTCCTGGTCCCAGTTTTCCACATTTGACTGGCTCTGGGAACCTAGCCCACACTTATAAGCTACCAATTACCTATCCGGCAATTCTTCCACCACAGTGGGAAAATCCTCCCAGGGTTGTTATTCCATGGACCGTCGCACCTGTTCTTATCACTGGGATCACAGTCACTGAAAAGTCCAGGAGTCAGTTGCGGTGCCACTTTACAGTTTACAAGTGATCCTGACACCGTTAAGGAGAAGTCTCCAGGCACATCATTTGTGTTTGATTATTTCCTGCACGGCTCAGCTGCTCCTCCTGAAATTGTAGCACCTTCTCTCAATGGGTTGTTGCCATCTGTGGTGATCCTTCACTGTAACAGACTACCAGAGTCTAATTCATAAAGAGTAACCCACCTTGACATGAGTGAGACTGGAGTGACAGGGCTTCGCTTTAGCGTAACCAACACTGGCGTCCCATTCATGCTGCCTGTCAGAATACATCCCCACCAGACACTCCACACTGTAGCATTTTTTATTAGTTATGAATGAATCACATCTTTTATTTCAGGGTGAGATGGTTTGCCTAGAAGGCCAGCATCCCGGAGTCACCTCTTCACTGTTGACGTTGAGACTTTTTTTGCGGGTACTATTTAATGAAGCTGCCAGTTGAGGACTTCAGGCATCTGTTTCTCAAACCAGACACTCTAATGTACTTGTCCTCTTGCTCAGTTGTGCACTGGGGCCTCCCAGTCCTCTTTCTAATCTGGTTAGAGCCAGTTTACGCTGTTCTGTGAAGGGAGTAGTACACAGCGTTGTACGAGATCATCAGTTTATTGGCAATTTCTCTCATGGAATAGCCTTCATTTCTCAGAACAAGAATAGACTGACGAGTTTCAGAAGAAAGTGCTTTGTTTCTAGCCATTTTGAGCCTGTAATCGAACCCACAGATGCTGATGCTCCAGATACTCAGTCTAAAGAAAGCCAGTTTTATTGCTTCTTTAATCAGAACAACAAGGCTTTTCTAATGATCAATTAGCCTTTTAAAATTATAAACTTGGTTTAGCTAACACAACGTGCCATTGGAACACAGGAGTGATGGTAGCTGATAATGGGCCTCTGTACGCCTATGTAGATATTCCATAAAAAAATCTGCCGTTTCCAACTACAATAGTAATTTACAACATTGACAATGTCTACACTGTATTTCTGATCAATTTGATGTTATTTTAATGAGAGAAAAAAGTGATTTGATTTTTTTTTAAACAAGGATATTTCTAAGTGACCCCCAACTTTTGAAAGGTAGTGTGCTTCCTGTAAGTTATTCTACAGACATATAGTACCAGTCAAAAGTTTGGACACACCTACTCATTCAAGGGTTTTTCTTTATTTGTTATATTTTCTACATTGTAGAATAATAGTGAAGACATCAAAACTATGAAATAACACATATGGAATCATGTAGTATTCAAAAATGTGTTAAACAAATCAAAATATATGTGAGATTCTTCAAAGTAGCCACCCTTTGCCTTGGTGACAGCTTTGCACACTCTTGGCATTCTCTCAACCAGCTTCATGAGGTAGTCACCTGTAATGGATTTCAATTAACATGTGTGCCTTGTTAAAAGTTAATTTGTGTAATTTATTTTCTTAATGCATTTGAACCAAACAGTTGTGTCGTGACAAGGTAGGGGTGGTATACAGAAGATAGCCTTATTTGGCAAAAGACCAAGTCCATATTATGTCAATAACAGCTCAAATAAGCAAAGAGAAACAACAGTCCATCATTACTTTAAGACATGAAGGTCAGTCAATATGGAACATTTCAAGAACCTTGAAAGTTTCTTCAAGTGCAGTCGCAAAAACCATCAAGCGCTATGATGAAACTGGCTCTCATGAGGACCACCACAGGAAAGGAAGACCCAGAGTTACCTCTGCTGCAGAGTATAAGTTCATTAGAGTTAACTGCACCTCAGTTTGCTGCCCAAATAAATGCTTAGAGTTCAAGTGACAAACACATCTCAACATCAACTGTTCAGAGGAGACTGCGTGAATCAGGCCTTCATGGTTGAATTGCTTTGCTGGTGACACTGTGAGTGATTTATTTAGAACTCAAGGCACACTTAACCAGCATGGCTACCACAGCATTCTACAGCGATATGCCATCCCATCTGTTTTGGGCTTAGTGGGACTATCATTTGTTTTTCAACAGGACAATGTCCCAAAACACACATCCAGGCTGTGTAGGGTCTATTTGACCAAGAAGGAGAGTGATGGAGTGCTGCATCAGATGACCTGGCCTCCAAAATCACCCGACCTCAAACCAATTGAGATTGCCAAGAGTGTGCAAAGCTGTCATCAAGGCAAAATGTAAAATATCTTTAACACTTTTTTGGTTACTACATGATTCCACATGTGTAACTGCATAGTTTTGCTCTCTTCACTATTGTTCTACAATGTAGAAAATAGAAAAAATAAAGAAAAGCCCTTGAATGAGTAAGTGTGTCCCAACCTTTGACTGGTACTGTAGATGATAGTTGAAACTAAAATCTTGAGTCCACAAATATTTTCTGTTCTACTTACTCTAACAATAGCATATGTCATAATAGTATCACAAGTCATCACAAGAGTGGTTCACGACTTAAAAGAGTTGCCATGACTTCAAATGTCAAGTTGTCTCAACATGTATCTTATAATGCAACTAAGTTGACATAAGAAGGTAACTCATCCGTTGAAGTTAAATCGAGTACACATGTTTTTCTGTGTACTGTATACATCAACTAACTGCACTTCAGATTGCAGTAGCTATGTCTTTCAGGACGGCAGCCTAGGCCGCTCGAGTTCCCGATGCGGTCCATCCTGGCTCCGAAGCACCCTGTGAAAGCTTTACTCCTGGTGGCCATGACCAGGTCCTGCAGCCGGCTCCTCTGACTGCACCCCGCTGTAGCTCGCTGTAGCTCCCTTCTGCAGCTGTCTCCCGGACGTCTGAGAGCAGAAGCCTCTGTGGGGCCTCTGGGGCCACGTCTCACCCTGGGCTAGCCTGACTGTGTTCGTGCTCTGGGTTGGCGCCCTCGTAGTCCACCGCAGCCAAGGTCTCCTCGAATCGCTCCAGTAGATTCTGTACAACAGGGAATTTTATTTATTTATTTTTTATTTGACCTTTATTTTACTAGGCAAGTCAGTTAAGAACAAATTCTTACTTTCAATGACGGCCTAGGAACAGTGGGTTAACTAACTAAGTTCCTGAAGCCATTGACATGGAGGCAATTCAAAATGTATTTACCTTTAAATACAAGAAACCTTCATTCCAAAATAAATATTTTTTTTTTACTCAAAAACTTACTCAAAATATGGTTTTGAAGAGTGCATATTAGGTCAGACATTTTGTCTTTGACTAGCTGTTTTTAGATCACAAACGTTTCCAGGCCATTTGTCAAACAACCATCCATCAATCTAATTCAACACAACTTTATTATCAATTCTATCAGGGGCAAAGAATCAGTGTGCATCATCAACTGACTGGACTAGTAGCTACATATCTCCAATTGGGCCAAATTGCTAGCAGGGTAGGGTCAGCCCAACACATGGACTGCCACATGGAGTCCCCATGAGGTGCCTTCCTCGCCATGCCTGATTTCGTTTAGGTTCTGGTTTGTTAGTGCTAAGGCAGGTTGTTAGCCAAGCACGCTCTTATATAGGCACTTAGACATAAACACACACACACACCCACAGAGGAGACGATCTGGTGTCAGTGGCTCATCATTTTGTGCATTGTCTGAAGTGCATTCTGACACCTCTGTCTGATAAGGCTGCTGGTAAAATGTAATTTTAAGTGGCGGCTGGCTGGTGACCGATGTGTGTGTGTGTTCGTGTGTGTGAGAGGATACTCATGGTAGGGCCCGGTCACACAAACAGCAGTCTTTTTGGCCTGCGCTCAGACATGGCCGTGCGTTGCCGGGAATCCATCCGCTACACAAATACTTGGCATTGCTCTCGCTACAAACCCTAAATATCCATAGTGGGTTAAAAGCATGCTCTGCTAGTCTATATATAGTGGGGGTTTATTCATGAAGCATTTCTCCAGGTTAGAATATGTGTTAGGGAATGTTGATTGCATCATACTGGCTTACTTGGCAAACATAACATATATAAAGACATTACAAGACATAATGGCAAGGGAAAATACACAATTAGTAAGTGTTAGGTATGGTCCTAGGAAGCCTGTAGGTACCTCATTGAACATTCAATAACCTTTAGCTCTGTCTAAATGGTGTGTCATCCACACCTTTATCTGGACAAACACTTACATTGGCCTAGTTTAGAATGGTTAAAGCATCCTTAAAAGAAGCAGAATATCTTCCTTTGAGTGTGTGGACCCACTTTATAGTGTTTTCTCTTGGAGGAGTTTCCTAATTGTCTTGCATGGCCCAAGAGAGAGAGAGAGACCTATGAGAGGCAATGTATGACTTAATTCATCTTGAGTGGTGGTATTTACGAGTCATCAATAATAAATAGTCGACTTGTGTTGTGGCAATAGTTACCAGGCCCTCCTATCAGTATTATGGTAAAGCATGTGAATTGTCTGCTAAGGGGACTGTTGTTGGGCATTCACTGATATATGGATGAGAATCTTGAGTGCTAAATATCAGACTACATATCTCATGTCCTATCCATGTCTGGCCAGAGTCATGGGTTTGTCAACGTTGTGAAATCATGGAACTATTGAACCAAAGTATAAAGTTACACGTCAAAAATACGTCTGGATGAGTCAGAGGGGTAGCCGAAGACTATTTCCCGAGCGTTCTCTCTCCATGGTGCTGAAATAACAATAGCAGTGCCGAGGACGGCGTTGAAGCAAACCTCGAATTTGAGGTTTATTCCTTGTGATTTTATTTAGAACCAAGTTGTCACTTCTTTATTGTATTGTATTGTTCTGTGTGTTTTTATTGTTTTGTGAGGGTCACCCTGCTAGGTCTTTTGTGAGTTAGTGGGCTATGGTCAGGTCATCCCAATTGATAATCACCGGACTCAGTTTGGCTTATGATAGGCCTATGAATAGGATCCCAAGGTGTTTAGGCAAACTTCACATCTTATTATTTTCTCATTGATTATTCAGCCTGAACCTATGACTTCTGGCATTCTGTCATTTTGAATAATTCATTTTTCCTAATGGATGGTATAGAAAGTAATCAGACAAAACATTTCATGAGCAATTGTAAACATTTATTGTACACCAATGACACCATATAAAGAGAACATCTTGCATTGGTTCAAATAAATATATTGGCAATAAACAAAAATGTAATAAATTGAAAATAAATAGGTAGCCTACAGACTATAAATAAGAATAACCCTTGGTAAGTATTGCCTTTGCTGTTCCAGGTAATGTGTAAGACTTCATCTTCTCTTTGGATCTGAAAATAGAGAAACAAGAAATTAGCCAACACAATTTTGTCTCTCAACATAAGTCTCCCAATGGATATTAGTCAAGTTAACCACGCGGTTTTGGAATCGACTACTTGGACCCTATTTGATTAAGAGATTTTGTCTGATGCACAGTAGTCTATGATATTAACCTTAACTATACCCACTGTATTTGCCAACCGTGTTGCATCCAAGAGAGCTCATTGAGCCGATTCGGTCTAGCCTTCGCCCGAAGCAGCCCGAGTATCTCTTCGATGTTGAGTCGTTTCGGACAGTTTTCAGGTCCCGAGCGGAGAGGAACTCTCTTATTGCGGATTTGTCGAGTCGGTTTTGTTGTTGCTCACGCTCATCCTCTGCAACCATTGCGATGGCTTCGAGAGTCATGTCGTCCAACTTTTCTGTGGCGACCCGCTCGACCTCGCTCCGCTCAGGAATGGACTCTCCAAGTCGATGGAGAAGTACCTAAAATGCCAAAAGCAAGTTTCAACAAACGTTTTCAATGGTGTCTATCCTTGGGCTTTAACGTATAGGAAATATGAACTACATGTTCTATCCACAACCATATCTCTCAAAGGTGTAAGAATGAGCCTATAGGCCTATAGCCTTAAAGGGACTCACCTTTAAGACATCCATGTCGTCATTGGTCAGCAACCCGTTGTAGACAGGATATGCGCTGAACAGCGGCAGAGTTAAGAACAGGATAAGGCCAAAAAGAGGAATGTTGGAGAGCTGCATTATTCTCTTTCTTCTTCAGTGAAGGTGAAGTGGTGTGTGAAGCTTATTGATTTTCTTCGCAGTTGTCGTTGTTTCGACACACCTACCGCATGGTCTTTTATATCTAGTCTGACACGCACAGTTATGCGAGGAATTGGAGTTGCATGCCAACACCTGATTGTGATAACAGTAGCTGTCGGAAGCAACTCCTTTTAAAGCGTTGTCTTCCTAGATAATGGGGCATACCCATGACATAGGCCTAGTCAGTTCAATCCTTTCTTTAGAAACACACGTTCATACATTTTATTGTAAGAGATTGTCGACTTGGAGTAGGCCTACAGGAAGTCATAGGCTTAACACGGGCTTTGCCAACAGTGTGCCGCTGTCTAGCATTGAGGACAGACCTCGCGGCTTGTTTATTGTTACTAAATGTGGCGATATTGATGATTAAGTCTGTTCTTAGTAAACCTCAATGATTCAATGACTATATGTCATAAGGCTAAATGGGTTTTTGGTCAACTATATGCATAAAAGTGAGTTTAATGAGATATACCCAGGGGTGGACTGGGACAAAAATGCAGCCCTGGCATTTCAGCCACATCTGCCCGTATCACTGCATGCGCCCACACAGTCAGTAACGCTACTGACACATAACATAGGCAACTATAGTACACCTTTTCTCAACTTTTACTGTACCAGTGACCGGTGAAACATAGTCATCCTTTTTTAACCAGCTCATGTTTTAAGACAAATACAACATGTAAAAGCACCACTACAACTCACCACTATAACTGTGTCGCTCTGTCTCTGTCTGTCTGTCACTCTGTCTCTGTCTCTGTCTTTGCGCTCCTCTGTCTGTCTGTCTGTCTGTCTGTCTGTCTGTCTGTCTGTCTGTCTGTCTGTCTGTCTGTCTGTCTGTCTGTCTGTCTGTCTGTCTGTCTGTCTGTGACTCCTAAGTGTTAATTACTATTACATACACTATAGAGTCAACATATTAAGGAACTGGCAGTGCATCTGTGTCTCTTTGTTTTCTTCCTACCTCCACTGCACTCACCTCTGAGTTGTCTCTGCTAAGCCTAGCATCCTTTCCCACAGCGCTGGCACCAGAAGACCAGGGGACCACACTGCCTGTGCTGGGCAAGCAACATCCTAGTTGTGAATGAATAAACACATTTCTTAGATACACATTTCTTAGATACAAAGTAATAAAGATTACTGAATAAATGCCAAATAGATGACCATTGGCTCATAATACCTTATGAAAGTATATAAGTGCCTGGCTGTCATACATGTTCTCCCCTAATTACTGTTACATATATACTATAGAGCCAAAATATCAATAAATGGACAGTACATGTGTCAGTGTGTGTCTCTCTCTCTCTGTCTGTCTGTGCAGTAACACTTTATTTTAAGGGTCCATAACAAACAAAATATAAGACAATTTACAAACCGTTTGCTCACCATTTATTAATCATTATTCCCACATTTGTAAATGTTTGTAAGCTAGTTATTCACACATGTAAATACACTTCCTTTAACATCCTGTGGTGTGTGCTTGTTATTTTACCAGGTACTGCAGGAATGTCTACCAATGGCATGCCCATATGTTTGTGAGAAATTACACTGGTCAGTCAAAACATTTAGCAAGTACTTATAAAGTATAAATACCACTCACCTTAGATTAGGCACGGCAAAAATACTTCAGTATACATACAGTACATTAGACAAAGAAGAAAATCACTGAATCAATCCCTTATAGATGACCATTGGCTTATATAATAGCTTATAACAGCCTGACTACATATTTCAATTAGTGCATGTCAAGTGTTAACCCCTGTACACTTAGTTAATGTGTGCTGGGATGAATCGGACACAGAATCTCTTGTCAGAAACACACTTTATTGAATTACCCTTGTAAATTGTTTAGTGCCTTCATGTTTCCTCATATATCTAGTCATTCATTTCTCCTAATGGCACGCCCTGACCATAGAGAGCGTTTTATTCTCTATGTTGGTTAGGTCGGGGTGTGACTAGGGTGGGTCATCTAGGTGATTATATTTCTATGTTGGCCTGGTATGGTTTCCAATCAGAGGCAGCTGTTTATCATTGTCTCTGATTGGGGTTCATATTTAGGCAGCCATTTCCCCTTTGTGCTATATGGGATCTTGTCTAGGTATAGTTGCCTGTGAGCACTACTTTGAGCTTCATGTTTTGTTTTTTCGCTTTGAAGTCTCCCCAGTGCCTCGACTAGCGCAACCGGGGTTACCTCTACCCGTCCCGTCCAGAGCCAGTCCCAGTGGGATGCGTCTCTCCCTTCCCAGGGAGCATGATGGGACGGAAGCACAGTGCCAGGGATTCCTGTTACAACTGGACCTCTACCTGGCCACTGTGCACCCAGCTCCCTCAGGAAGGGAGTGTCTGCTGGGAATTGTATCGACAGAGCGTTAGCCCTTAGTTTAGGGATCCCTATTATTCCTGTAGTTAGACCTTTCCAGGTTCACACTCTGGATAGTCGACCATTAGAGTCCGGGCTAATCAGGGAAGCGACCATCTCCATTACCATGGAGACGCAGGGGGGTCACGAGGAGATATTCAGTCTTTTTCTCATTGACTGTCCTGCGTTTCCCGTGGTACTAGGGGGTTACCTTCCCTGGTTGGCTCAGCATAACCCCACTATTTCCTGGCAACAGAGGGCTCTCACGGGGTGGTCGCGAGAGTTCTCGGGGTGTTGTGTAGGAGTTTCCATTGGTGCTACTACGGTGGAAAGTCCGGACCAGGTCTCCACCATGCGCATCCCCCCAGATTATGCCAATTTGACTCTCGCCTTCTGTAAAAAGAAAAGACTCAATTACCACCTCATCGACTGGGGGATTGTGCGATAAATCTCCTGGCAGATGCTGCGCTTCCCAGGGGTCACGTGTATCCCTTGTTGCAAGCGGAAACGGTGGCTGTGGAGACATATGTTTCCGAATTGTCCTTTGGTCTGGAGTCCAAATTTGAGATTTTTGGTTCCGACTGCCGTGTCTTTGTGATAGGCGGTGTGGGTGAACGGATGATCTCTGCATGTATATTTCCCACCGTGAAGCATGGAGGAGGTGTTATGGTGTGGGGGTGCTTTGCTGGTGACACTGTCTGTGATTTATTTAGAATTCAAGGCACACTTAACCAGCATGGCTACCACAGCATTCTGCCGCGATACGCCATCCCATCTGGTTTGGGCTTAATGGGGCTATCATTTGTTTTTCAACAGGACAATGACCCAACACACCTCCAGGCTGCGTAGGGTCTATTTGATCAAGAATGAGATTGATGGAGTGCTGCATCAAATGACCTGGCCTCCACAATCCCCTGACCTTAACCAAATTGAGATGGTTTTGGATGAGTCTGACCGCAGAATGAAGAAATACCAGCCAACAAGTGCTCAGCATATGTGGGAACTCCTTCAAGACGGTTGGAAAAGCATTCCAGGTGAAGCTGGTTGAGAGAATGCCAAGAGTCTGCAAAGCTGTCATCAAGGCAAAGGGTGGCTATTTGAAGAATCTCAAATATAAAATATATTTTGATTTGTTTAAGACTTATTTTGGTTACTACATGATTCCATATGTGTAATTTCATAGTGTTGATGTCTTCACTATTATTCTGCAATGTAGAAAATAGTACAAATAAAGAAAAACCCTTGAATGAGTAGGTGTTCTAAAACTTTTGACCGGTAGCGTATAGTGTTGTTCTTTTCCTCTTTTGCCAGTGTCATGAGTATTTACTGTGAGCAAGGTTAATTATGTGTCTAGGAATTATTGGTCAAGTTGCATTGTAGCACATTTCAGTTTCATATTGAAATGCAGTAATTGATCCTTTTGCAATGCTCCAAGTGGATGCGATGTTCAGGTGCACATGAACACTTGCCACACTGACGAGAACGAAGTTGTTTATTTCCTTGTTGTAATGCATCCAGTGTTTGAAGTTCAAAAGTCTGTGAACTCCATATCTTGTCTGTCATGTATGTGCTTAATGGGAGCACGGGTGGGTGCTCGGCTCCATAAGTAATACGTTTTGCTGCTGCATGTTGACCTGCAGGACTATCATTATTAAATATGTATTCATTCATTGAAATTATTCCTGTTTTGATGATAAGCCAGGAATGTTTAAGATGCTTATTAGGACAGAATATGTAAATGATGAAAATGCCTCTTACGTGATTTAATGCCATATTTGGGTAAAGAGCTCCGTGGTTAATGGTATGGGCCATAGGAAGGGGCCATGGGTGTAAAGCTATACCTGTTTCACCTGAGGGTTTCAGTTATGTTCAAGCTCTGGTATGTGAGCTGTGTGGGGAGGCTGTCCCTAGCCTCTATAATCCAATCTGTTATAGTTGGTTTGGCAGGATAGGCCTGATTTGAGGCTTAGGTTTTTGATTTGTATTCAAACCTGTATTTTGAGTGTTTATTTTGTAAATACCTTTTGTAGATGATTTAAATATGAATTGGATTTCTCCATTCACCTGGAACCATCTTTCACTGATAATAAACTGGACACTGTTTTGCACCTGATCCTGCTGCCCCCTGCTAATAACTGTGATTAAGGCTGCTCCAACATCCGGTCCCTTTCGCATGTGCATTTTAGTACATTTGAATCATTTAGACATAATTTAGCTAATGTGTGTGTCTAAGGTGTGGTGTGTCCTGGGCCCTGGGCAGGTGCTCTCTCTACAGACCTACCATATAGATTTTGAAGTTGGACTTCCGTTGCGTTATTAAATGGTGTCATACCGATGTGGAATAATAGGCTACTGCGTCTGTCACATTCTTGTATCTGAACTTGCATGAATTTTTTTTAGTGTCAGTAACTTTACTTTTTTCAATTTTCTGGTCCAACAGCAATAGATGGGATTATAATGAGAACAAATCCATGAACTGTGTCATACTACTTGACGACAAGAATGCGATATATTGTTGATAAATCGTTTTATCATAATAATCCTCCGATTATTTGGACCTCGTGTGCTTTCATTGCAGCGCATAAACTATTCCTTGTATTGCAGTAAGTAGTTCATTAGAAGGTATGACTTGAATTGATCTCATTATCTTTCTCTCTGTATGACAACTAATGTGACCAACTATGGAAGGCTGAAATGTGTTTCATTCATAAGAAATATATAATTGGATAATTGATATGATACATAAGAAAGGTTCCATATCTAATAATGTAATACAAATAATGTCCTCTCACAACACGAACAAACATATACATCGATTTGATACACACAAGTGAACAATACTGTACAGGCGTCCAACACATAACAAAGGCGTTGTATTAGGCATTTCTGGAGAGTGCGATTGGGAATCAAATGGTCCTTTTCGTGGCAGAAATACAATATGCATGTCCAATTGTCACTGACAGTCTAGAAACCAAACAACACAGAAATTAAGAGATTTAATTTAGCATGTTTTAATATCGAAATGATTTAGTATAAATTCGTTTATGAAATATATATTTCTCAGTTTAGGACTATTGTTTGAAGGGGGAAAAATGCATTCCCCAGAATGCCAGGGAGAGTTCCACAGAGGCCAGACATTACGCAGTTTTTTTGACGTCCATGAATGGGTAGGCCTACGTTGTTCTTCAGTTCCCAGATATTCTCTTCTTGTTACCTACAAATACAAATTCAAATGATATAATAATCAACTGATTAATTTCATTTTTTGTGGTTATATTGTTGTCGAACATCACTATGCAGAAGTTCAAGTCATAGTCCTAATTTATATCAATGAATAATTCATATACAGCACTTTCTTGATTATAATAATGTAATGGAGTTAATATCGATGTGTGTGTGATCTTGCAACAACCTTTATGTTATGTCTTACAATAAACAGAGCTATGCGTAAAATCAATTCGTGCGTAAAGCCAATACATTTTACGCATACCTTTTAGCCCCAAAGTATGGACTTTTTGCACACACATTGACATGATACTACATTCTTGTGCTTATTTGTACGTTTTTTAAAGGCATTCAACTCAAATAATTGCCTTCAAATATACCAGTCTTGACGTTATTGCACCCCAGTCCGCTCCACGAGCCGATTCTCTCAATCCGGTTACCGAAACAGCTGTTGAACGATTTGGCCGTCCTCAAACCGATTAGATATTTCAGGCGTGACACCACAGGGCTTTCGGGGGCAATTATTTTGGATGCGTTGATTACCATTCTCTCCTTCTGCCCCCGGATCGCCGCGGGCGAGTTCTCAATGTCCTCCATATGGGCTGCGACCACGTCCTCAGACTCTGACGGATAAACGTCATTTTCCTCGTTAACCGTCAACTTGTCCTCGAGCCGCTGGATCAGGTCCTATAAGTGAACAAATGGCGCGTATTAGTGTCACATAGTCATAACGTATTACTTTGAAAGGTGATTTTAATATAGAACGTAGGCCTGTGCAAATATAATGTATGCTGATGTCACCAGTTACACTTTGTCTGCCGAAATTACACAATTCTAAGAACTTAAATTAACTTGATTGCCTTATTTGTATGTTATTGTACTGCTTGTAACTGTATGTCCTACCTTCATATTTTCCAACTCTTGAACATTCCTACTGGCATATAGATTTCCCCAGCTCACACTGTGCGTCATTATTAATACGATATATCCAAGGAAAATATGGAATTTTGCCATTCCGATAACAATCCCCTGTGGTCTTTTTGAGGTGTTCCAGATATCCCGTTCAGTGTTTTAATGACGGGATGACTAGGGGCCCGTTTTATGTCGACCCCTTGCTTCAGATAGTAGCTTACTTATCAAGGACTGCATGTTGTGACATAATTCAGCTTGACATTCCGTCGCCTTGACAGTGACAAGGGAGCAGGATTGTGTGCGACGCCCGGACCAACTGCCTTTTAAGATAATATTTTTTGTGGACCATTATTTGGACTGGATAGGCTTATTTTCTGTAGAGTCGATGGTAGCTGTTGATGCGTCATGTTTATAGTTTGTCTTTGGGGTCAGAGGAGGAGGAGGATGGGAGAATAGGTCAGGTGGAGGATGGAGAGGTGAGAAGGAAGTTGCGATAGGCTACTGACCGCTGTTGGCAGTTATGATGATGATATTGGCAAGTCAGAAACAGATGCTTCACTTGCTTGAGTGAGGAGAGCGTAAGTCTCGGTATGCCAGACCATGATTGTAAAAAAAAGACGGAGACAATAAAACTCACAACAAAGTAATTTATTATGCAAAATATTTATTTCAACGCATTAGGCTACAATCTATCGCAAGTCTGCACGTTCGTTTTCTTACAAGAAAATAAATAGATAAATACATACAACAATAGTATATTATAGCAAGAGACAAAAATGAAAATTCATCAGTATACAGTTCTAAAATAATAACCATTTAAATATTCCAAATGCGAACCACAAATGTAAATACATCTCATCACAAACGCCATTGTAAACTCTCAGTCGAGACTTTCTGAGGTGAAGAGGTTCATCCTTGTTGAAGAGTTCAAGTAAGGGTCGTTTCTTGTGCTCTGATCAACACCCCAAACCCTGCAGAAACAACACGAAACATAGAGCTGGTCTTGAGAAACAATACTACATTTATTTGATAGTTCAAATAAAGCCATTATAATATAAATTCAACTCCAACATACTGTAGCGACAGCTTGAATGGATAATCCCATTCGGTTAGATTGAAGCAGAGGATAACTATACCTGTCATTTAGCATCCAAGCCCACTGAATGACCCAATTCGCTCTAGCCTGACGCCGAAGCAGCTTCTCAGTCCACCCTTCTTGAACCGGCTCCACGAGCGCTTTGGGGTCGTCATAATGTCATTGAGAAGACGCGCAATTACGTCCTCCTTTCCCGTCAGCGCAGAATTCCTTGCGTCTTCGGAGTCCCAAGGAGGCATCTCTTCCGCGATGTTCTCTGTATTCAAGTCTTTCCCATCCACCCCCATCTCCTCCGACGCGTAATATGGTAAACGACTCTCCTCCTCCAGAAGCTGTTTCAAGCTCTAACGGAGAGAAACCATGGAATTATTAACCTCAATGTCACTTAAAGCCACTTGAAACAGTCTTTCATCAATTACAATAATATATATCACATCATATATATATATATGAATTGGTGGAATAAGAAGAACAGAAAAATAGCAATGATCAAGAGAGTTTGGCACATGACGCACCAGCTTACCTGTAGGTTTGACATTGGGTTGGCTCCGACCAAGTTCAGAAGTACAAGCGCAGTTAAACAGAAAAATTGGATATTTGAAATCATTTTCATGTAGTTCAGTCTTCTCCCCTTCGCTCTGTAGGTAGACCAAATCCTTCCTCTTGCCTGTTCGCCTTTGGCAACTAAACGTCACCAGGTGCGCTTTTATACCTGTGCGTTTCGTCACGGAGGCCCAAGAAAACATGAACCGTGATTAATCTAGAGAGGAGCAGACAATGCTGTGTAGCTAATTCGACTGGATCTCCACCTCAATTGACATGTGCCTAAAACTGTGACGCCAAGAGGGCTCTACCCAATTACCCCTGTCTCCATACCCGTGTCAAGAGATGCATAAAGGGGACTATACCTCCAGCTAAACGTTTTATATGTCTCTGTGGTTCATTTGAGATCATGCTGTTGTGTGATGCTTTCACAAGGAGAGACAGTGAGACAGACATACTAACAGACAGACAGCCCTCTGGGCAAAAACTGGTTGAATCAATGTTGTCATTTCAACCCCCCAAATCTATGTGATGACAGACAGACAGACATACTAACAGACAGACAGACAGACAGACAGACAGACAGACAGACAGACAGACAGACAGACAGACAGACAGACAATCTGATATGTCTTGGACAGTGTTTTAAAGATGTCTCTCTTGGCCTTCAGATACCAACCTTACATTTAATACTTGGCCAAAAAGGCAGACATTTGCTGGTCTACTGTTCAGTAATCCTGTCTCATGCAAAAGATACTGTTGAAAACAAATCAAATCATGATGGCCCTTGTATCCATGGATACAGAAATGGATCTAGCCTCCATAACAACAATGCCTTAAGGCTGCTTCTACTTTACATTATTGAAACATAAAGTACCAAAACTGGAGAAAGCATCTATGCTATTATGATATTCCATAATATAATAATTTTCTATACTGTTTGAACTGACTTTTTTGGCCCTTATTGCTGCAATGTCCAATATAGAGAAGAGTTGAGAGTTCACATGTTACCAGTGATTTGTCATTTCAAAATGGGAAATCTGATGATGAATGTAACTGTATGGATCTGTGATGATGCTGAATGCTTGCAGTCCATGTTCATGAAAAGAACACAATAGAAATACATGTGCATATGTTTTCATGCAACTTTATACATACACTACCATTCAAAAGTTTGGGGTCACTAAGAAATGTCCTTATTTTCCATGAAAACCTACATGGTTAGAGTGGTTAGAGCGTTGGACTAGTAACCGAAAGGTTTCAAGTTCAAATCTCTGTGCTGACAAGGTACACATCTGTCGTTCTGCCCCTGAACAGGCAGTTAACCCACTGTTCCTAGGCTGTCATTGAAAATAAGAATTTGTTCATTAACTGACTTGCTTAGTTAAATAAAGGTAAAATAAAAAATAGGAAATATAGTCAAGACGTTGACAAGGTTATAAATAATGATTTTTAATTGAAATAATAACTGTGTCCTTCAAACTTGGCTTTTGTCAAAGAATCCTCCATTTGCAGAAATTACAGCCCTGCAGACCTTTAGCATTCTAGTTGTCAACTTTTTGAGGTAATCTGAAGAGATTTCACTCCATGCATCCTGAAGCACCTCCCACAAGTTGGATTGTCTTGACGGGCACTTCTTTTATGTACCATACGGTCAAGCTGCTCCCACAACAGCTCAATCATGTTGAGAGCCGGTGACTGTGCTGGACATTCCATTATAGACAGAGTACCAGCTGACTGCTTCTTCCCTAAATAGTTCTTGCATCGTTTGGAACTGTGCTTTGGGTCATTGTCCTGTTGTAGGAGGAAATTGGCACCAATTAAGCACCGTCCACAGGGTATGGCATGGTGTTGCCAAATGGAGTGATAGCCTTCCTTCTTCAAGACCCCTTTTACCCTGTACAAATATCCCACTTTACCACCACCAAAGCACCCCCAGACCATCACATTGCCTCCAACATGCTTGACAGATGGTGTCAAGCATTCCACCAGCATCCATCTGAACATCTCAAACTTCATCAGTCCATAACACTTTTTTCCAATCTTCATCTGTCCAGTGTCTGTGTTTTTTGCCCATTTGAATCTTTTCTTTTTATTGGCCAGTCTGAGATATGGCTTTTTCTTTGCAACTCTGCCTAGAAGGCCAGCATCCCGGAGTCGCCTTTTCACTGTTGACGTTGAGACTGGTGCTTAATGAAGCTGCCAGTTGAGGACTTGTGAGGCGTCTGTTTCTCAAACTAGACACTCTAATACACTTGCCCTCTTGCAAAGGGTTTTCTAATGATCAACTAGTCTTTTAAAATGATAAACTTGGATTAGCTAACAACGAGCCACTGGATGGATGGTTGCTATAATGGGCCTCTGTACGCCTATGTAGATATTCAATAAAACAATCTGCCGTTTCCAGTTACAAAATTCATTTGCCACAATAACATTGTCTACACTGTATTTCGGATCAATTTGATGTTATTTTAATGGACAAAAAAAAAAATCTTTTTTTTTTCTTTCAAAAACAAGGACATTTCTAAGTGACCCCAAACCTTTGAACGGTAGTGTGTATTAGATGCTAGTATCTGTATATCCACCACATAATAGTACAGAACAACCCTAAACATTAGCAAACACAAAATACAATATTTGTGCTAAGGCTACTGTAGCTGTGTTTAATCAAGGCTACTGCATGCACCTATTGTTCATTATTCACACACACACACACACACACACACACACACACACACACACACACACACACACACACACACACACACACACACACACACACACACACACACACACACACACACACACAGTACCAGGTTCAGATCCATTAGTGCTGTGCATTGTTTATATGATGAAGCACTGATGTGCTAATTAAACACGTTAATGAGGGGGAACCCCCGTTAGCTGGAACAGACACATTCTTCATCGGAGTGACAGTGTATTGTCTTAAATGTCACACAACGTAACTAGCTCTGGGGTAGTTATGTCGCTCATGTTCCGCTATAGGTTAATGTGGTTCAAAAGCTGTAGTGATTAAGAAAAGGCAAATGAAACACATGGTTTGATAAAACTGGATTGTATCCTCTATGGTCCGCATTGTATTGCCATTTGAGAGTTGACACATCTTTGTTTCCAACTGTGATGAAACGTTGACATCATTCATTTTGATTCATAATTACACTGAGTATAGAAAACATTAAGAACACCTGCTCTTTCCATGACATAGACTGACCAGGTGAACCCAGGTGAAAGCTATGATTTCTTATTGATGTCACTTGTGAAATCCACTGTAATCAGTGTAGATGAAGGGGAGGAAGGAGACAGGGTAAAGAACGATTTTTAAGTCTTGAGACAATTGAGACATGGTTTGTGTAAGTGTGCCATTCAGAAGGTGAACAGGCTAGACAAAATATTTAATTACCACACCAACGGGTATGGTGGTAGGTTTAAGGCACACCGATTTGTGTCAAGGAATGGAAAACGTTCCTGGGTTTTTCACGCTCAACAGTTTCCCGTGTGTATCAAGAATGGTCCACCACCCAAAGGACATTCAGCCAACTTGACACAACTGTGTGAACCATTGGAGTCAACATGGGCCAGCATTCCTGTGGAATGCTTTCGACACCTTATATTCCACGCCAGAACTAATTGAGGCCGTTCTGAGGGCAAAAGGATTGTTCAACTCAATATTAGGAAGGTGTTCCTAATATTTGGTATACTCAGTGCCTTCAAACTATTAGCACCCCTTTTATTTTTCCGCATTTTGTATTACAGTGGGATTCAAATGGATTTAATTGTCAATTTTTGTCAATGATCTACACAAAACACCATGTAATGTCAAAGTGGATGAACAAATTCTAACTTTTCTTTAAAAATGTATGAAAAATAAAACACTAATATAACTTGGGGGGTGAGTGCAATTCAATACTGAGAAAGGTGTTCTTAATGTTTTATACACAGTGTATAATTGTATTATATTTTAGCTTAGAGAGAGAGAGGGCGGGAGACAGAGACACAGAGAGAGAAACATTTCAACCTGACCTCGTATTTTTCAACAAATAAAAAATGTGAGTGTTTGGCCTGCCAGGTGCAACTTTTGAAAAAGTTGAGTCTGATGAACGGTCTTGGTGTTTCAAACCCCTGAAAAGCACATTATCGGCAGATGCCCTGAGACCTAAGTCAATTTGGCATGATAGCTCCTTGTGCCAAGAGGCTGGTGAATTGTCAATTAGTCCCCCTCCACCTCCAAACTGTGTGCCCCACATCCGAGGCGGCGGGAGGTGGTGGTAATCGGGCTAATCGCTCATAATTTGCCCTTGGTCTCTCTTCTCACTAGGGTAGTGTGTGAGTGTGCGCTAGGTTGTGGGGTTGTTTGGAACAAGCTTCTAGTCTACACACATGCATGCGCACACTTACACATATAGGCACACACATTCATACCACACCAACACACGCACACACACGCAAACACGCATTCACACGTGCACACTATTTCCAATAGAAGTGAAACTTCAAAACAGGAATGTGATTTACAGTAGACGGATTCATTTGTCATTTCCCCCCATGTTCTATTACAATCCTCTAGCCTAAGCTTTCACACAACAATGTCAGTAAACTCCTTAGCACAAACTGGGAGAAACAGTATCAGTAAGAAAGTTCAAAATGCTGATTTGTGACAAAACGTTGGAGATTAGGGCCAGGATTCAATATGACTGCATGAATGTTGTCAGCTACTCACCTTTTAAAAAGGCAATGTTCCCGAGTTCGTGGAGACCACTTATGTCAGCTCAATTGGAAATTACCTTTAAATGTCAAGTGCGCTATAACATGGATCTACCACTGATCGGATTGAATCCCAGCCTAAATTGTATTTTACAGCAAAATACAATACATATTTTGCTGTACAGCCATGTCAATATATAGCTAGCTACTAATTCTTTTTGTAATAATATACAGTGTAAGATATTATAGCTAATGAACATTAATAACAAATCATTGATGATGATTACTATGACAACGATGCTAATGATCCCCCCCCCGCTCCGACACTTGAATTAAAAATATGACAGGACGAGAATGGGTCGAGAATTTGTCACCTGATTAGGAACAGAAAGAGGCGGACGAGAGACAGCCACTGAACCACGGATGTTCTCAACTAACGCAGTCTGTCAGCACTGTCCTCTCACTCTTCCGACACACACTGATTATCATAGAGACATTGCTAAAGCGCAGCGGGAAGAACACTCATTATCCCCGATTCACTGGATGTGTACCAAATGAGACCCTATTCCCACTACTGTTGACCAGAGCCCATACGGATGAGGAATAGGGTGCCATTTAGGATGTAACTACTGTCTTTCTGAGAAAGGCTTTGTTTGAATCCCTGTCCACCCCCACACAGGAAATTGTCCAGTTGAATTTTCATTGTAACATTTCTAGTGTCGATTCAGGAGTTAAATTCACTCTGTAATTCACTCAGTGGAGTAAAATAACACCCAGTGTTGGTGTTAATAACTCAAGTTATTGTTTTACACTGTGGAGAGTAAAACAGCCACATCAAAACCACGCCCATCATTATCATATTTACCAGCATGCTCTATTGCAGGTAAAAACAATTGTATTGTTTTTTATATCTGTGTCTTTGCATATACAGTTGAAGTCAGAAGTTTACGTACACTTAGGTTGGAGTCATTAAAACTCATTTTTCAACCACTCCAGAAATGTATTGTTAACAAACTATAGTTTTGGCAAGTCGGTTAGGACATCTACTTTGTGATTATTATTTACAGACATATTATTTAACTTATAATTGACTGTATCACAATTCCAGTGGGTCAGAAGTTTACATACACTAAGTTGACTGTGCATTTAAACAGCTTGGAAAATTCCAGAAAATTATGTGATGGCTTTAGAAGCTTCTGATAGGCTAATTGACATAATTTGAGTCAATTGGAGGTGTACCTGTGGATGTGTTTCAAGGCCTACTTTCAAACTCGGTGCCTCTTTGCTTGACATCATGGAAAATCAAAAGAAATCAGCCAAGACCTCAGAAGAAAATTGTAGACTTCCACAAGTCTTGTTCATCATTGGGAGCAATTTCCAATCACCTGAAGGTACCACGTTCATCTGTACAAACAATAGTACGCAAGTATAAACACCATGGGACCACGCAGCCGTCATACTGCTCAGGAAGGAGACGCAATCTGTCTCCTAGAGATGAACGTACTTTGGTGCGAAAAGTGCAAATCAATCCCAGAATAACAGCAATAGGCCTTGTGAAGATGCTGGAGGAAACAGGTTCAAAAGTATCTATATCCACTGTAAAACGAGCAGTAGCGTGCCGTGGTTCTGGGGCCTGGGCCTTCAGTGAAGTCCTACACAGTCCCACCCGAATTAATCCACCTCTTATTACCATCATTATGATGCCATGGCTCTAGACACTATACATTTAGACAGAAACGCAGTATAACCAGGCGTTGCGTCACCTTGAAATTGACATTTTTATTCAGAGAATTGCAGGGGAAGAGTACAATAACTTTTCATTGTGCAGCTTCGTTGCCCTGCGCGCTTGTTCGTTGAGCTGTAGATCCACTCGGGTGTCCCCAAAAGTGCCCAGCCGTACTTTGGTGTCTCGTTGCTGCCTTGGTTAGACAACTCAGGTTTACAAAGCCAGTGTGGCTCCAAACACCAAATCGATCACTTGCAAATAATAGGCATTCCCAGCAGTACAGTTTGCAGTGCTTCTCGGAGCCTGTGAGTCATTCATAGTTGAAAGTGGCGAACGAACCCCTTTCCCGCCTGTGACAGGCTTTGTAGCGTCGGCGTCTACCTCTCCTGACAATGTCTAACTTTTCTTGAAAAGTTTGTCTTGAGAATGGCGTTATAATTATATCCTCGACCAAATTGATATCTTCTCCTTCCGCCATTGTGGGTTGAAAAAACAGCTTAGTAGTACGCGAATTAAGTCGTTGATCAATTTCAGTTTCCTAGTTCTGAGACCTGCCCATATAGGACCTGCCTCTCAATATTGGTAATCCAATCAAAAGACGTGCACGCACTACGCCTGCTAGCTGGCTCCTGTGTAACACTGGAGCCAGCCAGCAGGCGTACAATAGCCAACTCTAAAGCTGATTGGTTGACACTAAATTTTGATTTCCATTCACTTTAAGCTACAAGCGCCCGCACTGTTGATTCTGAAGGCCTGAGGGCAGATTTTAGACCCCTGGCAACACATGATGGCTGAATATGATTGGATAAAAGATCTAATATAAAGACCAGCCCTCCAAATCTCAACCTGGGGCTGGAAGCAGTGCAACCAAGAGGAACGCTATGAAATGAAGAGTGTAACTCTTACTCTGGGGAATAATTTAATACATATTTGTGGGAAAATATATTTTAAAAAAAATTATATTCTGATGATGTTTAGGCCAGCAGAGAAGGCCTTGCTGGCCCTGACGGCCCACCACTGACAACGAGTCCTATATCAACATAACCTGAAAGGCCACTCAGCAGGGAAGAAGCCATTGCTCCAAACCCGTCATAAAAAAGCCAGACTACGGTTTGCAACTGCACATGGGGACAAAGATCGTACTTTTTGGAGAAATGTCCTCTGGTCTGATGAAACAAAAATAGAAGTGTTTGGCCATAATGACCATTGTTATGTTTGGAGAATATGTAGGCTTGTAAGCCAAAGATCACCATCCCAACCGTGAAGCACGGAGTGGCAGCAGCATGTTGTGGGGGTGCTTTGCTGCAGGAGGGACTGGTGCACTTCACAAAATAGATGGCATCATGAGGGGGGGAAATGATGTGGATATTTTGAAGGCATCAGTCAGGAAGTTAGAGCTTGGTCACAAATGGGTTTTCCAAATGAACAATGACCCCAAGCACATTGTAATTATTCACTCCTATGGCCTATTTATTGCCTACCTCCTCATGCCTTTTCCATACACTGTATATAGACTTTATTTTTTCTACTGTGTTATTGGCTTGTTCATTGTTTACTCCATGTGTAACTCTGTGTTGTTGTCTGTGTCACACTGCTTTGCTTTATCTTGGCCAGGTTGCAGTTGTAAATGAGAACTTGTTCTCAACTAGCTTACCTGGTCAAATAAAGGTGAAATAAAAAAATGAAAGTGTGGGGTTTTGTGTACAGTATGTGTGTGTGTGTGTGTGTGTGTGTGTGTGTGTGTGTGTGGCTAGCCTCTGAAAGGCCAGGGAGAGAGAGGTGTGTGCACTGACCTCATAATGGAATGGCATTTGCAGGGCAGGAGATATGACAGGACTCAAAAGACAGGCATTTGTTGGACATATCACCTCAATATCAAAGACGCAGAAATGCAAACATATCCCCTAGAACATGAATATATGTGATTAAATACTCCCAGGGCAAGGAGTTTTTCCTCACCATGTGACTCATGTCATCTCATTGTTTCTGAGTTGGCCAGAATGTGTCAGCGGTTAGTGCCTCTGACCCCAGCACATATGCCAGTTGGCATTGGTTCGAATCCGGCCCACTGCCCTTTGCATGTCTTAAACCCATCTTTCCAGCCTTTATCCTAGCCTGCACAGTTACATCACACCCCGTGGATTAACATAGATAAGGCTATTTTAATGTCAGAGACCTCCTATTTTTTTTATTGTGTGTTGCTTAAACAAGCCCAGTACAGTTTTCGTTATGGCAAAAACTTTGTTGTAAGGTTAAATATATGCTAGATTTGGATGCGTAGATTCGAATTTCCTAGTCCTCAGATAATTCCCGTTTTTTTGCTGAGAAAATGTCACACGCAATCTGAATTCCATTGGGGATTTCCACAAATACACCAGCTGAATATTGGCAGGTCCACTTTATACACGTTGCTTCACCACACAACAACAACATAAAAGATCCATTTCAATGTACCACTTTTACAGTCAATGACTAAATGTGCCTCCAAGACATTCTGCGCTGGCACACGAATCCAAAAAGAGCTATTTTTTCAAGATCATTAAAATCTCTTTAATGCCTCTTCTTCCCAACACTGACCCCCTGTAGCTCACTGACATATATCAATGACGTTACCCCGGGCCACACGCACCCCTGCCGTGGCTAATGTCAGAGGAACCATGCGCAGTAATGATGAAAACACTGTGTCCACTCTACATAAGCCCCTGGCTACTTTCAGACTTTTCAGAGGTTGCCAGCTTTCTCCTCAGAGAGGGGAGTCAGGCACGGTTGGCACAATGTACATAGAATTTTTGTAAAGGTGTAATGTGAAATTGTTTTTTTAATGGCTTAAAAAAACTCACCTGAAAGACATTCAGTGTGTCCCTGTGGTAACGCATTGGCTCGTTATCAAAGCCCAGTCCACAGGGTTTCAAACTCATGAGTAATTAGCTATGAATTCTGGCTTTTGCTGTTGACATGACCTACTATGTCTCGGCTGGTGGCTTTGCATGAAACCCACCTGCGACATCATCCCGTACAAATCTTTGAAATTATATTTTATAATTTTATATTGTGCACCAATATTGCATTCTAAAAGCCTGTTCTATTAAGTGACCTTTAATATAAACCACATGGAGAATTCAATACATCAGATTTGTAGTAATAATAATATCTCGCTGATATGAAAGATAAGGTCCTTATGCTTCCGAAACTGTACCACAAGTGAAGCGTGCTAATGTTCAGACTGACCATCGGGGCTCTTAACAAAACTGTACAGAAGACACCTTTGTCCAATGACTATTATGTGTAATGTAATGGAACTGAGAGCCATGATCAAGGGCTACCCTCAAGTCTGCCCCGCTCATTAAGCAGGATTAGTGTTGGTCCCATGGTTCATGAGCTGAAATAAAAGATCCCAGAAAGTTTCCATACGCACAAAAAGCTTATTTCTCTCAAACTTTGTGTACAAATTGGTTTATATCCCTGTTAGTGACAATTTCTTATTTGCCAAGATAATCCTTCCACCTGACAGGTGTGACAAGCTGATTAAACAGCATGATCATTACATAGGTGCACCTTGTGCTGGGGACAATAAAAGGCCACTTTAAAATGTGCAGTTCTGTCACACAACACAATAACACAGATGTCTCAAGTTTTTATGGAGCGCGAAATTGGCATGCTGACTGTAGGAATGTCCACCAGAGCTGTTGCCGTAGAATTTAATGTTAATTTCTCTACCATAAGCCGTCGCAGAGAAATTGGCAGTACGTCCAACTGGCCTCACAACTGCAGACAACGTGTAACCACGCCAGCCCAGGACCTCCACATCTGGCATATTTTCTGTAGCGTACAGGCTGGAGATAAAATGAATGACAATGTAATGAGACAGACACATTTTACATCATGCAGGTTTCTCCAAAAAAAACGAAATGGCAATCAAATAAAAAATGAGCTGTCATGTTAACAAACAACGTATCCTACAAACAGGACAGCTCAAAGTAAAATGGACAATGTGGAATGGACAATCACAACTGTTTTCAAGGGGTTTCACCCCATTGTCATAATCAGTGGTTTCAAGTGTGTATCCGTCCAAGCTGATCATAGCAACAAAACAAAAATACTTCTGCATTTCCGCTGTGTAAACACATTGCCAATAGGCCCACAATAACTCCTGATAAAGTTGGGTAGCTGATATTCAGAGCTTAGTCAAATTTATTAGTCACAGGAATCAGGACTAATAAAGCCAATGCAATGGCCTGTTTTACAAATGATGGGCCTACCACATGGATGGGCATTCATAAAATTCCTTTGGGGAGACATGGTAGGCTAAACCCCAGTAAACATGAGCTGTTGTCTTTTGGACGTCTTTTTGTTGGTGTTTTACAAACGGTAGGCTTAACACAACAATTTCAGGCAACATTCTTTGCTCCCACCTAGTGTGGCAGAGAGTAATGTCAACTGGACCTTGCTCATTTCAAGGAGACAGAACACGAATCCTTCCTGAGCAGTATGATGGCTGCATGGTCCCATGGTGTTTATACTTACGTACTATTGTTTGTACAGATGAACATGGTACCTTCAGGCGTTTGGCAATTTCTCCCAAGGTTGAACCAGACTGGTGGAGGTCTACAATTTTTTCTGAGGTCTTGGCTGATTTCTTTTGATTTTCCAATGATGTCGAGCAAAGAGACACTGAATTTGAAGGTAGGCCTTGAAATACATCCACAGGTACACCTCCAACTGACTCAAATGACGTCAATTAGCCTATCAGAAGCTTCTAAAGCTATCACACCATTTTCTGGAATTTTCCAAGCTGTTTAAAGGCAGTCAACTTAGTGTATGTAAACTTCTGACCCACTGGAATTGTGATACAGTGAGTTATAAGTGAAATAATCTGTCTATAAACAATTGTTGGAAAAATGACTTGTGTCTTGCACAAAGTAGATGTCCTAACCGACTTGCCAAAACTATAGTTTGTTAACAATACATTTGTGGAGGGGTTGAAAAACGAGTTTTAATCACTCCAACCTAAGTGTATGTAAACTTCTGACTTCAACTGTATATGCAAAGACACAGATATGAAAAACAATCCAAAAACATTTACCTGCAATAGAGCATGCTGGGAAATATGATAATGATGGGCATGGTTTTGATGTGGCTGTTTTACTCTCCACAGTGTAAAACAATAACTCTAGTTATTAACACCAACACTGGGTGTTATTTTACACCATTGAGTGTTAATTTCACTCTTACAGGGTGAATTTAACTCCTGAATCAACACTAGAAATTTTACCTAAGCTATAGTTTGTTAACAAGAAATTCGTGGAGTGGTTGAAAAACGAGTTTTAATGACTCCAACCTAAGTGTATGCAAACGTTCTACTTCAACTGTACGTACAGTCACTGTGGGGACGTCGTCAATGCACTAATTGATGAAGCCAGAGACTGATGTGGTGTACTCCTCAATGCCATCGGACGAATCCCGGAACATATTCCGAGGGAGAGTTTGTACGCGTCTCTCTGTGTGGAGTAAAGGTGGTCTAGAGTTTTTTTCTCCCTCTGGTTGCACATGTAACATGCTGGTAGAAATGAGGTAAAATGGATTTAAGTTTCCCTGTATTAAAGTCCCCGGCCACTAGGAGCGCCGCCTCTGGATCACCGTTTTCTTGTTTGCTTATGGCGGTATACATCTCATTGTGTGCGGTTTTAGTGCAAGCATCGGTCTGTGGTGGTGTGTAAAAAGCTGTTAAAAAATACAGATGAAAACTCCCTAGGTAGATAGAGTATCTCATGATAAGCTGTAGACCACACTAACTCAGGCGAGCAAAACCTTGAGACTTCCTTAATATTAGATTTTGTGCACCAGCTGTTTCGAAATATGTGACTCACCACCTGGATTTGGTCTTATGTAGCAAGATTTGAAAGTGTGTTTTTTACATTGGATAAAAGTAGAGACCCAGAGCTACAAAATTGTATATCATACACTACAGTGGAGGAACAATGGGAAAGTAATTATGCTTTGAAAGTTGGTAAACTTGTAAACTCACATTTGAGAAAATGGCCTTTGAATGTTTTGGTATCTAGTGAAGAGCTCTTCTTTGTCTACACCAGGGGTGTCAAAGTCAAATGGACGGAGGGCCAAATAAAAATTTAGCTACAAGCCGAGGGCCGGACTGTTCGAATGTTCATTGAAAAATGTTAAATGACGCATATAGTCTAGTGAACCTAATTGAACCTACTGAAAACCTAACAAATATATTCCAATATGATCAGATAAATAAAGCAATATTTTCTTATGGCTCTGTCAGTAATCTTTAATTTTCAACAGACACAAAAGACAAATTTCCTTTATATAAAAATCCCCATAACATGAACATTAAATGAAAGAAACCGGTATTCAAGGCACCATCAGTAGCCTATATTTTCTATTTTAGCAAAAGTGGGCTAAATTTACTTCAAAGAAAAAAACAATAATAGCAATTTTCTATCATCCACTCAACTGAAATATTTTTAAAATATAATTGGATTGAAATACAATAAAATAAAGTGCAAAAATCTATTAATCAAAAACAACACTTTGTTTAAGGAGAAGTAACATGCAGTGAAAACAAATATTAAACTTTAACTTTTAAACTTGAACTGAGTAAAAACTCTAAATATGTGATTGCACAGTAATGTTCACTTGTTTGAGGTTGAGGGTGATACTTGGTGGTGTCCCATCTTTTCCACAAGTTCATCAATGTTCGGGGTAAGGCTCTGAGCTGAGGAAATCCTCAGAATTGAGTGGAGGTGTTCAGCAGTAAGTCGACTTCTGTGTGATGTTTTGTTCAAGTTCATCAAAGAAAACAGTTGTTCACACAGGTATGTGCTGCCAAACATAGACAACGTTTGAGCAGCCTGGATGCGCAGCTGGGGCATTGTGTCGGGAGGAAACGGGCGAACTCCGCAGCACCCACTGCCGCATATTTTGCCCTCAGTGCATCATTGCATTGGAGGTCAATCAACTCCATTTGGAGGTTTGGTGGTGAGCTTTCCACGTCAACAGCAAATGGGTTACCGAGCAGTTCCAACCTGCTTTTTGTGCTTCAAAGTCAGCAAATCGGCGTCGAAAGTCAGCGGCAAGCATACCTATTTTATCAGCCAACTGTGCGCTCGGGAACGCACTGGTAGAGAGCTTCTCTTTCATGGTCTGGCAGCTGGGAAAGTGGCTCAAATTTTCTTTCCGCATCTGCGTCTCCCACAGAGTCAGTTTGGTTTTAAATGCCTTCACTGTACTGTACATATCAGAGATGACACGATCCCGACCCTGCAGCTGCAAGTTCATTGCATTCAGATGACTCGTAATGTCACACAGAAAAGCCATTTCACACAGAAACATTTCGTCTCGGAGTTGTGTTGTGTCTTTCCCTTTGCTGTCCAAGAACAGACAAATCTCCTCACGAAGCTCGAAACATCTTTGAAGCACCTTTCCCTGGCTTAGCCATCGCACCTCTGTGTGATAAGGCAAATCACCATGCTCCGTTTCTAACTCCGTCAGAAATGCCTTGAACTGGCGGTGATTCAAACCTTTGGCTCTGATAAAGTTAACTGTGCGCGTGATGATGCTCATTACATGCTCCATTTTCAAGGCTTTACCGCACAACGCTTCCTGGTGTATGATACAATGATAAGCTGTCAGCTCACCTGTCGCGTTTTCCTCTTGCATCTTTTCCCGTATCTTCGCCACCAGTCCGCTCCTGTGTCCACACATCGCAGGTGCTCCGTCGGTTGTCAAACCCACGAGTTTTTCCCAAGGCAGCTCCATCTCATTTACACATCTTGACACCTCTTCATACAAATCATGCCCCGTAGTTGTGCCATGCATAGGACGTAAAGCCAAAAACTCCTCTGTCACGCTTAGGCTGGAGTCCACTCCGCGGATGAAAATTGACAACTGGGCAATGTCAGAAATGTCGGTGCTCTCATCCACAGCCAAGGAATATGCAATGAAATCTTTTCCCTTTTTCACAAGCTGCTCTTTTAGATTGATGGACAACTGGTCTACTCTCTCGGCAATGGTGTTTCTGCTCAGACTCACATTTAAAAAGAGTTGCCTTTTTTCTGGGCAAACTTCGTCACAAACTTTAATCATGCAGTTTTTGATGAAATCCCCTCCGTAAATGGCCGGGCTGATTTAGCGATCTCTTCTGCCAAAATAAAACTGGCCTTGACAGCAGCCTGGCCTTGTGATTTGGCTTTTTTGAACAGAGCCTGTCGAGATTTGAGGCCTCGTTTTAATTCCTCTGCCTTTTGTAGCCTTTGTTCCATGTCCATATTCTTGTTTTTGTCCGCGTGTTTCGTTTCATAATGTCGTCTCAGATTATACTCTTTCAGTACCGCCACACTTTCTCCACACAGAAGACACACAGGTTTTCCAGCTACCTCCGTGAACAAATACTCCGACTCCCACCTTGTTTGAAACCCCGGTTCTCAGTGTCCACCTTCCGTTTTGCCATTTTTGATGGGTATCTGAAAGTTAATTTTACTGTGATGCTGACAACTGCTGTGCCAATAAATATTGAAATGAAGCAGCCTACTGCTCGGTGCGTCACCGTTGCATTGTGGGAAATGTAGTATTGGTGCGTGTAAAAGATCTGCGGGCTGCCGGCTTGCTGCGGTCTGCGGGCCGGTTCTAATAATAAATCAAGATCATCCCAGGGGCCGTAAAAAACCTTCTCGCGGGCCGGATGTGGCCCGCGGGCCTTGACTCTGACATATGTGGTCTACACCCATTCAACATCATTCACACCCTCTTAAGCTTTAGCCCCACCCATCTCGGAGCGCTCTCAGAGCGCACACTTGACTTCTCTAGCTGATGATTTGGTTACCTCTGGATAACATGAAAACAGCCAAACCAGCTCGGCCGGAAAAAATGTAATCACGTTTTTTTGCCGACGTTTACTGACACCGGCCATATTCAACGGGTGTTGTTCACGTTAGCTTAAGACATGTAGCTAGCTAGCTAGCTAGTTAAACAATGAATCTAGCTAGGTAACCAACGTGTAAGATCACACATGTCATGTAACGTTAGCTAACGAGCCAGCCAGCTAACGTTAGATTGTTGTTTAACTATGAATATAGTGCCAAATCATGTCGTTACTACCCTGCATGAAAATGCTGGGAGCTAACCAACCAGGTTCAATGTTAGTTAACATTAGGCTCTAACTAGCCAAGCAACCGGCTCTGGGATATGATTAATAACATCATACACGTAACATTAGCTAGGGAGCCAGCCAGCTAACGTTAGCTAGCATGTTAACAGTACACTTTACCTTAAGACATGTAGCTAGCTAGCTAAGTAAACATAGAACCTAGCTAGGTAAACAACTTGTAAGATCACACATATCACGTAACATTAGCTAATGAGACAGCCAGCTAACGTTAGCTAGTTAAACAACAATGAACATAGTGCCAAATCATGTCGTTACACCCTGCATGAATCTGCTGGGAGCTAACCAAACAGGTTCAATGTTAGCTAGCTAACATTAGGTTCCAACTACCAAAGCAAACGGTTCTGGGAGAGCAACACTTATGCAGCTCCACTACACGATAATAAAACAAAGCCGTGCTCGACAGGATTACCAACACAGACTGATCAGCTCAAATAGACAGAAGTCCTCCATATGGCAGACCAATCAGAACTCCTCTCTTGGCATGTCCAGCCCACTCAGTATCTCAGCCAATCATGGCTGGTGGGAAGGTTGCTGGCTTTTTCTGTGGCTTTATCAACAAGGCTTATAATCTAACAATTTTATTCGTATTTACAGATGGCATACAAGTTTGTTATTAAGGCACATGAAAGTTCACATGATCCAGAGGCATTTCTGCCAAGAAACGCATTTAGATTTTTGAAAAATAATGTTAAAATGGCTCTCCTGTGAAGTCGTGACTTGCGACATACGCCTAGTTTCCTGAAACGGGTCACATATTCACAGACTTCCACAACTTGTCTTACTGGAGGCAGCTGTTCTATCTTGCCGATGCAGCGTAAACCCCGCCAGCTGAATGTTATCCGTGTAGTCGTTCAGCCACGACTCGTTAAAACAATAGATAACAGTTTTTAATGACCCGTTGGTAGGATATTCGTGATCGTGTTTCGTCTATTTTGTTATCCAATGATTGTACGTTGGCTAATAGGACTGATGGTAGAGACAGATTACCCACTCGCTGTGGGATCCTTACAAGGCACCCCGACCTACGACCCCGATATCTCTGTCTCTTTCTCATGCGAATCACAGGGATTTGGACCTTGTCCGGTGTCTAAAGTAAATCCTTCACATCCGACTCGTTAAAGAAAAAAATCTTTGTCCAGTGCGAAGAGCGTAATCGCTGTACTGATATCCAGAAGCTCATAAGAGACGGTAGCAGAAACATTTTGTACCAAATATGTTACAAATAACATGAAAAAACGCACACGATAGCACAATTGGTTAGGAGTTCATAAAACGGCAGCCATCTCCTCCAGCGCCATTCTTCTCCCTGTCACAAGGAGATTTATGGCTGATTTAAGATGAAATCAACCCTGTTACTGTCAACCGTGTTACTTTATTTGGCACTTAAAAGACACTTACATAATTTATTTATTTCACCTCGAGATGGGAAAATGTGCATTGAATTGGAAAACACTTTTAAAAAAGGATGTACTACCTTTAAAGTGTCCAATGAATATGCATATTTTTGTTTTCCTTTTTCAAATTATTTTCTGTTTCATTATTTCTGAACACACTCCCGGGCCCTGGCTCCTGGGTTGGGACCTTGAGTCAGACACAGGGTGGTGTTTCGGCTCACCCTATCTGCACAACACCACTGCCCTTTTTGGGGTGGAATGCGTTTCACAACTTTTTTGCCAGAATGTCACACACACATGGAGCCTGGTGACTGGAACAGAGGTCTGAAGTAGAGAAAATAATTTAGACAAATTTCTCACTTTTAGAAGAACAGTTACCTTTTTAAAGCAGAGAAGCATTAAGACATGTATGCAGGGCATGGAACACTAAGCATTGAGAAGTAACAGTGATCTCTCCTGAAATTGTAATACCTTTTCACTGGTCCTGGGCAAAAACCACTCAGTACCTGATACTGGTAGGCAGTAAGAAATCAAGACTCTCCTTTTCCCCTCAGTAGGTTCTGTTGTAAACGTATACAACATTGGACCCGTTTTAGAGGACGTACGTGAAACAATGTCACATAATATAATATAGCAGTCACAGAGAGGTAGGTGTGCATATGACGTAGATGGCAGCAAGGTCTCTGTGAGTCAGCACCTGGGGGCAGGAGAAAGAGAGAGACAGAGAGAGAGAAGTAGAAACAGAGAGAAAGAAACAGAGAAAGAGGTAGAGAGACAGAAAGTGATGTATAGAGGTAATACAAGAGCGGGCAGAGAGAGGGCCGTCATCAAGCTGTCCCCCTCGTGACACCTTTATTATCAGGGCACTGCCAGTGAGTGTGGTATGACACAGAGGCGGTGTGTGTGTGTACTAGGTGGAGGAAGTATTAGAGGGGGTGTCGGAGGGAGGATTAGAGATGGAAAGGTAAAGGCCCATCTTGACTTCTTTGAGAGCCTTTTCCATCAAATGGCTTAATTTGTTCAAGTTGATCGTTGGGACACGTTACTGTGGTATGAAGTATCAGCATAATAAACGCAGGTTGACATTTATTGTCATGAGTGCTGTTTTGGTGAGATGGCTACCATGCTGGGAACAGCATGAAGCAAACTGTGTGTGACATGCACAGATACTGTGTGTGACTGTGTGAGAGCAAAGTGTTGCATCTCACTCATCTCAATATCCTAGCCTATTTATTGATGATAGGCCCTGCTTTACTGAAGTTGCGAGACATCGCAAGCCAAGAAATTACGAGATACAGCATTCCTTTGCTGATAGATAGCCCTAGTGCACGGTTCTGACTCAGTCTGCCTGGTGGCCGACCTGCCTAAACTGTGCCCCTTCCCTCTCTCTCTGTCCCTCGCTAGCTCACTAAAGATTCAAGTGTTTGTGTTCTCGGAAGTACGACAACTAATCAGTCTCCTCTGTTCCAAAAATACTGAATCTTAGGAGTCGATTCCTAGTGGAATCGAATGTTGACACATAGAAATGGGAGCCGTCATACAAAGAGTAGAGGAATCAATGACTTTGGAGTTGACTCTCCACCACTACGTCATTTGAAAAATGGCAGAACGGCAACCACCAGCAGAGTGAAGTCCTGTATGGAAGTACGTTGAGAAGTTAAATGAGAAGGAAATGCAAACTTTGTAAGATGGATTTGAGGTACAGTAATAATAGCAGGGGTTAGAACCGATTCAGGGAACAGAACCGAAAACCGGTAAATAAATAGATAATGCCTATGATCACAAGACGCCCAGCGCTTCAAGCCAAGCCTCCTCCTCCACTCGCTCTACCTGCAAAATTTCTGTTGCATCTTGTACCCGACACTCGTCTTTCCATCACGCATGTAAACACTTCACTGATCTATAGCTTGCCTGCTCCATAGCTTGCCTGCTCCATAGCACAGTATAGTGATTTAATGTCAAACTAAATCTAAAATAATCAGTTTAAAAAGGAACATAAAGAACTAGTACCTTTTGGGGGGATTGAACCGGTTCAGGACTTTATTTTTGTTGCAACCCCTGAATGGTAGCACAGGTGCAATGCACCGAGACTCAACCCGTTGCCGGCAGCAGCACAGCTGCATTGTGAATTCACGTGGAATTGTGTGACATTTTCTTATAGTTTTAATGTAAAACTCTAGATGGCAGTAGAAGAATAAAATGTACTCGGTTCAAAATGGAGATGGCCTAAATAGAGCTCAATGACGGGTTTCCCACCAGTAATTACCAGTTGGAGGGCCATTCAAATATATTTATTTCCAGTCATATTTGGTAAACATAAGAGCATGATAGAGATATAATCTTTATACATGTCCCATTATGACGTATGTGAGCGCACGGGCAGCGCCATTGAGGCCCTCTCCATTTTGTAGTAGTCATTTTCTTTTTCTCGTATAACAGACTGAAAGAGTGCATACTGCCAGCTAAAATGTGTTGTTTGAATAGGTATAAAGCAAAGGTTGGGGATTTACTGCCACCTACAGTTACGGAAAGTTCGCTCAGATCCCACCTGATGTTCCGGATGGAATCATGTGATCCTTCCTTTACCAATAGGAAGGCCAACCCAGTTTACTACTTTAAAATGGTGGTCCTTTATCTAACTCCATGGTGGTAAATTCCCACTTACCACTTGATTCCGAACTTGATTCCGAACGCAGCATAAACTTTGTCAATATTTTTATGTCACCAGGTCCAGTCAGCCAATCAGGTGTTGTGTTGTTCATATACTTTGCTCAGTTATTGAGATGTCAAGTCTCTGGCTGCTGCTAGCAGTAATTTAAGTAAATGACAAGCTTGGCATTCAAAATGGCCCTGATTGCTTGCAATTCATTGTTGAGCCATATGACAAGAGCTTCTTGTAAATATCACCTCTCATCAGCAGGTGTTCATATAGCGGTCATGGGAATCAACTGGTTAGTCTCAATGGGATAAAATGTATATTTTTCATTAGGGAACTATAGTGGATGGCTAAGTGCTAATGTGAAAACATAGATAACGTGCATTCAGATTGTTGTATCCCGATCTGAAAAAGGTTAAACTTATTTTAGCTAGGGACAAGACTTTTTCCTATGTATCCTATGTCCCCATCTTTGTTAACCCAACTGTCACCGTGTCACTTATGGCTGGCCTAGACTGGATTGGTGGTGCTGCTGTGCCTCTGTGCGTGTGTGTTTGTGGCTGAAAGATGTATAAAAACAAGCACACAGCATTGCAATCTCCATAGACAAACATTGGCTGTAGAATGGCCTTACTGAAGAACTCTGACTTTCAACGTGGCACCATCATATGATGCCACCTTTCCAACAAGTCAGTTAGTCAGATTTCTGCCCTGCTTGAACTGCCCCGGTCAACTGTAAGTGCTCTTATTGTGAAGTGGAAATGTATAGGAACAACAACGGCTCAGCCGCGAAGTGGTAGGCCACACAAGCTCACAGAACAGGACCGCCGAGTGCCGAATCGCGTAAAAATCGTCTGTCCTCGGTTGCAACACTCACTACCCGAATGCATAGTGCCAACTGTAAAGTTTGGTGGAGGAGGAATAATGGTCTGGGGCTGTTTTTCATGGTTCGGTCTAGGACTCTTAGTTCCAGTTAAGGGAAATCTTAACGCTAGAGAAAACAATGACATTCTAGAATATTCTGTGCGTCCAACTTTGTGGCAAAAGTTTGGGGAAGGTCCTTTTCTGTTTCAACATGACAATGCCCCAGTGCACAAAGCGAGGTAAATACAGAAATGGTTTGTCGAGATTGGTGTGGAAGAACTTGACTGGCCTGCACAGAGCCCTGCCCTCAGCCCAATCGAACACCTTTGGAATGAATTGGAACGCCAACTGTGTGCCAGGCCTAATCGCCCAACATCAGTGCCCGACCTCACTAATGCTCTTATGGCTGAATGGCAACAAGTCCCTGCAGCAATGTTCCATCATCGAGTGGAAAGGAAAGTTGTTATTGCAGCAAGGGGGGACCAACTCCATATTAATACCCATGATTTTGGAATGAGATGTTCGACGAGCGGGTGTCCACATGCTTTTGGTCTTGTAGTGTAGTTCTGGACGCAAATCTGTAATCAGAAATGATTGGAAAATGAGGAGGGCTTAATGTGCACATATAAACAGATATGTCAGTCCAGCTTGAACCAAAAATAATACTCTTACTCTCACAAATGATTTTCTAAGTTTCATTTCAGTGCTGCTCAACTCAGGCTGTTCATTTTCAGAATCCTGAGAAGGATAAAGATTTGTTTTAGGATAAACAGAACTACAGCCATTTAGTGACGCACCCTAAACTCGTACATTAGCAAAGGGCTCAAATTTGATCAAATTGTGCCCCCTTGTGGCATATTGACAGAACAACTTCCACCACTTGATAAACTACATGATTCATACACATTACCTGAATGCTCGCCGGTCAGTCTCTCTCCCTCTCAATATAAGGAAGGTGCTCCCAATGTTCAGTATACTCCGTGTATATTTTTTTCTACTGCCCTTTTGAATAAAACGTAATTTATTTAAAATGTTGTAATTGTAATAGCGTAGTGAATTGTTGTTCTCAGGGCACCATTGCAAATTAGACCCTGTTCTCAATTGGTTTCCCTGGTTAAATAAAAGTTAATAAAACAATTATAATAATACCCTCCTTGACAGAACTTACACTTGACAAGCTACATTATTCATACACAGTACCATCCTTTACACAGCCAGTGTTTCACTAACATGATTTCTGAACTCAAAATCCACCCTTAGCCGCTATCCGAACTAGGCACTGCTGTAGATCTTAGGTTAAAGATGGAGTATTTGCGTTGCCATGCGGGAAGGGTGGAATTTTGGCCATGTTGCTTATTTTATTCACATCTACAGTGCCTGTATTCAACAGTGCTGATCTAGGACAAGTTTTGCCTTCGAGATACAATTAATTATGATTATATGGACAGGGGGAACCTGATCCTAGATTACCACTCCCACTAAGATGCTTTTTGAGGGATTAGCCTACAGTGATATTTGTTGTCCTCAGTGTGGATCAAGGAGAAGAGGCCAATTCAGACTATTGAGATGTTCCAGTTGAAGGGTACGTTTTTCCACTTTGAGCAGCCTACAATTATCTTCATTTTATGGTCAGGGTTAACCCTGTTGGAGCAGTGGTTGGCAAGTTAGCAGCATTGCACTGGTTGTTACAATATATTAATTCCTAAAAGTCTAAGCTGTTGGGGGGTGGGATCATTTCCCTATTTGATTTTAGGACCCCTTTTGGTATCAAAAAATATATAAAAAATGTTACGATAAAATATTCAATTTCGCCTTTACTACTATTGCCCATAGAAACACATCATAAATGGCAACAAAAAAAGACAGTAAAAAAGTAAAGCATAAGGAATAAGGTTTTGAAGTGTCTGACCTATAAGTAGAAGTTGTTTTTTTTTACACATATTTAACCCCCTTTTTTTTAGTAGGTACAAAACTACCTTCATACTTCCATGTATTTTTTCAAACCGGTACAGGTTACCTTCAGACGAAAGAAGCGGAGACCATCATGGTGTTCATATGAGAGTCTCATCTTTCCAAAGAGTGGTCTTATTAGTTTGTAGGCCAAAACAACGTTTTAGTGAGAAGGGAGAATTTCGGGATGTCTCATGGTCTGACAAACACAGCTGCAGCCCGGATATCTCTAGCTTAAACTGACGGATTTTGATTGGGATTTTTAAAATTATGTTACTTAGATTGACGCACCGGTGTGTCAATAGACTCTAGGGAGTTTTTACTTGTATCGTATTGTATTCTTTCATAAATGCAATCACATTCACCATAGAAATGTCGCTCCCCTCCAGTGTTTTCTTCTTGCGGGCAAGATTTGGGTTCCAGTGACACACCAGGCTGTCCTTCTGAACACTGTAGTTCTTGTGTCCGATCAGCCAATATGTGTTATTTTTCCCTTTACTCTGAGAGAGGAAATGCTGTTTTATTTCATAATAGCTCAAACACAAATCACAGTAAGGATTAGAAAACAGGAAATTCAATTCCCCCTCCCCCACCCATTGCTTTGAACAGAAATCTCTCACGCACTTATTAGAGCTAATCTGATGACTTTTGACTTGTAAGTTAATTAGCTAGAGAGTTTGGATGGGTCCCAAATAATTATACACTTCACCGGCACTCCACCGGGTCTATTGACAGTTCATTACACAGTACGTCTCCCCTCTATGTCAGTGTGAGGACAGTTTACCTACTAAGTATCCTAATGATGTTATAATGTTCAGTAGATTTAATAAGTGAGGTGATGATCATGCTGTCAAACTGTAACTTAGTCATTCAACAGTCATGATGTGAGCTTCTCCATTCCACTTCGATGGAGACAGTATATAGAGGACATGAATAGCCAATGATTTGCTCAGAGTAACAAGTGAAACTAGACATTTCTCCAAAAAGCAATATATATATATATATATATATATACACACATGTATATATATGAAAAAAAGTCCAGATTAATTTGGTTTTCCCAAGGAAACTATTATAAGGTTTGCTCTATTCCCAAACAGTCTCACCTTCACCTCGTTCTCTCCTCTCAGATGGAGCTCGTAGACACAGTCCTTCATCAGGGCCAGGTAGGTGGCTGAGCTGGCGTGGATCCTCTGAGCTGACGCTGACACAGACACACACACACAGCATTGGGAACAGGTGCCTGCATACTGTACTGCATGTGTGTGTGTATACCTACGCAGGCTGGTGGACTCCATTCTGGAGGTGTGTTGACAGTATCTCCAAACAGGCCGTATCTGGGCATCTTGTAGCTGACAATACCTGCCACACATGGACCTGGAGCAAGGAAAGCAAATGGAGAGAAAGACAAGCTTGCTATACCATATTTGACTCACTGATCTTTACATGGGCAATAACTCCATACAATAATCCCAAATTATAAAAAGACAATCAGGTTATAGACTTATATCAAACCTACCACAATACATATGCAATGTATATTACCACACATGAAGTTCCCTCTCAGGAAATAAAAGTAACTTGAATTTAATTTTAGTATTGCTTGCATACACAAACTGTACGTCTCAAAACTCACAGCATCTGCCTGTTAGGTGAGATTATCAGGTACTTTGCAGCACCCAAAACCCTTATGTGATATGATTTGAACATGGGTATGTGTGTGTTTTGTCACCTGTGTGTATTCCTGCGCGAAGCTGTGGGGTATGGCCACCTATCTGACGCCTGGCACCAAGTCCAGCAACATTTTGGCTCTCGTCAGCGTGCTTGTCCCCGTTCCTCTCAGGCAGGCCCCTCACCACCATGTAGGCATCGTCTATCGTCTCAACCTGGGGGACCAAATACAATGGGTCCACTCATGATCAGGCCATGTTGGATAGATCAAAAACATCCCAATACGTACACACTATTTTGTATAAAGTCATGTATAGGCCGTGCATACTGATTAGTCTGATAAGATGACTCTGTTTGTATGTTTGACAACAGCTGGTAATCAGATAATGGGACAGGCTGTACCAAAATGAACGAATGGGAGGGGAAACCCCAATTCTGCATTAGATGACCACTTCTCAGTAAGGATGTTGATATTTGTTCAGTTTTAACTAAACAGTATGTTCTAAATAGTATGCTGTATGGTTAGTACACAGTGTAGGGTGATTCCACGCCATCGCAGATCGTTCTGGCAATTCTTACATACACACTTCATTGGGAGGAAGGATGTTTAACATGCTTTTTACATTTTTATTACAAACGATTTTTGAGAAAATCATAATGAAAGTGTCCATTTTAGGCCCTTTTTAGAACCGTACGGACATCTTGGTGTCATTATACTACTTATAGTGTGCTCTAAGATACAGAGTTTGCCTTGATTCTGAGAAATTAACTATGAACAAATTCAACATTTGTGGTAGCAGGATTACAAGATGTTATATTTATGCACCAAATGGTTGTTTTATGAAATCTTTCCCTTTCTGAGTTAACTGAGAGGAGTGTTTTTGAAGCTTGGCTTATGGCTTACACTAGCTTCCTGCAGTTAGTATGGATGTGTGGTCAAGGGAAATGAGATTTGCTAGATAGCTTGGGCTGACAATGACTTGGTGATAACTACCTAAAGCTGGCATTCTATAGACAAGATGTGGTGTGTGTGTGGAACCCGAGATAGTCTGGAAGAGTCTAGAACAATACCTCATTGTCTCATCTTCCTGGCATCTGGGACACTAAGTTGGGTTGGGGGTATAACACCATCCTGTGTGGATAACCAAGGTGGCTCAGGGGAGTTGGAACCAGTCTGACTTAGCATTTTTAAGTCCTATATAAAGGTCTCTGTTTTTATCATTATCAGTTAGGCTCTCGGCCCAACAGTCTTTTCATAAATACAACAATGAATCGATATTGAATATAAATGATTGTTTGAAGAAATGACAGTCTCACTTGAATAGAATATTCCACCACACATTACAAATATTATTATGAATTACGTTTTGCATTGTGCTTATTTTTTAGACATTGTTTGAAACAATATACTCTTCAAAATATATCAAATCTTCGAAGGAATTTTAAATTTTATACATATAAATTGACATAGGATTTAACCCAGTGTTTTACCTAAAAGGCTCAGATTTGTCTGTTTCCATATACGCAGGATGGCACCTGTGTTTCACTGGGCCATGGCTTTGGTGGACCTGCTCTCACTTGGGGCCAATAACAGAAATGGCTAACTGTGAACTTTAACACACTTTAACACCTTCTCACAAAGCAACTGTTTTGATTATGCAGAGGTCAGCCCTAGCACAATTTCCCTAGTATAACATAAGGGTGTATACACTAGTGTAACACTGGTGTTCAGTGGTGATTTTAGCATGTAAATCTTCGTAGGGTAAACTCAACTATTTTGTTTAGATGTATGCCAGCAAAGCCACTACACAACACTAAACAATACATGAATTGCACTATAACAGTGTCCACAAACTGTTAGGGCCTACAAAAAGCTGTCACGACAGTGGAGCTTTCCTTTCAGCATCATGGAGTGAATCCTTACCACTGCTACACCTGACTATCAGTGGAGCCTCATCTGGCAGCAAAACAGTTCATTCAGCCTCATTTACTGACTTTTAAGAACCATAGCTGACATGGCCGACTTGCTTAAACAAATGTGGTTTTTACTGACTCCTTGTGGATTTGTGTAAATTGATAAGAACCTTTTTGTCCTTCAACAATAACAAACACCAACATGAGTTTGGACTTTTGAACCATTCACAAGGATTATTACATTTATGTTCAATCATTCATAATGTTTGTTCTTCATTAACACTTATCATTAACACTTAGCTCCAAGTATAAACAAGTGCAAACAAACGAGCTGTGATGAGGTAGGACTATTCGTTCAGCACTTTTAAAATGGAAACCGACAGAAATTCAAATAGATTCAGATAGCGAGAGAGACGCGGTTAGCCTACCATTTGAATTATTTTATTTTATGTGGTTAAAAAGGAAGGCCTATGTTTATGGTCTAAATTGGGCAAACACAATAACAACTGTAATTACATGGCTCTATTACTGAACTTTTTGTTGAAAACAAATATTTGAATGGGAAGAGTGTCACTGGGAAACATGGTTACAGACCCAACAACATATAGAATCCGCTTCTCGTGAAGAAAAGCACGAGCTAATTTATACAGCAGCATACAATACACTTTTGTGCTGTGTTCACTTGAACAGGAAGGTGGAGCAGTGATTCTTCTTGTGGGCAAGTTTTGTCATCAAATATACATGAATATGTCAAATTATATTTCAGAATGTAGCAATACTCCACTGTAAAATGGTTGTGGCTATTTTGCTTCCACTGGTCCTGGGGTAAAAGACATTAATTTTACCCAGTACCAGGAAATTTTAGCCAAAAAGCCAAAAGCCTGTCGGCCTCTGCTAAGAGGCTGAAACTAGAACGTGCTTTCCATCCGATCCTGCAAACTATGTTACAAGAATGTGGTATGATTTTGTTTGCTCTGGACTCCAGAGAAGTGACATGATATTAGCTGATAACATGAAAGACTTTCAGCTCCAAACTCAGGTGTTAAAAGTAGTTTATTTATGTAGCTTATCTTGCGTTTTGAAAATGCATCACCATTTATGGCTATGTGCGCGCATATTCGCGGATGCACACACGCAAGTGCATGCGGGGTCGCAGATTCGTGGGTCAAATAGTTTGCGAACTACTGGGATACATGATAGTGGCTACATATGCAGTCTCTGAGCAATTGTATTAGTATATATATATATATTTTTAATACAATATATCTTGTTTCTTTTATGCAATCATTTTTTGTTATATTTATCAATGGTGTCAATCACACCACACTAGTTTCGGTAAGTAGTAGGCAAGAACAAGTCCAATCCAATCTCCATGTAGGCTACACAGTCCAGTCTTTACTTGTAGACGTTATAGGAGTCGATGCGATTGTCGAGCACATGTACAGATTGTTCAGCATCCCCATAACTCGCAGAGGGGTGCAGGAGGCTGAGATAGTGGTGAAACCAACAATATCAGAGAAGAAAATAGTGACCTGTATAGAATGACAGGAAAAACAAGATGCCTCTCTTAATTCATCATATGGTAAATTGTGTGTGCAAAGTATGCTGTGCATGTGAAGTACATGTATATAGTTGACTCCATTGTGATTTAACTCTCGTTTACAAGACAGACAGTGGTCCAAAGTAAACATGGGTAAATGGAGTAAGTGTCATTTGTAAGTGTACTGTACAGTTCTATTGTATACTTATATGGTCTCTTTGTCTAGCAGCGGAATAATGGGGGTTCCTCAGGAATCTGTCTTATGACCTTTCCTCTTTAGCTTACATGACCTTCCTCATGTGTGTCATGATGTTGATAGCCAAATGTATGCAGATAATATTGTGATTAGTGTTCCATTTTGAGAATGTTACAATACTGGGACTCAAAGGCTGCATTTAGACAAGCAGCCCAATTCTGATATTTTTACATTAATTGGTATTTTGACCAATCAGATCAGCTCTAAAAAAATATCTGATGCGTAAGATCTGATGTGATTGGTCAAATGATTAGAATTGTGCTGCCTGTGTGAACGCAGCCATAGAAGCCTGTATCAAAACGGACCACATCCCCTTTGGTAGCCAATAGCCCTGAGCAAAGTGCTTTTGGCCCAGCTGGTTCAAGCCACTCAATAAGATGGATGCAATTTTCACCCGTGTAACCTGTTTTATCTCCTAATGAATATGGAACACCGTAATTACAGGTAATCATGACAACAATAAGAACAAATAAACCAAATGTAAGAGTTCATTCAGCACAATGGTTTGGTGATTTTGACAACCTATTTCACCAACAGAGTCCCTTAACATGACAAGGCTCTCACAGGAATTTGTTTAAATTGTAAAAGTGATGAGGGAGAGAAAGGGTCTCATCTTGATGCTATTTAAGTTGGTTATAGAAATGTCAAGGAGTTTCTTTAAATTGAAAGTTGTTGTTATACCCGTTAAGAAAGCATGGGTTCTTGATAGCAGTGGTGTAAAGTACTCAAGTAAAAATACTTTAAAGTACTACTTAAGTAGTACTATTACTATTTTTTGACAACTTTTACTTCTACATTCCTAAAGAAAATAACGTACTTTTTACTCCATACATTTTCCCTGACACCCAAAAGTACTCATTACATTTTGAATGCTCATCAGGGAAGGAAATAGTCAATTTCACTCACTTATCAAGAGAACATCCCCAGTCATCCCTAATGCCTTTGATCTGGCGAACTCACTAAACAAACATACTTCATGTGTTAATTATGTCTGAGTGTTGTATTGTGCCCCCGTAAATAAATAAAATGGTACTAACAAGGAATTTTAAATCATTGCTACTTTGGTACTTAAGTATAATGATTAATTACATTTACTTTAGCTAATTCAGTATATTCTGAACCAAATACTTTCAGACTTCTACTCAAGTAGTTATTACTGGGTGACTTTCACTTGAGTCATTTTCTATGAAGCCATCTTTACTTTTACTCAAGAATGACAATTGGGTAATAAACACACAGGAATTCACTTGATGGAACAGCACAAAATGGAATTGAGCGACATGATTGAACTGAAGCCCCACATCTCCTCAGATCAATCAAACACACCTTCTCGTAGCTCTCTGCCTCCATGTGCTTCTGCTACCACAGCTGCTTGGCCACCATCTGGTGCAGGAGGTCCTCGGTCAGTTGTCTCTGGCGCTTCAGGTCCTCGGTCCTCTCTCGCAGGCTACGTGCAAAATTCTGGGTCCACGCCGTCATCTGCTTGAAGGACATCAGCACCAGTGGTTAGATCAGGCAGGCAGAGTGATCTGCTGGCACTGCCCAGTCCAGAAGACCCACATGGGTGTCCCTCAGGGCCTGGAAGCCAGTCTGAGAGCCTGTGAGGACGCCCACTTTGACCACCATGTCAGATGCTGAAATCTGCCAAGGGGCAGAGACGAAGACGTATGCGTTGACTGAGGCTGTTGGTCAGGTTGAGCTTTAGGTGAATGTTTTCCATCCAACAGTCATGCAGTGTTTCTGACGAGAGCTGGGCAAAGGCTAAGCGGCTCAGTGCGTGGATCCACTTCTTGTGAAAGTCAGCTTGGGTTCCAATGGAAGAGAGTTCACTGAACTGGTGATTGAGTTCCAGGAATGTGACCATCAGTCTCAGTGAGAAGACATCTTTCCAGTCTGAAAACTTCTTGACCTGACTAATGTCCTGGAGTCTGACAATCGTCAAGGAGACCACAGGCTTAACTAGTAGAAAGAGGAGGAAGGGAAGTGCTACTAAGGTACACAATAGTACATTTTGGTAGACAGAAGGTGCTCTTTGGTAAAAAGGGTCAATTGGTCATCAAAAAGAAAGAAGGAACAAGATATTTCATATAATTAAGTACAAAGAAATAATACAATGTCCTCTTATGAACAACTTTTCCAATTAGCCCTAATTAGAAGAGGGCGTAGTTACAAAATTGATTGGACACACCTAGTAAGCAATACTATACACATTATGGGGAGCTGATGACAGCAAATGGACCTATCACGAACCTACAGGAAGGGTGAGAAATCCAGGCCACTAAATACCCTGGTTGAAAAACAGATATGGATTTCTCACCCTTCCTGTAGGTTCGTGATAGGTCCATTTGCTGTCATCTAGTGGACATTTTGCTCAATTGCCCTCAGCTATGTTTAGACTGTTGTTGTTCATGTTTTGCTGTGTTCTAGTGTACTATGGAATATATTGCTTTCTTATTCTCGACACTTCTCCCAGTCATATGTAAGGTTAGAACTACCTTTCTAAATGTTCTGAAACTTCTAGCTTGGAGTTGCATTTTTATGATAACATAGCTACAGTATTTCACTTTTTAATGTGTATAGCATTGCTTACTAGGTGTGTCCAATCAATTGTGTAACCACTCCCTCTTCTAATTAGGGCTAATTGGAAAAGCTGTTCAAAAGAGGACATTGTATTATTTCTTTGTACTCCCTGGCGAAGGCCATACACCCGAAACGCATCGGATTTTTAAAACTTTGTTTCTATTGAACATGCCATACAAATAAAGGCATTTTAATTAATTATATGAAGCGTGCCTTGGTCCTCCTTTCTTTTTGGAGAACACAGGATTGTTGTTGTCCTCAGCTCATAATTGTTGTTGTCCTCACCTCATAATCACAGGTAAAATGTCGGTCAGTGGTCTTGACTTGTCTCCTTACTCCTGTACCATGTGCATAGACTTCTTGTGTTTTGGAGTTCACCTATAAGTTGGAGAAAAGCCGTGGTCCTACGTGAAGTCAGCTCGTCGAAAGCCGCCTTTGTGGCGCGCAGCAGGTCCAAGTTAGAGCTGAGGTCAATGGAGACTGAGCCAAGCAGAGCCAGAAACTAGAGCAGACAAGCAGTTAATATGCGACGAACAGTGCAGTTACTGCCAAGACACGGAGAGGGAGCACCTGCAACAACAAAAAAGATATGAAAAAAAGATATACCTAGATAAGGATCTATGATTACATAATTTTAAAAATGCAATAGACTTATTGTATGAAATATGATGATTAAATAATGCAATTATAATTTTACAACCTTAATAGATACAAGTGGGATATACATGTTTTTGTTTAATAATACTTTTTTTTTTTAATTAAGCACTTTTCATAACCCCCAAAGTCACTTTACAAACACAAGAAAACCACATGAAAATAAGCAAGTATATAAAAATACCCTTAACATGAGGACAGGCTCGCCATGGACAACACCAAACATGGCTGACTAACCAGGGAAGTGAACTAGATAGGCTTATCTGTTGTTTGAGGATAAACGCTGTGAATACATTGGTATACGTTTGTTTTATTGTTCTGCTTAAACTTAGTGTGGGAAAAAAGTTAAACGAAATGCATTTGTTTATTGGATATAATGTTGATATTTATCATGGTTTTTACAAAAAAAAGAAGCATTTTAGCTAGGCTTTTCAAGTAAACCAAGGTTTTGTAGGTTTGTAGGCTATTAACATTTAACAAAACAATACTCACAATTGCCTGCAAATTTTTGCATTCGCTGTCGGCTTCCTCTTGCGTCGTTGGTGCAACTCTCCTTTTATGTCTGCTCTTCTGCATTTTGGTAAATATTATTTTCAGAGAAGCCGAGGACAGAGTCAGGGATGCGAGGCATTCCTTTTTCATGTAACGTTACTCCAAAGATGACTTGGACTCGTCGTCCCGAAAGTAAAATGCGGATATCAAAGTTATGATGTAGTCCTATATTTTTATGATGCAATTTAAAGAGAATAGAAGGCAGACATGGTTAATTATTACAAACATGTCTCATTTGGCCCCGCAATATTGCTTGTTCCGGATATCAAAGCCTTATAAATAGGATGCAACTAGTGACGTGTGTTGGATAATTGTGTGGTTTAATTTCTGCAAAGGGAGGAATACATGCCAATAAAGTCTCTCACCTCATTTCACCAAAGGCTTTTCAACAGAAAAAAGTAATACATTAAATTCTAACTCAATTTATCTTGCTTCTCTTTGAAATACATGTTCATATTGACATTTTTGACGACATTCTACAAAACGGGCTAATCAACAATTTCCCATCAAATTAAGAGTTAAAATATCCTGTGTTATTACACTCAATATATTTCGTTCCAACATACATTTTGAGGTAACAAGTTGGCTACTGCTGGGCATAATCTTACCTGCACGCAAATCTATGGACTCCTATTGAGTTTCTTACTTATTTAATGATTTGTGTTGTTTTCCTTTATCGGAAAATCTCCTAAATTAGTTGAACATTTGTGTTTCCATGAAGTGGGGAAGTAAATCTGCAATGTGTAACTTTTTGGGAAACCCAACCAAATTCACATAGAAATGTGAGTTATACATCTTTCATTCGCAATGAAAGCAACTGTAAGAAGTAGACATGTTCTATGTGCAATATTTCTATCCTTCCTGTGTGTAAGTTTAGTTTTTGCATCTTCTACTTTCGGTTTTGTACTCCAGCTTCAAACATCTCAAAAAACTTTTTGGGTTATGAAAAATAGCGGTGTAAATGGTACAATGATTCTCTACACTATACTTGATTGTTTTGTCACACAAACTGAAATTAGGAAAACCAGTAGAATTTCAGCAACCAGGAAATGGAGAAGCGATTTCTGCATATTGCATCTTCAATGAATAGTGTGTAATTGCTTTTGCTGTATATGGGTCTCAATGACAGCTGCATCCACCCTTGAATATTTGCTTATCTATTCTTGAATACTTAAAAAGGGAAATAAGGGGAAATTACAGTATGCCGAATACTGGAACAAGGGACCAAGGGAAATAACTAGAATGCAGTTATTGATTTGCCTAATTCAGTGTGGGCTCCATAATAAAAGGAAAATCAGAGAAATACTTATTGTCATGCATTTAAACCCCATGTTGCATTACTAATTAAGCCTTGTGGGTTTTGACCATCTTTGATATCATTTTATTTTTGGTGGGGTGAGAGAACGCAAAGGACATTCAATTCTGTGGAAAACAACATGTAGTTTAAGAGCTATTTACCATCCTTTGGTAATTAAACCAATTTAATTAAAAACATAATTAAAACCCCTTCACACGTGCATAGAGCCTAATAACTTTGATTAGAAATACAGATTTCACTTTCAATTCACAAACAAGTTAATGTATACTGTCAGAAATGGTTTAACATATTTACATCTTAATTCAAATTCTTTGTATACATTTATTCTTTATCCAAATTGAAATCAACTTACAACATATTTTCCCCCAAATCACATTATCATACAATATTCAAATACAATCCAACCAAATTCTAGGTGTAATCAGAATAAATTAAACTTGTTAAGGCACACTCAGTAGTTAGTTACAAACAAAATAACTGATGCGAAAAAAGCCCTTAAAAATGCTATATAAACAAAGATGAACAATAAATGCAAAAAGAAAACACAAAAACTGAAGAAAACAATTAAGTCACACTTCACAATAAATCAGAGTTGTAGAAACTCAGCTTATCTAGTAATTAAGTTCATGTGCATTATTTCTCTAAATCATGGTGGATCAATTAACATAATGTGCTGCAACCACACATTTAAATGTTAAGAGTAGACAAATCTACTACATGTCCAAATGTAATTCTATTTCAGTTTTAATGTGTCAGAGTGAACAGTGTGAAGTGACAGTGGAAACTGGAAACATACAGGCTACAAAACCCATTTAAGTAAACCAACTAAAAGAACCACGGCTCATTTAAATGTCAATGTTTACATCTCAATCCATTTTTAATGGAGATAATTTTGTCAAGCTGCAATAATAACCACTTATGAAGTCGTAAATACCAGTTGGATGTGTTCACCTGCATTGAACTCGTTGACAACCACAGATTGGCTAATGGCCAACAAGTCAACCACAGATTGGCTAATGGCCAACAAGCTGAGTCAACCACAGCATTAATAGCTGTACTTTTAGTTGATCAAATTACGGTGTTCAAAAACAATATTAATAGATTGCTTTTTATAAATAATGTTTTGTTGGATTAAATTGCTGAACATTTTGTTATCGAGGTCATTTCCTTAGTAGGTGACATCAAAGGTCATCATGTGGGAGAAGTAGGAGCTCAGGGATGATAAACACGTTTTCCTCTAGTAATTACCAGTTGGAGGGGCATTCAAGTGGATTTTCCCCAGTCGTATGCGGTAAATACCACCTTCCCACTTGGTTATGATCGCAGGGTAAAATATATATGTGTGTAGCTTGGGTTAGGTTTCCACCATCTTGAAAAAAGGTGAAGGGATAACTGACATTTTTCAGAATTCCATATGGTAGAAACAAAACAGAGCTATGTCTAGAACCATATAAATAGAATTTGTTCAAACCGAGGGGGTCATCCAGCCAAAATAAATGGAAGCATGGTAAACAGTGACAGACTTTCGTTAGCCTTGCCAATGAAAGAGGTCATCAGGTGAGGTGAGCTTCATTCTCTGAATTCAGCTTCAACATGTTTCTCTGAATTCAGCTCCAACATGTCAAAAGTCAAATAAACATTGACCATCTCAATACAAATCATTGACCAACAATGACATGAACAGTAACACACTTTATGGAAATGTAATTTGTCTCATGCTGCCATCGCTGGCTGCTACTCTGCACCTGTGATGTCATGGCTGCTTCCTAAGCTTCCATTTCCTCACTTGGCTTCGTCACCTGGTGAGGTTAAAGGGGAGGGTTACAAACAGGAAGAGGAAACAGGAAATGCAAGGCTGTTTACTGAAGCAAGCTCCTACTGGCTGACGCCCCAATCCCAAATCGACAATAGAGCTAATTTAAACCAGGGCTTCTACCCCCTGAGCAAATGTGGAGATCTGAGAGGATTGGAAAGGTGTAAGAAATTTGGCAGAAATTCCACCTGGCACATTAGAAAACAATGTTAAGCTACTGCAACATTGCATTGGCCGTCGTCAAGACCACAAGAGCATAATAGCATAGGAGCTAGCGGCTAGGAATCGGTTGGGGATAGGCCAAATACCTATCCCCACATACGTATGAGAAACAGCAAGCTCTCTGAATATCAGCGAGAACCAAGTCCTTCTGTCAATTTCATTTCTTAATTTAGTCAGAGTGAATCAATAGAAACCACCATCCAAAAAAACAGCCCAATCAAAACAATGTAACATGGTGAAAGGGATTTACTGGCAGCACTCAGTCAAAACTAATAAAAGGCAACCACTTACAGTAGAAATGTTCCTCCTTTGTAATGCCCATTATTATAAAACAGAGACATCTAATTTTGCAACCAATGCTGTAGATAGATGGGTATTTGTACATGATTGGAGACAGGCATCAAGAAGCTTTCGGATAATTCCCGGACTAGTTCGTACCACCACGTTGGAGCCGTTTGTGTTCCAGTTTTGGTGTCTCTCTAATTTTGAGACATAGCACAGACAGTTCCTTAGCCTAGCCTTATACTGTAATGTTATACTGAACAAAAATATAAATGCAAAATGCAACAATTTGAAAGATTTTCCTGAATTACAGCTCATATAAGGAAATCAGTCAATTGAAATAAATTCATTAGGCCCTAATCTTTAGATTTCACATGACTGGGCAAGTGCACAGCCATGGGTGGGCCTGGGAGAGCATAGGGCCTACCCACTGGGGAGCCATGCCCAACCATTGGGGAGCCAGGCCTAGCCAATCAGAATGAGTTTTTCCCCACAAAAGGGCTTTATTACATGCAGAAATACTCAGCACCCGCTCAGACGATCCCACAGGTGAAGAAACCGGACGTGGTCTTGGGCTGGCGTGGTTACACGTGGTCTGCAGTGTGAGACCGGTTGGACGTACTGACAAATTCTCTAAAACGACGTTGGAGGCGGCTTATGGTAGAGAAATTAACATTCAATTCTCTGGCAACAGCTCTGTTGGACATCCCTGCAGTCCGCATGCCAGTTGCATGCTCCCTCAAACCTTGAGGTCTGTGGAATTGTGTTGTGACAAAACTGCAAATTCGATTGGCCCCAGCACAAGGTGCACCTATGTAACGATCATGCTGTTTAATGAGCTTCTTGATATGCCACACCTGTCAGGTGGATAGATGATCTTGGCAAAGAATAAATCCTCACTAACAGGGTCGTAAACAAATTTGTGCACAACAGAGAAATTAGCTTTTTGTGAGTATTGAACATTTCTGGGACCTTAAAATTTAGCTCATGAAACATGTTCATATTTTTGTTCAGTGTACTTTAAACCTCTCGAAATTAGTATGCCGTGTATCAAATTGAGATGGTAGTAACTAGGCTACAATAGAAGCGAACAGAACTGAAAAGATTGGAAACCCACATTTACACCATTGTTGATTGAGAAGAGACTTCAAGGCACCAGTATAGGGATTAAAAAGAGGGTGAACTCATCTTAAACAACATACATTAGCTACACTAGAGGCTTATGGTTGGGGGAAAAAATATTTGTTTGCTTTCACACAGACGGGAAATGCTATTAGGCTACATTTGGAAATATATGTAAGGGTTTGGAAATCGATGGATTAAAACAACTTGCATTACTGCATGTAGTGAAATGTTGAGAAACAGAACTGGGAAGGTCCACCACTTTAAATGAGGACTAACACTGGTGCGTTCAATGACAGAAGTTTTCAAATAAAATTTGAATGTTAGAATGTTTTCCTAATAGGCTATGTATTGCAAAATAAATTGTGCCTTACTTTCCGATTAGAGCATTTGTCGTCAAATGTCTTCACAAACTGATTCATTTCACACAAAATGAGAAATCACCAAATAAATTATTGGTTGTACGGAAGACAGCAGAAGAAAAGGGCGAGGCTGAGCACAGCAATTATGCAAATCCACTCCAAAAAACATCCCAAGCACACATCCAAACTATGTCCCTGCTGAGACAGAGAAAGACACCCGAAGAGGAATGAAAGTGAAAGGGAATTCTCCACCACACACAAAAAACTAAGCGAGAAGAGCACAATTTGGACAGTTTTTGTTCATCAGTTCAAAGCAGTTTGTTGTGTTTGTGTTATTATACCTTGCTTCTGAAGAGGGGCTTGGCGCTGGGGCCGCAGTACTCATTGTAGATGAGTTTGAAGAGGAAGAGGTGGAAGAGGGTGATGAGAGAAGCCACGCCGAACCAAAAGAGGAAGGGCAGGCCCGGGTCCTGCTTGGCCATGTGCTCCTCGTGTGCCAGGATGGCTTTGAGGTGCAGTGTGTGCCGCAGGTCCTGCAGGTGGCGCAGGTCCGTGGATATGTAGAGCAGTGGTGTGATGGGCTGCGTCACCATCACCGGGAACACGTGGCCCTTGGACTCTACCATTGACGACGTCAGCTCCACCGGCTCGTTGAGGCAGCCCGCCTCGCAGGCGTACAGCGCTACTGGTTTCTCCTGGGGCTTGACCGACAAATGCAGGAAGGGTTTGACCGACACGTGCAGGAAGGGCTTGCCCTCGGCGTCCAGAAGCACAGCCAGGTTGATCAGGTCCTGGTTGTAGTGGATGCCTCGCAGCGCATAGCTGTTGTGCAGCACGTCCGGGTCCGCCTGGAACTGCAGGTGGTTTTCGTTGAAAGAGAGGCCTCCGAAGCTGAGTACGGCACCCTGCATGACGCCATGGGCACCTGCCGCCACAAGCACCTTGCAACCCCTCTTCTGCAGGGTGAGGGTCCACAGGGTGACCAGCTGCAGGACTTGGGCCACACTGCTGACCCGCTCCGGCCACAGGTTATCGGCATGCATGGTGGCATGCCCACTAAAGCAGTGGTCGGCGTAGTTGAGGCTGGATTCCAGACGGGCGCGTTCTTCAGGGCCCAGGCGGCGGTCTAGCAGGGGTGCCGGCGAGGCCGAGAGGACGTAGTAGAGTGTGGTGTTGACCGTGGCGCTGGACGGCGTATGCGCATCAGTGATCTTACGCATCTCCACCCCTGCAGGAGACACACACAGTAGATTTGGAAACAGAAAATGGCTACATAGTCATTTGATCTAGAACTACATAATTCATTAGTTAGTCATTCATCATGATCAGATAGAATGCTTGTATTTTTGTAAATACTGGGTTGTGTTAATATCATCTGGGTCGTTACATTTGATTTCAATCTCTTTTTGACCGCACCCCTTTTGATTTGAACAAAAAAGTTTCCCATGTTAGAAGTAGTCAGAGTAATTGTTTGGACCTGAATGCCACAACATTTAGGATAGGGGTGCTCAAAGTTGACCCATTTTGCATACCCCACCCTACCATAAAGCATCCATGTCTTCATTACTGGAAAATATAAAAGGTTGAGTTTCATATAATTTACAAGCTTCCAAAACAGGGTTGCCAAAGTATTTGATAATTTCTTGGAAAAAAAGTTAAATAATAATAAGTTTAAATAACATTAACGTAAATGATCTAAAAACACTTTTTTAAATGTACACTGTCATTCAAAAGTTTGGGGTCACTTTGAAATGGCCTTGTTTTTTTGTCCATTAAAATTACATCAAATTGATCAGAAATACAGTTTAACAGGTAGCCTAGTGGTTAGAGCGTTGGGCCAGTAACCGAAAGGTTGCTGGATCGAATCCCCGAGCTGTCAAGGTAAAAATCTGTCGTTCTGCCCTTGAACAAGGCAACTGTTCCCCGGTAAGCCATCATTGTAAATAAGGATTTGTTATTAACTAACCTGCCTAGTTAAATAGGTTAAATAAATAAAAATGTTGTAAATCACTATTGTAGCTGGAAACGGCAGATTTTTAAATGAAATATAGGCGTACAGAGGCCCATTATCAGCAACCATCACTCCTGTGTTCCAATGGCACGTTGTGCTAGCTAAATCGAAGTTGATCATTTTAAAAGGCTAATTGAGCATTAGAAAACCCAGCTGAAAACTGTTGTCCTGATTAAAGAAGCAATAAAACTGGCATTTTTTAGACTAGTTGAGTATCTGGAGCATCAGCATTTGTGGGTTTGATTGATTACAGGCTCAAAATGGCCAGAAACAAATAACTTTTTTTCTGAAATTCGTCAGTCTATTCTTGTTCTGAGAAATGAAGGCTATTCCATGTGAGAAATTGCCAAGAAACTGAAGATCTCGTACAACGCTATGTACTACTCCCTTCACAGAACAACGCAAACTGGCTTTAACCAGAAAAAGTGGGAGGCCCCAGTGCACAACTGAGCAAGAGGACAAGTACATTAGATTGTCAAGTTTGAGAAACAGACACCTCACAAGTCTTCAACTGGCTGCTTAAATAGTACTTGCAAAACACCAGTTTCAACGTCAACAGTGAAGAGGTAACTCCGGGATGCTGGAAATTTACCAGAAAGTTTCAGACCCTTTGCAATCCTAGTTTGAACTATACAAGCGATACTCGCTTAGCCACGTTAGCTTCACCCTCATGTGGGTGCTAGCAAACAAGCTTGGTAGTACTAGGTATCAACAGCCATTGTCAGCCAATCCAGTAGGGTCTGGAAGCCATGGTGAGCTTCGACTGGTCACTTGCGCCACAATATCGTGGAGAATTTGCATAAAGTTTGTCTATTGCCAACTTTAGTCTCGCCCATGCTCACATTGCTCAACGGTTCCCCCCGCCCAGTCCGCTTCTCTCGCTTTCCTTCCAATGAAAGTGAATGGCTTCTGATATTTCACTGTACGATGCTGCTGTATATTACGAGACGCAGCCGGGTAAGCTTAGTCTCAACCGATGGTGGGCACAACACAAACACCTTAGATGATGTAAATAGGGTCTACAAAACAACATACTTGAAAATTACGTTATAGGGTCTACAAAACAACATACTTGAAAATGACGTTAACGCATTTTTTGATAGACGTTAAATAATTAAAAAGTAAATTTTTATATAAAAGCCCGCTTAACAAAATGTGTATTCAAATCAAAAGGTGTGCAGTCAAAAAGTGATTGAAATCAAAAGGTACTACCCATCCATTAATTGTTTTGTCCTGTACAGTCTACGAGAAAACCCACATACTAAATACCACAGTATTTGCACTGTAAAGAGAAAAGACATGGCATCTCAGCATTGACTTTTACTTACCAGAGATGAAGAGGTCCATCCAGGCCTGTTGGTGGTCCTGGACCAGATCTTCTATGTTAGCCCTCAGCAGCTCGCCCAGCTCTTTCTTGGCCCCCTCTCTAAGCCTAGTGAAGGTCTCCTGCAACTTGGTCGACTCAATGGGCTCCGATGTCCACACCACCGACAGCACACTTTCTGCGTACTCCGACTTGGCCGCCACCTGGATGCGGCTGCCCAGCTTCTTGGTGGCCACCACCACCAGCAATATCTGGTTCTTTTCCGGCAGAACTACGCGGCCCGACGACAGCACCACGTCTTTGTCCTCCACCTTCTCCACGCTGGCTGAGAACTTGCTCCCGAACAAGGACGGTTCAGTGGAAACCTCCAGGGTGGTGGCCCGCTCCGAGGGGTTGTTGACGTGGATCCTCTGAAGGTAGACGTTGGGCCGGCTGCGGTGGGCAATGAACTCCTCTCGGACGGTGAGGCAGTCACGGGCTGACCCGGAGCTGTCCCCCGGGAGGACACAGTGGACGGACAGGACAGCCCCTTTGCGGAACCAGAGCATGGTTGCACTCACCTCGGCTCGCTTCCCAGGGAGGTGAACACCCACTATGGGCGAATACTCAGTCTGGTGGACAGGGGCCGAGCCGGGCTGGGAGGACGAGGCCACCCACAGTCTGTTGGAGTCAATGTCCACCAGGAAATGGCCGTTACCTGTGACAAAAGGTGTGACCGCTTTCTCCTGGGGAGTGCTGTAGATTCCCTCCCCCCGGTCCACCAGTGACTTCCACCTGTGGATCTCAGTCTGGAGGCATTGTCCAGCGGGCCCCCCTGATTGGCCTGAGCCACTAAACAACCTCAAAGCGCCCTCTGAGCTAAGGTACCAGTAGAAGATGAGGAAAACCAGCAGTCCAATGAGCATTCTTCTAGCCCAGCTGCTTGACAGCACACCTGGTAGGCCCTTTAGTCTTTGCTGGAGCCACATTTTGAATTTAGGCTTAAGAGTCACTTTAACTCAAGTTTGCAACTCGTGTTAATGAGCTAACTAGCTTACGTTAGATAATGACAACAAACAAAATGGACGGTCAAAGTTGGTTCTCCATTCTAATCTGACCAAAACCAACGTTAACAGACTAGCTAGATTACCACTTAAAGTATTTCGCTAAATGTGTGAAGTGTTGTATTTCCTGTTGACAACTAGCTAGCTAACCTTTCGCTAGCAACGCACTGGTGAAATTAGCTAAACTGGTAGCTAGCTCTTTACTAGCTAGTTAGCTAACTAGTAAACTGGTACTCAAATATTGTATGACTAGCTATGTTGCTACCCAACCAAGAGCAACATACATTCCCTGTCAAACATTGCTTACTGTCAAATCTAACAACGCTTACAATAACAAGCTACTGACTGTAACAACCTAACTGTTACTATTTAACGTTAGCTAGCTATGGTGGTTGCAAACTAGCATTCTTGCGATGCAAATTAGGCGACACTTTGCATTTGTTTCTCACATCGTGGCAATACGTCCATTGAGTGCAATTGTTGCTCATTTGTTGCTTGTGTCTAGCAGTTGTGAGATTTCATTCCTTATTGAAGTGGATTACTTTGTTCAAGCAACTCACCAATCTATCGTTGACACTTTTGGATTTACTGAAATTAGCGTAAATGATGTTGACAGAAACCGGAAGTGTCGGAATTGGTTCAGTCGCATGATCATTTTTACGACACTGAAATGTTTTTTTTTTATTGCCTTTAAAGTTCTAACAATAATAGCTATTTTATCCTCGTTTATCCATCGAATCTATGCTACTACTGATGAAGCTGGTTCTGAAACGTATTCTCTGATGATACAACGTTTTGAGACAGACTGAGGAGGAGTTGGAGAGCGTCTGCGAAAAGAGGAAGATTGGAGTTAATAATTCTGAACTGAATAAGAGGATCTCTGAGCAGCCTGAAGCAGGAGAATTCTGAACTTAAACATGATGTTTGTGAGCTCGATAAAGAGTCCCTATCCCGTCCCTTATCCTTGTCCCTGTCCATTATGGCCATTATTATGAACTGTCTTCCCCTCAACAGCCTCCTGTGATGCACACCCCTTCATATTAGTAGATTCTGCTATTTCAGCCACATCTGTTGCTGACAGGTGTATACAATCGAGCACACAGCCATACAATCTCCATAGACAAACATTGGCAGTAAAACTACCCATACTGAAGAGCTCAGTGACTTTCAATTTGGCACCATCATAGGATGCCACCTTTCCAACAAGTCAGTTCGTCAAATATCTGCCCTGCTAGAGCTGAAACTTCTAGGAGCAAAAACTGCTCAACCACAAAGTGGAAGGCCACACAAGCTCACAGAAGGAGACCACTGAGTGCTGAAACACGTAGCGTGTAAAAATCGTCTGTCCTCAGTTGCAACACCCACTACTGAGTTCCAAACTGCCTCTGGAAGCAATGTCAGCACAATAACTGTTTGTCTGGAGCTTCATGAAATGGGTTCCCATGGCCGAGCAGCCACACACAAGCCTAAGGTCCCCATGCACAATACCAAGCGTAAAGTTTGGCGGAGGAGGAATAATGGTCTGGGGCTGTTTTTCATAGTTTGGGCTAGGCCCCTTAGTTCCAGTGAAGGGAAATCTTAACACTACAGCATTCTAGACGATTCTGTGCTTCCGACTTTGTGACAACAGTTTGGGGAAGGCCCTTTTCGGATTCAGCATGACAATGCCCCTGTGCACAAAGCCCATATAGAAATGGTTTGTTGAGATTGGTGTGGAAGAACTTGACTGGCCTACACTGAGCCCTGACCTCAACCACATCGAACACCTTCGGGATGAATTGGAACGTTGATTGTGAGCCAGGCCTAATTGCTCAACAGCAGTGCCCGACCGAATATAACAGCAAAGGGGGCCGCAACTCAATATTAATACCAATGATTTTGGAATGAGATGTCCAACGAGCAGGTGTCCACATACCTTTGTACATGTAGTGTATGTTTATTATATTGTATTCTTAGCTATAAATTGTATTTAAAAAAAAAATTAGTAGCAATAATTCATAAATAGCATCTTACGGGGTTCTTTGTGGAACAAATGTTGGTTCAGTTAAGAAGAACCCCTGGGGTTGTATATTTGGTTCAGTGAAAGAGTGTAGGCCTATTAATGGAATCATTCTGTCTATATATATAAAAAATAAGTGTAATTGCAAACAAATTACTTTGGTTAACATGCTTGTTGTTCTTTTTCTACTTCTACATTTCATATGCATTACATTTATAAATCTTTTATCTCCGGTACATCCAATGTGAAGATCATAAGCAACTGTACACTTTCATTGTTGACACATCCATTTGATAAACGCTATTCATATTTACAGTATAAAGACCTTGAAACCCCACAAAAAAAAAATCCAGTACAAAGGCAGGAGGGACGAGACAAAAGTAATTTAAATAAACATACCTGGCAATGTCTACATACTTACAGTCCAGCTTTCTCAGAGCAAAAAATATATACACCTCCGAAAAAAATTAAGAGACCACTGTAAAATGATCAGCTTTTCTGGTTTTACTATTTATAGGTATGTGATTGGGTAAAATGAAAATGTTGTTTCATTTTATAAACTACTGATGACATTTCTCCCAAATTCTAGATAAAAAAATTGTCATTTAGAGCATTTATTTGCAGAAAATGACAACTGGTCATAACAACATAGCAAAAAAAGATGCAGTGTTGTCAGACTTCGGATAATGCAAAGAAAATAAGTTAATATTCATTTGTAAACAACACAATACTAATGTTTTAACTTAGGAAGAGTTCAGAAATCAATATTTGGTGGAATAACCCTGATTTTCAATCACAGCTTTCATGCATCTTGGCCCGCTCTCCACCAATCTTTCACATTTGATGTTGGGTGACTTTATGCCACTCCTGGCGCAAAAATTCAAGCACTTTTGGCTTTGGTTGATGGTTTGTACCAACTCCATATTAATGGCCATGATTTTCGAATGAGATGTTTGACGAGTAGGTGTCTACATACTTTCAGCCATGTAGTGTATATGGATGTTACATGAAATAGACAAGCGTTTTGGGGAGACTGAACATACTAGCAAAAATCTGTGAGTTTTAAGTCTCAAGTCAAAACATGGATTGCCATTTATTTTACAACCCACCACTGGTGTGCGTGACCAAAGAGCTCTATTTTCATGTCATCTGACTATAGGACCTGTTCCAAACCAAGCGCCGATGCCGTTTAGCAGACCCCAGGCATTTGCATTTGTTGAAAATAGAGCTCTGTGGCCACACACATCAGTTATAGACCATATGAAACCTTGATGAAAGTTAGCTTTACAGAGATAGTTTCAAGATGGTCCGATCATTATGGATGTGGCATTGCCTGTCCCAGTCACCCCTCTCTTTAAAAGACTGTAGAACACACAAACACAACTAAAGACACAACCTGACACAAGTTGTGAGCACTTTCTAAAAGCCATTAAATATTATTGACTGAAAATACTTTTTTGAACACGCAAACAAAATTCAAGACACTTCAATTTGGCCAGTATTATTGCTTCATTAAGGTCTCATACTGGGGGACAGCTGTGAATAAACCCGTTTGAGTCTTGGCCACCTACTCTGGTCAAAATTGATGAAATTGATGAAATTCATTTCATGTCCACCAGGTGGTAGCATTGGCTAGCATTGAGTAAGCATTTTGTGAGCGCAACCATAGACTAGGAAATTCAGAGTTTTTGTGCAAGTTCCAGGGGATATATTCAGCCTCATTATTTGAATTGAGCCCCCATTACATCACACACAGTGAGTGTGTGAGAGAGAGAGAGAGAAGAGCACACTGGCATGTAATGCTATTCTCACATAAGCAGATAATTGCCGTTACTAGGCCCATCGCTCACCCTTGACCTTAAGCTAGGTTCATGACCTGGGACAGGTTCAGGTACATGTTTCAAAAATGGTGTCTTGGTTGCTAAGAACGTTGAACTTTGTGGCAATGTTAACGTTATGTCACAAGATGGATTGGTGGATAAGTGGGTTGCGGGGCTAGTGTGATCAGACGCCCTTGCAGCAAGTTAGCTAATCAGACAGGTAGCTGGGGATTGGCTGTAATTTCCTATAAAAGCCCTGTGTTTTGTGGTGCTCGGGGCTGGCTCAAATGGTGGATGGAAGAGCGTGCTTGTTTTAAATGGAAAAGCGTCGCAGCAGCTATTGATAAAGAAGACCATCAAGACGAAGCAGCTACTTTACAATTGGGATGCACCGTTGAGCGCTACGTGCTGATTGTACGGAAATTGTGAGAGCTGGTAAAATGGTGTCCCTTGAGAAGGCAAGAACAAGATGTATGTCACGGGAAATGCAGTATTATTATAAGGAGATGTATACTTGGAATACGGAGAAGGAATGGAGGGGAAAAGAAAGGCAGAAGAGGTCTTAGAGAGAGAGATAGAGAGAGGGAGGGTCAGCTTGAGTTGGTTAAAAATGGTGGAAGAAAGGGAGATGGTTTGTTAAAGAAGAATGCTAGAAAGTGTAAGCAGAGTGAACTGAAGACAGGAGGAGAAGTTGAAGTGAACGAGGGCGAACAATCGGAGGTGGTAGGTGTGGTGAATTTCTCGGAGCCCGAGGCTTGCACAGAGGGTCAGGATAAAGATGAGTCTGTGATAGTAGGAGTGAAGTTTTGGGAAAAAGTTGACCCTTGCCTTTTGGCTGATCCATTTGTGGTTTCAGGGTGGGTGAAAACAGAGTTGGGTGTTGTGGAATCGGTGAGGGTAACCAGAAGTGGTCTTGTGATAATTGTTCTTGTTTCTGCCGGTCAGAGGGAGCAGGCACTCCACGTTAAACGAATGGGGGCAAGAGATGTGAATGGTTTTGCTCTCAAGAAAATGGCACATTTGAAAGCAGTGATTACTGGGGTAGTGGTAAATGTGAAATTTGACCAACTGGGGAAGATTTCCAGTGTTTGTGATGCTCGTCGTTTGGTGAGACTCAGACAGAGTGGTGAAACATGAGTCGTCTGTTCTTTTGAGTTTTGATGTTGTCTTTGCCCAACAAAGTGATGTTAGGATATATAAGTTATCCTGTATGAGCTTTTATGCTGAATACATTACGTTGTTACAGGTGTCAAGCTTATAGGCATGTGGCAGCAGTGTGTAGTTGGGAGGTTCCTACGTGTGAGAAGTGTGTAGAAGGGTGTGAGAAAAAGGAATGTGTAACATTGGGGAAGTAGTGGTATGTGTTAATTGTAGCAGTGCCCATGGAGCTGGGGTCAGACATGTCCCCTGTGAGAGAGGCAGGTTGAGGTTACCAGGGTTAGAGTAGTGCAGAAGTTGTGGTATGCTGAGACAGTGAAGAAAGTAGAGGAAGATGGGTCAAGGGGGAGGGATCCTGAGAGGAGTAGAATGACTGGTAGATCTGTGCCAGTACAGAGGGATAAACCAACATTGCAATGGTTATCAACTGCACTGCAGGGAAGGAACCGAAGTCGCCGAAAATTGAGGTCGTGTTGGCAGCTGCAGAGAGGTACAGTGGGGCAAAAAAGTATTTAGTCAGCCACCAATTGTGCAAGTTCTCCCACTTAAAAAGATGAGAGAGGCCTGTACTTTTCATCATAGGTACACTTCAACTATGACAGACAAAATGAGAAAATAAATCCAGAAAATCACATTGTAGGATTTTTAATGAATTTATTTGCAAATTATGGTGGAAAATAAGTATTTGGCTAAGTATGGCTGTGCGTGACTTGATGTCAGAAGAGTTACAGGGTGTGTTAAGTGCTGGCCTGAGGTAGGACTAAATAGATTTCCTAGTGGAGTAGGGTGGACAACAAGAAAAGTAATTTAAATAAGAAACTGCAGTCCAGCTTTCTCAGAGCAAAAATATATATACAGCTCTGGAAAACCACTGCAAAATTATCAGCTTTTCTGGTTTTACTATTTATAGGTATGTGTTTGGGTTTTCCAGACCACCCCAACAGTCTTTACTCTGCCTCCAACCCAATGGACATTTATTTATTCAACAGTGCTACAATTATGATGTAATTTCAATTTCTATGTTTTTTTATGACCATTTTCATTATTTTCTTTCACTTAATCCTGCATGAGCCTGAGATTTTCACTGTTCCCTGCAGTCACACCTGCAACCCTGTAAAAGACGTTGAAACTGAATCTCTCTCTCACAAATTCAAATTGCTCTATTGGCATGACATACATTTGAGTAAATATAAGCCATGAAACAATCGAGACATGTCAGAGGATGAATGGGCAAGACAAAAGATTTAAGTGCCTTTGAAAGTGGTATGGTAGTACTGTAGGTGCCAGGCACACTGGTTTGTGTCAAGAACTGAAACGCTGCTGGGTTTTTCAGGCACAACAGTTTCCCGTGTGTATCAAGGATGGTCCACAACCCAAAGGACATCCAGCCAACTTGACACAACTTTGGGAAGCATTGTTAACATGGGCCAGCATCCCTGTGGAACGCTTTCCACACCTTGGGGAGTCCATTCCCTAATGAATTGTGGCTTTTCTGAGGGCAAAAGTTTTAAATGTTTTTTTATATAATACTTTTCTCTCTCCTCCATCTGTCTGCAGTTCCGGAGAGTGCTTTAACGGTGGCCAGTGTCAAGAGGACTCGTCGTAGCTCTGTGATTGCCCTGCAGGATTCAACGGACCCAGATGCCAGTATGCTGAGTACACACGTCACTAGATAGTGGTGTCCACAGGGTTTCTCTGAGTCAAACACCTCCATTTAAAACAGTGGTTAAATTCTTGCCACTGTACTCAACATGTCTGTACTGTGTGTGTAGTTTGATGACAGCAATCTCAGTGCTTAAGACCTTGCTGCCATGTCATCAAAGTTTCTTGTAATTGTGACACTCCCTGGAACTTGAATTATCAAGGTTTGATGAGTAAACTCCCTTGTCAGTTAACGGGGGCCGTCATCAGTTCTGCAGACAGCCAACAATGTTATCAATGGGAATGGTGGCGATTCAGGAAGTTTGGCCTGCTGACCGAACAACAAAGTGGTGCTCCAGTTTTTCTGTCCCTAAACCGAGTTCAGAGAATGGATACCGGAATACTGGGATTGTTAGAACAATGGGAGAGGTTCTGATGGTGATGGCTCCGGTTGTTCTAGCTAGCTTTTAGCTTTTTTTGTAGATTTGAACGCTTATCACTGTTAGCTGGGCCATTGATCCCTGTTGGGATGGTGATGGTTGATAATTTCCAAATGTTTGACTTTTTCACTTTGTCACTTAGTCATGCATTGATGTCCATGGGAGTATAATTTCAAATATGAGACTTAGAGCCAGTGAACGAGGGACAGGCTGTTTAATATAAGTGTGATCTCACAGCTGTAAAGAAAATCCTGAAAAAATGGTTCTTATTCAGACAACTTCCTAACATGCTGGATTATAAAAGTTGAAACAGATTCATTATTTATCAGACACACGCGCACGTGTGCACACACACTATCCCGTTTAAATGGAGCATCACTCAAACCATTGATTAAAAGCCATATCACACATTCCATGTTGTTCATCATTTCCACACCGGGGAGTTGTACAGCTGAGGACACTTGGAGAAAACAACATGCCCCGATCCCAATAGCTCACCTCTTGACTCTTGAGAATAATTGACCTGACTTCTGGAACACACCTTGAGACAGCTTTCCAAGCTCTGCCTGAAGCTGTTGCTATCACTCAGTAACTTCCCTCAGGTGTGATGTTTGCCTAGACTTACTCTGTCAGACAAACAACTCCCTAGATGTCTTTGCCTGGACGGGGCCCATGAGTGGAAATCTGTGGTGAAAGACAAGGTGTTTGGTCCTAGCACTTTTAAATACAACGGCCATGGACATTTCCTCTCCCTACAAATGCTTGTAGCTGATTGAATCTCTCCACCATGCTGTTTCTTGTGGCTTTAATCCTCATCCAAACATCGGGTCACTCTTCACCCCCCTAGGCCAATCACAGTTAGGTTTACTAACAGTGGGCTTCAAGTGACACCTTTCCTAGTAGTGATGTCCCTCAGTGGATGAAGGCTTCCTCAAGAAGTGTCTAAATCTACATGGCCAAAGCAACACCTTTCTTGCAATGGATTTAGCATGATAGGCTCAGTCTGGTCAGAGTTTGCTTTATCTGACCAATGCTGCACAGCTCAACCTGCCTTGTAGGCATGGGCAGGGGGAAGATTTGGGGCGGCAGGGTAGCCTAGTGGTTAGAGTGTTGGACTAGTAACCGAAAGGTTGCAAGTTCGAATCCTGAGCTGACAAGGTACAAATCTGTCATTCTGCCCCTGAACAGGCAGTTAACCCACTAGGCTGTCAATGAAAATAAGAATTTGTTCTTAACTGACTTGCCTAGTAAAATAAAGGTTAAAATTTAAAAAATAAATAATAATAATAAATGGCAAGGGCTGAGGTGCTTGTCCATGCACCACACCTCTTAACAAGATAAAGTATTGAGAGAGTTGTATTGATGCTGAGAACAGAATGTATATGTTTATAAATAACATTCTTAGAATGTTCTTTGAATGTTACTAATGTTTTCTTGTGTTTTTTTATGGAACATTTTCTTAATGTTAAAGAACATAACTTTAAATAGAACCATGAGGAAACCTGCAGAAAACGTTAGGAAACGTTATGGGAAGGTTGTATGCAAAATAACCTTAGAACAACTAAGCTCTAAGAAACATATGTTTCTCAGAACGTTATGCTTGAGAACTGGGTACTCTGGCCTCTCAACCAATCAGGATTAGTGAGAGATGTTAGAAGGCTAGCATTTCATGGAATCTGGAAGCAATTCAATTCAAATATTATTGTCCCCACAGGGAAATTCGTTGCGCAGTCAGGAGTCGAAGACATAATGCATGTGACCCGTTACAGAAAACAAGGTGTATAACGTATGTCACTATTTCACAGGAGAGGCATTTGAATAAAATTAAAAATGAAGTGTTTTCGTAAAAAAATGTTTAAAAAAATAAATAAATGCCTTCTTGTGAACTTTCATGTGGCTTAAGAACAAACTTGTGTGTAATCTGTAAATACAAATACAATTTGAAATTACGAAGCTGTTTAGACAGGGCTGGGACATTCAAGAGAATGCGAGTCCATTCTGTCACTCAAGGCTTCTGTGTCAAATGTCACATCCTGCTCTCTGCTACTGCGGATATTTGAAAGATCCATTGGATGTTCTGTGTAGCTACAGCTTTCAGTACCAGTGTTGTCCTGAATAAAGCTGCTGGCATCGACACAGCTCTGTCTTCTGTGACTAAAGCTGTCTGGACTGGTTGAAGCCGAGTGGGAAGGATCATTTTGAAAGTAAAGTGCTTCAGTCTGCCATGAATCATCATAATCCAAGATAATCTACAGTTAAAATACCAAGATACCTACGTTATTGTCTCAACTGTATAAAAAAGTTGCTTTCATTGCTCGCTATATAGCTAGTTAGCTATTGCTTTAACTTGGGGGTCAATGAATGGTATTGCTGGTATGCACATTTTTTATGTCTTGTCTATTTTTGTCTGCTTTCCTCTTTTACAGCTTTAACCCTTTGACACGTACCAACAAATGGGTGAGATCATTCTACAGGGGTTTCTACAGGGGTTCATTCTACAGGGGCTCAAGCCGGTGTGATTGGAATGCTTATTTAGAACGTCCATTTTCGACTGACGCAACAGTCAGTGTTTGAGATGGCCACACTGTTTTTTCACAGAAACATTTTGCACAAATACAGTCCTTACAAAGTTATGTCCTAAATGTGACCCATTTATTTATGAATGCAATGTTCAAACATTCACAGAAGTAGCGACAGCATTACACAATCATACAAACCAGAAAATGTAGGCTACATTAACTGAGGAAAGATTGAAGTAACACAAGCGGTCATATTTAGCTAACTCTTGAATGACAGAAACGACAATATGAATTGGCTAATAGCAATTACTATTTACATTTCATCACATCACGGGTGAGCTCACCATTGATCAAAATAATTGAGTAAAACACTTTCTAAGAATGTAATGTAATCCGATGATGGATAGTTTGTGCCATGCTGGTCATTTATGAATATTTTAACATCTTGGTCATGTTCTGTTATGCTCTCCAGCCAGCACAGCCAGAAGAGGACTGGCCACCCCTCATAGCCTGGTTCCTCTCTAGGTTTCTTCCTAGGTTTTGGCCTTTCTAGGGAGTTTTTACTAGCCACCGTGCTTCTACACCTGCATTGCTTGCTGTTTGGGGTTTTAGGCCGGGTTTCTGTACAGCACTTTGAGATATCAGCTGATGTAAGAAGGGCTATGTAAATACATTTGATTGATTGATTGTGCGCGCCACCATGTTTGTTTTTTCATATAAACCAAAGATAAGAAGAGGAGACAAGATGAATTTGGTCTGTTTGCAGCATGCATGTTGAAGGGGGTGTGTAGTCTACGATCATTCACTTCCCTTCATTCACCTCCGGAAGTTTATGAACCATTCCTTTGCCTCATTTTGTTATAACATCTTTGGTCTGACAGACATTTACGTGGCACCCAGAATGCATTGTATAATGTCAACAAACATGGCACCACGCATATCTGGCAAATAGCTTATCATTAGCTCATAATCAGTGAAACCTTCAAAAAGTATTTTACACATTAAAATCTATGCAATAATCATAATGTATGATTTGTCACCAGTATTTCTTAACATTTGAATAAAACTGTAACTACATTATGCTACATACATATATACTATATGCTACAGTAAAAATGATAACACAATATACAGAAAATAAGGCACTTATTATGGTAGGAACTCACAAACAACAATGAAGGCAATGTGAGTGCCAGCCAGAAAAAGTGCCAGGGGGAGAAGGTTTGTGAAAGACCGTGCAAATGTCGGCATACTTGATCTCGCAATAGTGAAATGGGCTACTTCTATGTGAATTAATGAGGCGGAACACACCTCAATTCAAACTGTTGTTAGAAAATAAAACTGGTTAGAAAATAAACATAGCCTATAGATAACTAGCAGGCAGCGTGGGTTAACTATCCTGTTGCGTAACAATCCCATTTTGGAACAGTGAGTGCATTCTAATAGCAGGTGTATAAAACAACTCACGCTGGGGTGACCGTCAGAGATATTTGGAACTCACACGTGAAAAGGTTTGTTGTGGCAAGGAGCTTTCACTCAGAGCCATTTTCAGCTGCTGTGCAATGCTGACATCCTTCCTCCCAGAGATGTCAAAGCATCCCCTGGACTGGATACAACCCCGGTAAACATATAGATTTTTTTAGAAGATCAGGACTTTTGCAATGAAAAGGCCAAAGAGCAGGACAGAAATATGCTCTCAGGCTAGATTCCTTTGTTCATAACATGACCTGAACCAAAATTACTCAAAGGATCTTATGATTTAGGCCTACGTGTAGATAGTGTTTTTACCTAAGCCTTCATGTGTTTGTATGTTTAAATGTTTTCCTCATTGTAGGCTACTACCTTTTAATAGTTGAAGTTCAAATAGTTTATTGTTTTTTAAGCACTACCTCACTGCTTTAGTACATGGCCACAGTCGCATGTGTTCCAATGTGAATTATTTTAAGAGATGGGCGGGTCTAAGGCTTTAGAGGGTGTGAACTATGCTAAATGGGCGTAAACAAAGAACAGCACTGTAGCTGTTCAATGTGAAAGGTTATCTTTATTATACAGCAATAGGCAAATGTAATACTGTAAATGGTTTGCCTACATGGGTAACTTGGTGAGATGCTTTTCAGAGAATCCATTTTTAGCAATTTGGTGAAAGTATTCCTTTTCGAAATATATGTTTCCTAAAGATTAATGTAGAGCAAGTGAGAAAATCACAGCAAAATGTTTGACTGTCTTTTTTTCCCAAAATGTGATTATACATTTATCAACATTTAAACTAGCATTACTTCCCTATGTTTCCTCCAACTACAGTGTATGTATGATATACCATTTTGAAGCTCTGCTTCTGTGCTAAAATCCAATGTAAAAAACGCCATTTCAAATGTTGGAACATAAGACTGAAAAGAGATGGTCGGTCACAAATACCGTATATATAACTCTAGAAAATATGGATTGCAGCTCCATATTGAAACACTCAGTGTAAAAGCAAAGTGAACAAATGTGTACCAGAGATGTTCTGTAGTGTTCCCCTGTAACAGTCTTTGTTAGTACTCTGGATGGGTTTTAACAGGATGATAATGGTCCTTTTCCTCAGACGATGCGGGTCCGTGTTTTCCCTGGTGGTCTCTCTCTATGAAAGTACAGCACTGTGAGAAAGAGGTTCCAGTATGAAGCCAGGGTCTGAGGAGGCAGCTAGCCTAGCTAGCGCTCTGCCTTTTTAAGTGCCACACTTTTATATGAGGTGTCACGGGAGCCGTGAGACGTCCACTTCTTCCACAGCTGCAAGTCCTCAGCAGAATGGGGGGTGGGTGTATGTGTGTGTGTTTGGGGAATGTGTTCCATCACTCTGTTCAGCAGTGGTCGCTGACCTTAGATTACAGCTTTGATCAAGTTACTCCAGTGTTTCCCAAACCGGTCCTTGGAGACCAACCCGACCCTCAGCAGTCCACATTTTTGTTAATCCCAAACACTAGCAAAATGTATTCAACTAATCAAGGGCTTGATATGTTGATTATTTGAATCAAATCAAATTGAATTAGTCACGTGCACCTAATACAACAGGTGTGACCTTACAGTGAAATGCTTACTTACGAGCCCCTAATCAACAATGCAGTTAAAAAATATATGAATAAGAAATAAAAGTAACAAGTAATTGAAGAGCGGCATTAAAATAACAATAACGAGACTATATACGAGACTATATACAGGGGGGTACCGGAGTCAATGTGCGGGGGCACCGGTTAGTTGAGGTAATATGTACATGTCGGTAGACTTGGCACTCCGGGGGTAGAAGCCTCTTGGACCTAGACTTGGCACTCCGGTACTGCTTGCCGTGATGGAGCAGAGAGAACAGTCTATGACTAGGGTGGCTAGAGTCTTTGACAATTTTTAGGGCCTTCCTCTGACACCGCCTGGTATAGAGGACCTGGATGGCAGGAAGCTTGGCCCCAGTGATGCACTGGGCCGTACGCACTACCCTCTATAGTGCCTTGTGGTTGGGGGCGGAGGAGTTGCAATACCAGGCAGTGATGCAACCAGTCAGGATGTTCTCGATGGTGCAGCTGTAGAACCTTTTGAGGATCTCAGGACCCATGGCAATAGGGAGGACAGGATGTTTTTCTTTAGAATTCCAAGAACCTTCTCCCAGGAATACCGGGACTAATCCAACATGCATCTCAACATCTGCTTTCAGCTCTTGCTGTGTCTGGTGTCATTGAATAGAACTGAGGACAAATGAATTATTTGGGGATAAAAACACTGACTGATACGCATTTTGAAGTTGTGCATAGCTATACAGCACACAGTAAGCTGTCGTGATTGACAGGCAGGCAAGCTCGCAGACAGACAGTCAGTGGTGTCAGTTATCTGCCATCACCTCCAGGCCAGTAAGACCATGACCAATGAGAGCACTCCTAACGGGACTGTGAGCGGAAATCAACCGCAATACTAAGAGAGAGCAGTGCAAGTAATCAGGGAGGTGATGGATGAGAGGAAAGTCAGGGCAGTCAGGTCATGGCCAGTCCTAACTACCATAAATGGACTACAATGGTTTTAGGGGTTTGCCAACCTCTACTGCCACTTTATTAAAAACTTCAGCTCCATTGCCTTTCCTCTTACCTCTCTATTCAAGTCCTGTGCCATAAATTGGTGTGGAGTCCTGCACCAGATGAGACCTTCCGCCTACTGAAGGGGTATTTTACATCGGCCCCGTTGCTGAAACACCCAGATCCCACGCTGCCCTTGGTGGTGAAGGTGGATGCCTCAAAAGGGGGCATGGGTTTCGTCCTGACCCAACACCAAGGTAACCAACAGAAATTGTATCCATGTGCATTCTACTCTAAGAAACTCTCTCCTGCAGAGAGGAACTATGATGTCGGTGTCCTGGTGCTCCTGGCGGTGAAGTTGGCATTAGAGGAGTGGAGACACTGGCTGGAGGGCGCCAAGGACCCATTTCTCATCCTTACTGACCATCGGAACCTGGAGTACATATGGACTGTGAGACGGCTGAACCCGCCCCAAGCAAAGTGGGCCCTTTTCTTCACTCGATTCAACTTCACCCTGTCATATCACCCAGGTTCAAAGTACATCAAAGCCAATGTCTCCACGATTCAGGAAAGGTTCCTGTCCTGAGTGCCCCCATCATTCCACCCGAACGTCCCCACGGAGGCAAGAGATCGGCTGTTGACCTTCCATTCCATCTCCGCAAAGTACTGGTGGGCACCTTAGCGCAGGACTTTGTTCGCTGCATCAACTCCTGCTCCGTATGTGCCCCAAACCAAATCTCCCCACCACACTCCAGCAGGAAAACCTTCCCCTTTCCATGCCTCAGCGGCCTTGGTCCCATCTGTCTATAGATTTCATCACTGATCTTCCCCCGTCTGATGGTTTCACCACTGTTATGGTTGTTGTGGACAGATTCTACAAATCCTGCCATTTTATCCCTCTCTCTGGTCTCCCTACTGCTCTCCAGGTTGCTGAGGCACTGTTCCAGCAGGACTTCTGGCACCATGGCCTTCCGAAAGACATCGTCTCGACCGTGGCCCCCAATTCACGTCTCGAGTATGGAGAGCCTTCTTGGAGAAGCTGGGGGCTATGGCCAGCCTCACATCTGGATGCCGGAGAGGACCAACCAGGAGCTGGGAAGGTTCCTTCAGAGTAATCAAATCAAATAAAATGTATTTATATAGCCCTTCGTACATCAGCTGATATCTCAAAGTGCTGTACAGAAACCCAGCCTAAAACCCCACACTGTGTATCCGATGATACCCACAGATATTGCCAAACAGGAATGATATAACCCCACCCACTTTGCCGAAGCACAGCCCCCACACCACTAGAGGGATATCTTCAACCACCAACTTACCATCCTGAGACAAGGCCGATTATAGCCCACAAAGATCTCAGCCACGGCACAACCCAAGGGGGGGCGCCAACCCAGACAGGAAGATCACATCAGTGACTCAACCCACTCAAGTGATGCACCCCTCTTAGGGACGGCATGAAAGAGCACCAGTAAGCCAGTGACTCAGCACCTATAATAGGGTTAGAGGCAGAGAATCCCAGTGGAAAGAGGGGAACCGGCCAGGCAGAGACAGCAAGGGTGGTTCGTTGCTCCAGAGCCTTTCCGTTCACCTTCACACTCCTGGGCCAGACTACACTCAATCATATGACCCACTGAAGAGATGAGTCTTCATTAAAGCCTAAAAGGTTTAGAGCGAGTCTGCGTCTCTCACATGGGTGAAAATGGAGCTCTATTGGAGAAAGCCCTGCCTCCAGCTGTTTGCTTAGAAAATCTAGGGACAATTAGGAGGCTTGCGTCTTTTGACCGTTGCGTACGTGTAGGTATGTACGGCAGGACCAAATCAGAGAGATACAGTGGGAGAAAAAGTATTTAGTCAGCCACCAATTGTGCAAGTTCTCCCACTTAAAAAGATGAGAGAGGCCAGTAATTTTCATCATAGGTACACTTCAACTATGACAGACAAAATGAGAAAAAAAATCCAGAAAATCACATTGTAGGATTTTAAATTTATTTATTTGCAAATTATGGTGGAAAATAAGTATTTTGTTTGCATTCAGTACGCTTCTCCAGTTTTGTTTATCTGCTTTTTCTTAATCATTAAATGTACCTTCTGCACCTGCTTCCTGGCTAAATGGAAGCAAGAGCAGATGGTGCATTTGGTAAAAAAATTACAGAGTTTAATGGCTGTGATAGGAGAAAACTGAAGATGGATCAACAAAATTGTAGTTACACCACAATACTTACCTAATTGACAGAGTAAAAAGAAGGAAGACTGTACAGAATACATTTATTCCAAAACATGCCTCCTGTTTGCAACAATGCACTAAAATAATACAGAAAAAATGTAGCAAAGCAATTCACTTTTGGTCCTCAATACAAAGTGTTATGTTTGGGGGAAATCCAATATAACACATTACTGAGTACCACTCTCCATATTTTCAAGCATAGTGGTGGCTGCATCAGGTTATGGGTATGCTTGCAATCGTTAAGGGCTGGGGGAGAGGGGTGGTTCAGGAGTCAAGATAAGAAAGAAACGGAATGGAGCTCAGCACAGGCAAAAATCCTAGAGGAAAACCTGGTTCAGTCAACTTTCCACCAGACATTAGGAGGTTATCTCAGTTTTGCTCTACAACCCCCACAAGTGTCACGAGACTGTCTGAATGTAACCAGTACTGGTTTTAAACAATTTATGAAAGTATGAAGGTAGTTTTGTGCCTACCAAAAAAATAAAAAACATATCCTATATCTCATAGATATAGGACAAACACTTGACTGTCTTTTTTGCAATTTATGAATGTGTTATTCAATGTGTTTCTCTGGGCTATAGTAGTAAAGGCCAAATTCAATATTTTATCAAAAATGTTTTTATCAAAACAATTATACCTAAAGGGGTCCTAAAGCTTAAAATCAAATAACTAAATGATCTATAGTATGATCATCTCAAAATAATTCCATATGTCAGCTTAGAACTCCCCCCAACGGCTTAGACTTTTACGAAATAACCTAAAACACAAGGCCAAATCTACACTGACGTTACTTACGAAGAAGACAGTGAAATTTCCTGACTGGCCGAGTTTCCGTTTTGACTTAAATCTGCTTAAAATTCTATAGCAAGACTTGAAAATGGCTGTCTAGCAATTATCAACAACCAATTTGACAGAGCTTGAAGAATTTTGGCAAGAATAATGGGCAAATATTGAGGTGTGAGACACCCAGAAAGACTCACAGCTGTCATCGCTATCAAAGGTGATTGTAACATGTATTAACTCAGTGGTGTGAATATTTATGCAAATTACATTTCTGTTTTTACTTTGTGATTATGAGGTTTTGTGTGTAGATGGGTGAGATTTTTAAAAATCCATTTTGAATTCAGGTTGTAACACAACAAAATGTGGAGTAAGTCAAGAGGTTAAATACTTTCTGAAGTAACTGTAAATAATAGCCACTATTGATAGCCTTTCTTTCGTCTGTCACATTTGTGTGGTTGTTCCTGAGCCTTGCTAGCAATAGTGGATTATATTAGACTAAGATATTACAAGTTGTGCAATAACTTGGGACATGTAGCCTATTTGAATCATTATGGAACCCATGCCATATGCATCAGTTTAATCCTGGAGCCTAGTGCATGGATCACGACAACTGGACCATTGTCATCGCCGTTCCATGATTAGTGAGGATTATTAGGGTAGATTTATAGGACTCCTGTTAAACCTATAGTGTACACTTTTCTCACCTTCCAATATTTCATGGATTGAACAATTAAATATGACAACTTTCAGGATGAATAAAACCACTGTATTTTTGATTCACCAATATACAGTGGGGCAAAAAAGTAATTAGTCAGCCACCAATTGTGCAAGTTCTCCCACTTAAAAAGATGAGAGAGGCCTGTAATTTTCATCATAGGTACACTTCAACTATGACAGACAAAATGAGAAAAAATAATCCAGAAAATCACATTGTAGGATTTTTAAGGAAGTTATTTGCAAATTATGGTGGAAAATAAGTATTTGGTCACCTACAAACAAGCAAGATTTCTGGCTCTCACAGACCTGTAACTTCTTCTTTAAGAGGCTTCTCTGTCCTCCACTCGTTACCTGTATTAATGGTACCTGTTTGAACTTGTTATCAGTATAAAAGACACCTGTCCACAACCTCAAAGAGTCACACTCCAAACTCCACTATGGCCAAGACCAAAGAGCTGTCAAAGGACACCAGAAACAAAATTGTAGACCTGCACCAGGCTGGGAAGACTGAATCTGCAATAGGTAAGCAGCTTGGTTTGAAGAAATCAACTGTGGGAGCAATTATTAGGAAATGGAAGACATACAAGACCACTGATAATCTCCCTCGATCTGGGAACCACGCAAGATCTCACCCCGTGGGGTCAAAATGATCACAAGAACGGTGAGCAAAAATCCCAGAACCACACGGGGGGACCTAGTGAATGACCTGCAGAGAGCTGGGACCAAAGTAACAAAGCCTACCATCAGTAACACACTACGCCGCCAGGGACTCAAATCCTGTAGTGCCAGACGTGTCCCCCTGCTTAAGCCAGTACATGTCCAGGCCCGTCTGAAGTTTGCCAGAGAGCATTTGGATGATCCAGAAGAAGATTAGGAGAATGTCATATGGTAAAAACTCAACTCGTCATGTTTGGAGGACAAAGAATGCTGAGTTGCATCCAAAGAACACCATACCTACTGTGAAGCATGGAGGTGGAAACATCATGCTTTGGGGCTGTTTTTCTGCAAAGGGACCAGGATGACTGATCCGTGTAAAGGAAAGAATGAATGGGGCCATGTATCGTGAGATTTTGAGTGAAAACCTTCCATCAGCAAGGGCATTGAAGATGAAACGTGGCTGGGTCTTTCAGCATGACAATGATCCCAAACACACCGCCCGGGCAACGAAGGAGTGGCTTCGTAAGAAGCATTTCAAGGTCCTGGAGTGGCCTAGCCAGTCTCCAGATCTCACCCCCATATAAAATCTTTGGAGGGAGTTGAAAGTCTGTGTTGCCCAGCAACAGCCCCAAAACATCACTGCTCTAGAGGTCGATCTGCATGGAGGAATGGGCCAAAATACCAGCAACAGTGTGTGAAACAGAAAACGTTTGACCTCTGTCATTGACAACAAAGGGTATATAACAAAGTATTGAGATAAACTTTTGTTATTGACCAAATACTTATTTTCCACCATTATTTGCAAATAAATTCATTAAAAATCCTACAATGAGATTTTCTGTATTTTTGTCACTTTGTCTGTCATAGTTGAAGTGTACCTATGATGAAAATTACAGGCCTCTCTAATCTTTTTAAGTGGGAGAACTTGCACAATTGGTGGCTGACTAAATACTTTTTTGCCCCACTGTATTTAGTGCCTAATGGCTCTCCAAACCAGTTTTTTTTTTATTCATAAATACTTTAACCCTAAATAATATACAAGATCAGAGTATTTTTTTATTAACCAATTGGTGCTGAAAAGAAGATGAATATGTCTGTGTTTACATGGCTTTCTTTCATTGATCCCTAATATTCTGAACTGTTCTCTGAATATATTCTAGTGAGTCTGTCTAGAAAATTGGAATTAAAGGTACACCAAATTTTAAAAGGATGGCTTTAGATAAATGTACTGAAAAACCTATTGAATGAAAACACCACAATTAAAGCTGTTGGCCAGGAAGTGGGACACTTTTCAGCTGTTGAATTACATTTATTCAGCGAGCGCAAGGGAACCACTCCTTCAAAGCCCGTTACGCGCCTGCATAAGGTAAATCAAATAGAATGATATTTGTCACATGCTTCGTAAACAACAGGTGTAGACTAACAGTGAAATGCTTGCTTACGAGCCTTCCCAACAATGCAGAGAAAAAAAATGAAATTGTAAAAGAATGAAAAATAATAACACAAGGAATAAATAGTCTCAATACTAACTACTCAGAAGTGTGTAGGAAAGGCGCAAAGTCTGCCCAAACTGAATTAGAACCAGAAGCACCATGGAAATAACAAATCTCCTTCTTGACTGTTTTATATTGATTCATGTTCTTGACCTTGGAGGCATCTCCCACGTATCTTCCATGCTTTTGCTAATGGATGGTTTGGGAGAGCCAAAGAATACAAGATCTCACAGTTACAAACTCCTTGGCCACACTGGAGAAGGCATCATTTTACTCAGTTATTGTTTTTGTACAACATCTGGTGGTTAGCATGCACTTCATTGTGGGTTGCTTCTGCTAGCATCTAATCTGCTTCCATTAGAAACCCCTGAAAGGAGGATGTCATAACCTTCATGTCATAACCATAACCACATCAGGCTATGTCATACATCAAATACACTGTAGATTGTGATACAGTATATTGATGATTTCAGAGATACATACAGTGTACAGCAGATGTACAATATAGGTGGTTAAGAAACAATAACCACCCATGTTTTAGCCCACATATTATGGAAATAATTTCCCTCCTTGCGCCAGGACTTCCCTGCTTTGGGCAGGTACTGCACAGGGATGAGGTATCATGGACAGTGATTTGTCCTGTAATCTCATCTGCAATTTGAATCCCTCCTAATATGTGGTAGAACCAATGTGCATACGATAGGAATCACACAGTTTTAAACTTCAGGTTTAGACTTGAAAGTATTGTCTGCTCAAAACATGTTAAGCATGCAACTCACTCCAATCTGTCCTGTAACTGCTTAGTTTATGCTTGAAAATGACATTTTATGGAAATAATACACAAACTTCATGCTGATCACTATCTCAAATTCCAGTGAGTACTCTTGGTTAAGAGTACTCACCTGGCTTCCGGGTTAAACGAGCAGTGTGTCAAGAACCAGTGCGGCTTGGCAGGGTTGTGTTTCAGATGATGCATGGCTCTCGACCTTCGCCTCTCCCAAGTCTGTACGGGAGTTGTAGCAATGGGACAAGACTGTAACTACCAATTGGGGAGAAAAAGAGGTAAAAAGTAAAACATACAAATGACATGCAACATGTAAAGAGTTGGTCACATGTTTCATGAGCTGAAATAAAATATCCCAGAAATGTCCCATATGTACAAAAGCTTATTTCTCTAAAATTTTGTGCACATATTTGTTTACTTCCCTTTTAGTAAGCATTTCTCCTTTGCCAAGATAATCTATTCACTTGACAGGTGTGGCACATTAAGAAGCTGATTAAACAGCATGATCATTACACAGGTGCACCTGTGGCCAATAATAGGCCACTCCAAAATGTAGTTTTGTTACACAATGCCACAGATGTCTCAAGTTTTGAGGGAGCGTGCAATTGGCATGCCGACTGCAGGAATGTCCACTAGAGCTGTTGCCAGAGAATGTAATGTTAATTTCTCTACAATAAGCTGCCTCCAAGTAATTTTTAGAGAATTTGGCAGTACGTCCAACCAGCCTCCCAACCGCAGACCACACGTAACCATGCAAGCGCAGGACCTCCACATCTGGCCTCTTCACCTGTGGGATCATCTGAGACCTGCCACCCGGACAACTGATGAAGCTGAGGAGTATTTCTGTCTGTAATTAAGCACTTTTGTGGGGAAAAACTCATTCTGTTGGCCGGACCTCCCAAGTGGGTGGGCCCATGCCCCCCCAGACTGCGCCCCTGCCCAGTCATGTGAAATCCTTAGATTATTTAAATGGACTTTATTTAAAGTCAGTAAAATCGGTGAAATTCTTGCAAGTTGCGTTTATATTTTTGTTAAGTATATGTATAACTTTATAAGCTGGATTTCCTGTCTTTGCAATTTAGTTATTTTTTCATTTGCGCTCATTGGAATATTTAGCTAGCAGCCTCTAGGGAAATGTGCCATTACTTTAAATTTGTTAACATTCTGGTAATATACTCCCAATGGCCTTTGTTTGTGTTTTCAGCGTCCCCTTGTGTACTAAGCTGGTAAAACCATAAATGCCCACAATGAGGGAAGGACGGTATGACGATTTGAAAATCTGGATAACGATAACCCTAGTTACCAGGTCAAAGTATTCATTGTGAAGAGTAATTCAGTAATTCCCAAATATATCATTCAAAGATGCCTTTGAAGACTGTCTCAATACTTCTAAAGTAAAAAATGTAATTGAGGACCAAACTATGTGTCAGAGTTCCCTCATGGTCCGATGCCTTCCAATAAAGCCTTTGTATTCATTAGCATTTCCAAGTTCCTCAACCTAGCCACCAAAGTAACTCATCCAGCACTTTGACCAAAATTACAAAATAACATCCCAGGTAGCACATTTGGTTCCTTGGAAGTTGTGGGAATGTATGTTTTTTGTTTCCAATTGGTTCTGGGAACAAAGCCATAAGTTTCCTAACCGTTTTCTAAACATTCTGAGAATGGAAGTGAAAATGTCACCTTTTCTGGGAATATGAATTACTTAGCTTAGGTTTTGGAAATGTTAACTATTTAGCGTAGGTTAACTGTTTTGAACACCAAGCACAGATGGAACTTCATTTCCTTAGGCATTAATCATTCAAACACATTTCTTTATTGTTGTGGCATTGCACCAGTGAGATGCAAACCTATGATCTTCTGCTCTTTATCCATGGAATTAGTCCACTGCGCCAACAGGATGGAGCAAGCATGCCATGTATTTTTTAACTCATACAAAGCTGTTCATTTTAGTCTATTCAAACAGAACCTGTTTCAAAGGAAAAAAGCACTCATTAAGATCAGCTGTGGCAAATTAGTGGGGATGGCCAACACACCTGAACACACTTTCTCAGGGCTGAGATTCCGTTAACGGGATTGATATGACAACAGCCAGTGAAAGTGCATGGCACCAAATTCAAACAACAGAAATCTCATAATTAATATTCCTCACACATACAAGTATCTTATACAATTTTAAAGGTAATCTTGTTGTTAATCCCACCACAGTGTATGATTTAAAATTGGCTTTAAAATGAAAGCACCACAAACGATTTTGTTAGGTCAGAGCCAAGTCACAGAAAAACACAGCCATTTATCCAGCCAGAGTGGAGTCACAAAAATCAGAAATAGAGATAGAATTAATCACTAACCTTTGATGATCTTCATCAGATGACACTCATAGGACTTCATGTTACACAATACATGTATGTTTTGTTCGATAAAGTTCATATTTATATTTTAAAAAACTCAGTATACATTGGCGCGTTATGTTCAGTAGTTCCAAAAACATCCAGTGATTTTGCAGAGAGCCACATCAATTTACATAAATATTCATGATAAATGTTGATGATAATACAAGTGTTATACATGGAACTTTAGATAAACTTCTCCTTAATGCAACAGGTGTGTCAGATTTCAAAAAAGCTTTACGGAAAAAGCAAACCATGCAATAATCTGAGTACGGCGCTGAGACCCAACAAGCCAAAAAGATATCCGCCATATTGTGCAGTCAACAGAAGTCAGAAATAACATTATAAATATTCACTTACCTTTGATGATCTTCATCAGACTGCACTCCCAGGAATCCCAGTTCCACAATAAATGTTTGTTTTGTTCGATAATGTCCATCATTTATGTCCAAATAGCTAGTTTTGTTAGCGCGTTTTGTAAACAAATCCAAAGTCACAAAGTTTAGGAGCAGACGTAATGTCAAAAAGTTCCGTTACAGTCCTTAGAAACATGTCAAACGATGAATAGAATCAATCTTTAGGATGTTTTTAACATGAATCTTCAATAATTTTCCAAACAGATAATTCCTTTGTCTTCAGATTTGCAATGGAACGGGAGCTACCTCTCACGTGAACGAGCATCACATTTTTTTTTTCACATTTATTTAACCAGGTAGCCTAGTTGAGAACAAGTTCTCATTTGCAACTGCGACCTGGCCAAGATAAAGCATAGCAGTGTGAACAGACAACACAGAGTTACACATGGAGTAAACAATTAACAAGTCAATAACACAATAGAAAAAAGGGGGAGTCTATATACAATGTGTGCAAAAGGCATGAGGTAGGCGAATAATTACAATTTTGCAGATTAACACTGGAGTGATAAATGATCAGATGGTCATGTACAGGTAGAGATATTGGAGTGCAAAAGAGCAGAAAAGTAAATAAATAAAACAGTATGAGGATGAGGTAGGTGAAAATGGGTGGGCTATTTACCAATAGACTATGTACAGCTGCAGCGATCGGTTAGCTGCTCAGATAGCTGATGTTTGAAGTTGGTGAGGAAGATAAAAGTCTCCAACTTCAGCGATTTTTGCAATTCGTTCCAGTCACAGGCAGCAGAGTACTGGAACGAAAGGCGGCCAAATGAGGTGTTGGCTTTAGGGATGATCAATGAGATACACCTGCTGGAGCGCATGCTACGGATGGGTGTTGCCATCGTGACCAGTGAACTGAGATAAGGCGGAGCCTTACCTAGCATGGACTTGTAGATGACCTGGAGCCAGTGGGTCTGGCGACGAATATGTAGCGAGGGCCAGCCGACTAGAGCATACAAGTCACAGTGGTGGGTGGTATAAGGTGCTTTAGTGACAAAACGGATGGCACTGTGATAGACTGCATCCAGTTTGCTGAGTAGAGTGTTGGAAGCCATTTTGTAGATGACATCGCCGAAGTCGAGGATCGGTAGGATAGTCAGTTTTACTAGGGTAAGCTTGGCGGCGTGAGTGAAGGAGGCTTTGTTGCGGAATAGAAAGCCGACTCTTGATTTGATTTTCGATTGGAGATGTTTGATATGAGTCTGGAAGGAGAGTTTGTGGCACTCTGCCAGACCACTGACTCAAAGAGCCCTTATGAGCCCCTCCTTTACAGTAGAAGCTTCAAACACGTTTCTAAAGACGGTTGACATCTAGTGGAAGCCTTAGGAAGTGCAATATGACCAATATCCCACTGTATCTTCAATAGGGAATGAGTTGAAAATCGACCAACCTCAGATTTCTCACTTCCTGGTTGGATTTTTTCTCAGGTTTTTGCCAGCCATACAGACATCATTCAAACAGTTTTAGAAACTTCAGAGTGTTGTCTATCCAAATATACTATGTGCATATATATATATATATAATATAATATGCATATATTAGCAACTGGGACTGAGTAGCAAGCAGTTTACTCTGGGCACCTCTGGGCACCTTATTGATCCAAGCTACTCAATACTGCCCCCGGCCAAAAGAAGTAGATAGTGGCTAGAGAGTTTTGTTGACGCTGAGAACGGAATGTATATGTTTTTAAATAACGTTTGTTGAACGTTACTAATGTTTTATTTTATTTTAATCCTTATTTTACCAGGTAAATTGACTGTAAACATGTTCTCATTTACAGCAACGAACTGGGGAATAGTTATAGAGGAGAGGAGGGAGGATGAATGTTTTTTATGGAAAGTTTTCTTAATGTTCTGGGAACATGCCTTTAAATAGAACCATGCAGAACCTGCAGAAAATGTAATGCTGAATAAGTGAAATTCTCACAGAATAATGTTGTTTCTTAACATTTTCAGGAACAAATTGAGAACATTACTTTAGCACCATGAGCAAACCTGTTATATGAAGGTTGTGTGTAAAATAATCACGGGACAACCACACTCTCACCAAGCTCTAAGAAACATACACTGCATCCAGAAAGTATTCATAGCCATTCACTTATTCCACATTTTTTTGTGTTACAGCCTGATTTCAAATTGGATTAAATAGATTTTCACACCCATCTACACACAATACCTCATGTGGACAAAGATAAAACAATACAGAAAAATCTCATTGACATAAGTATTCACAACACTTTGCTATGACACTCCAAATTGAGCTCAGGTGCATCCAATTTCCTTTGATCGTCCTTGAGATGTTGCTGCAACTTGATTGGCGTCCACCTGTACCCAATTCAATTGTTTGGACATGATTTAGAAAGAAACACAAGTTTCTATAGAAGCTTCCACAGTTGACAGTGTGTGTCAGAGCAGAAACTTTACCTTGAATTCCAAGAAACTGTCCATATATCTCAGAGAAGGGTATAAAACCATTTCTAGTGTTGAGAGTTTCCAAGAGCACAGTGCTCTCCATCATTGGGAATTTGAACAAATATGGAACTACCCAGACTCTGCCTAGAGCTGGCTGTCTGACCAAACTCAACAACCGAGCAAGAGGGACCTTGGTCAGGGATGAGACCAAGAACCCAATGACCACTCTGACAGAACTACAGAGTTCCTTGGCTGAGAGGCGAGAACCTGCCAGAAGGACAACCGTCTCTACAGCACTTCACCAATCTGGGCTTTATGGGAGACACTCCTGTGAAAAAGGCAAATGACAGCACATCTGGCATGTGAAAGACTCAAAGCAAAAGGCAAAATATTCTGAGACAAAAAAATCGAACTCTTTGTCCTGAATGCAAAGCGCTATGTTTGAATAAAACCAGGCACAGCTCATCACCTGTCTAACACCATCCCTACCATGAAGTATGGTGGTGGCAGCATCCTGCTATGGGGAAGCTTTTCAGAGGTGGGGACTGGGAGACGGGTAAGGATAGAGGGTACAATGAATGGAGCCAAATACATGCAAATCCTTGATGAGAATCTGCTTCAGAGTGCAAACAACTTTAGACTGGGGGCGAATATTTACATTCCAACAGGACAATGACCCAAAGCGTGCGTCCAAAGAAATTCTGGAATGGCTTCAGAACAAGAATGTGAAAGTCCTTCAGTGGCCCAGCCAAAGCCCAGACATGAATCTCATTGAAAATCTTTGTAAAAACTTGAAGATCCCCAAATCCAGATGTGCAAAGCTGATACAGACATACCCAAAATGACTTAAAGCTGTAACAGGCACCGAAGGTGCTTCTACAAAGTTTTGACTCTGGTCTTAACAGATCCACCTGTACCTGAGTATCTGAGACCAGATCCGGGACCCTAAATAATATCACAGGTCTGGGTTGAATCTGATATGATAGTCACAGGTCTCCAGTATGTGTCATTTTAACTGACATGTCTGGAAGTGCCAGTACAGATCCAAACTCAACTGCTGCAAGAGAGAGCGAGAGAGAGAGAGAGAGAGAAATATAATTTATGCTACTGCTCTTGCTTTTCACAAGAGTGGAGCATGGCGCATGTAGCTTGTTGTTGTTGGCCAATAAGTCATCAAAGCGGCAATAGGCTACAGTCATAAAACCCTGTGTATGGCAAAAGTTAGGACATATCTAATCAATGGAAGATGGAATTAAAATGCTGGAATTAAAAGTTTAAGGAGGATAGGCTACAACCACCAAGAGCCAACAGGTAGGCTGCTACTTAATATTTGTTATTTGTTAATTGTTAACTGATTAAAGCACATGCACTGAGAAAGCGCATGCACTGAGAAAGCGCATGCACTGCAGCCTCAATTAGACTAGCTAGCTAACATTTGATGCAGTCATATTAGATCATATATAACCCAGCTATGGTAGCTATTGGTCTACTATAGCGCAATTTCGCTTGGTTGGTTGCTGTCTCTCCCTCCCTGCTCCTGTGTCTCTCACTCACGGCACGGGCCCTCTGCTGCCTGCTAGAGTGGCACCCCTCTCTCTCTCTCCTCTCACACTTTTAACAGCTCCTATTTAATAAAGTAACTTTAAAAATATATATTTTCTGCTGCTTCCGTCACTCAGATCGGACTGGGTCTGGATCTGAGCAGGTCTAAATATATCTCCTGATATATATATATATATATATATATATATATATATACACTGCTCAAAAAAATAAAGGGAACACTAAAATAACACATCCTAGATCTGAATGAATGACATTCTTATTAAATACTTTTTTCTTTACATAGTTGAATGTGCTGACAACAAAATCACACAAAAATTATCAATGGAAATCAAATTTATCAACACATGGAGGTCTGGATTTGGAGTCACACTCAAAATGAAAGTGGAAAACCACACTACAGGCTGATCCAACTTGAAATGTAATGTCCGTAAAACAAGTCAAAATGAGGCTCAGTAGTGTGTGTGGCCTCCACGTGCCTGTATGACCTCCCTACAACGCCTGTGCATGCTCCTGATGAGGTAGCAGATGGTCTCCTGAGGGATCTCCTCCCAGACCTGGACTAAAGCATCCGCCAACTCCTGGACAGTTTGTGGTGCAATGGTGGATGGAGCGAGACATGATGTCCCAGATGTGCTCAATTGAATTCAGGTCTGGGAAATGGGCGGGTCCGTCCATAGCATCAATGCCTTCCTCTTGAAGGAACTGCTGACACACTCAAGCCACATGAGGTCTAGCATTGTCTTGCATTAGGAGGAACCCAGGGCCAACCGCACCAGCATATGGTTTCACAAGGGGTCTGAGGATCTCATCTCGATACCTAATGGCAGTCAGGCTAACTCTGGCGAGCCCCCCAAAGAAATGCCACCCCACACCATGACTGACCCACCGCCAAACCGGTCATGCTGGAGGATGTTGCAGGCAGCAGAACGTTCTCCACAGCATCTCCAGACTCTGTCACGTCTGTCACATGTGCTCAGTGTGAACCTGCTTTCATCTGTGAAGAGCACAGGGCGCCAGTGGCGAATTTGCCAATCTTGGTGTTCTCTGGCAAATGCCAAACGTCCTGCACAGTGTTGGGCTGTAAGCACAACCCCCACCTGTGGAAGTCACACCACCCCCATGGAGTCTGTTTCTGACCGTTTGAGCAGACACATGCACATTTGTGGCCTGCTGGAGGTCATTTCGCAGTGCTCTGGCAGTGCTCCTCCTGCTCCTCCTTGCACAAAGGCGGAGGTAGCGGTCCTGCTGCTGGGTTGTTGCCCTCCTACGGCCTCCTCCACATCTCCTGATGTACTGGCCTGTCTCCTGGTAGCGCCTCCATGCTCTGGACACTACGCTGACAGACACAGCAAACCTTCTTGCCACAGCTCGCATTGATGGTCCATCCTGGGTGAGCTGCACTACCTGAGCCACTTGTGTGGGTTGTAGACTCCGTCTCATGCTACCACTCGAGTGAAAGCACCGCCAGCATTCAAAAGTGACCAAAACATCAGCCAGGAAGCATAGGAACTGAGAAGTGGTCTGTGGTCACCACCTGCAGAACCACTCCTTTATTGGGGGTGTCTTGCTAATTGCCTATAATTTCCACCTGTTGTCTATTCCATTTGCACAACAGCATGTGAAATTTATTGTCAATCAGTGTTGCTTCCTAAGTGGACAGTTTGATTTCACAGAAGTGTGATTGACTTGGAGTTACATTGTGTTGTTTAAGTGTTCCCTTTATTTTTTTGAGCAGTATATATATGTATGTATGTATGACCCGTGAAGACCTCTAGTGTGAATACTTATATAAATTAGATTTCCGTATTTCATTTTCAATACATTTGTAAAAATGTGTTTTCCACGTTGTCATTATAGGGTATTGTGTGTAGATGGGTGAGGGGGGGGGGTATAAATGTAATACATTTTGAATTCAAACTGTAGCAGAACAAAATGTGGATTAAGTCAACTTTCTGAACTCACTGTATGGTTCCCAAAATGTTATGTGCTGGATGGGATTAGAGGACATCTGGGTGATATAGGTCCTACTGAACGCCACCCTGGCTTCCCGCACCTGGTCCAAGGAGACTATCCTGTCTGTATGTACTGTAGGATGGGGATTACAGGGTGACTTACTAACCACACAATGCCACCCGTCAGGCACTCTGTTTGGATGTGTTCTCCTTGAACTTGTTGATCACTATGGGGGTCAGGAAGGAAGGTTAAGCTTGTATGCTTTTTTTTGGAGGAGATTTCACAGTTGATTTGTTCTTGGAAATTGGGTGGGGGGGTGGGTACAGCAGGTCCTCAAAACCCTGTAGAACACATGCCCACACACACTCACTCACACAAACTTGTCACATACTTCCACAAGCCGTCTACTATCACGTTAGGCACAAACCAGTGTGTATGTGGAAACATGCTTTTCAATGTACACAAAAGTAGCTGATAAATTAAGCTGTTTTGGAGCAGGTCCTGTAGAAAGAAGCCATAGCAGTAATTTGTGAATTCTGACATTCCTGTCTGTCTCCTAACCTTGCCTCAGGGCTCTGTGAAACCTTCCAAATGCCAGAGGTAGACTCAGAACATACAAACACTGCCCAGAAGGTTAAAGTCAACTGTCTCAGGAACATGTTTGCTTCTGTAATATAATTTAGTGCAGCTAGACAGACAGTTGTTTGGCCTTCTCTGCACAACATCATACTAGTCAAAATTACTGTTGACTTGGGCTATAATGCACATCTGTATCTGATTAGATGCCTATTGATTGGATCCTGCAGGAACATGGTGCATCCTGGGTTTCTATGCCCCCAACAACGCACACTTGTACGCACACACACAGTGTGTACACAATCACAGTGCTCAAAGGGAAGTCCATGTTGATACAGAGGAGATCAAACAAGCATCACGTTTTTTCACATACAGGACTGTCAGGTCGCTCCTACCAGGTGGCGTGGCGAGAATCTGTCTCCTCAACGCGCTCTCACCACTGGTGTCCCCCAGGTCTCTGTTCTAGGCCCTTCCTATTCTCTATACACTAAGTCACTTGGCTCTGTCATAACCTCACATGGTTCATTAATTATTGCTATGCAGATGACACACAATTAATCTTCTCCTTTCCCCCTTCTGATGACCAGTCGCATCTCTGCATGTCTGGCAGGTATATCAGTGTTTGACGGATCACCACCTCAAGCTGAACCTCGGCAAGACGTAGCTGCTCTTCCCCCAAATACATGATCTCGCCATCACGGTTGACAACTCCATTGTGTCCTCCTCCCAGAAAGAACCTTGGCGTGATCCTGGACAACACCCTGTCGTTCTCAACTAACAAAGGCGGTGGCCCGTTCCTGTAGGTTCATGTTACAACACCCTGCCTCCACATCCAGGTCCTAATCCAGGCACTTGTCATCTCCAGTCTGGATTACTGCAGATCGCTTTGGCTGGGCTCCCTGCCTGTGCCATTAAACCCTACATCATCCAACCTGTCTGGTGTTCAAAAGTTCTCTCACGTCACCCCGCTCCTCCGCTCTCTCCACTCCAGTTGCTCGCATCCGCAAAACCATGGTGCTTGCCTACGGAGCTGTGAGGGGAACGGCACCTCAGTACCTCCAGGCTCTGATCAGGCCCTACACTCAAACAAGGGCACTGACGTTCATCCACCTCTGGCCTTCGCCTCCCTACCACTGAGGAAGTACAGTTTCAGCCCAGTCAAAACAGCTCTGGCCCCCCAATAACAAACTTTTCACGACGCCAGGACACGGAGTCAATCACCACCTTCCGGAGACACCTGAAACCCCACCTCTTTAAGGAATACCTAGGATAGGATAAAGTAATCCTTCTCACCCCCTTAAAAGATTTAGATGCCTATTGTAAAGTGGCTGTTCCACTGGATGTCATAAGGTGAATGCAAATTTGTAAGTCTCTCTGGATAAGAGCGTCTGCTAAATGACTTAAATGTAATGTAAATGTTTGCCATTGGTCCACTGAGCTTAAAGACAATGTTTGGTTGTTCAGGTAACTGTCAAAATGAAGGAAACATGTGAGAAATGAGGATTACAAAGTATATTGAAAGCAGGTCCTTCCACACAGGTGTGGTTCCTGAGTTAATTAAGCAATTAACATCCCATCATGCTTAGGGTCATGTATAAAAATGCCCAGTTGCCTATTATTTTGGCTACCATGGCTCGAAAAAAAGATCTCTGTGATGTTGAGGGCTTTCACACCAAATTGGTTTGGAGTGGTTTTTCAAATTACCCCCTTGTTCGGTTTTGGTTTGTTTGGACTGGTGTGAACACTCTAACCGCACTTGGAAGCTTACTAAACGACGCACCGTGGTTCGCTCACAAAGGGTGACCAAACACAGAAAAAGAACCATGACTAAGCATTTAATGAAATGCACACAGTTAGGCTACCACAACTTGATATCTCTGAAACATTATGTGAGTAGCGTAGCAGCACATTTATGTTATGAGTACAGATGCAGATTAGGGGAGACGGGGATACACAGTGCATTCGGAAAGTATTCAGACCCCTTGACTTTTTCCACATTTTGTTACGTCACAGCTTTATTCGAAATGTTATTGAATTGTTTTTTTCCCGCCTCATCAATCTACACACAATACCCATAATGACGAAGCAAAAACTGGTTGTTAGAAATGTCTGCAAATGTATTAAAAATAAAAAACTGAAATATCACATTTACATAAGTATTTCGACCCTTTACTCAGTATTTTGTTGAAGCACCTTCAGCAGCGATTACAGCCCCGAGTCTTCTTGGGTATGACGCTACAAGCTTGGCACACCTGTATTTGCGGAGTTTCTCCCATTCTTCTCTGCAGATCCTCTCAAGCTCTGTCAGGTTGGATGGGGAGCGTTTCTGCCTAGCTATTTTCAGGTCTCTCCAGAGATGTTTGATCAGGTTCAAGTCCAGGCTCTGGCTGGGCCACCCCAGGACTTCAAGGACATGAAGAAACTTAACCCGAAGCCACTCTTGCATTGTCTTGGCTGTGTGCTTAGGGTCGTTGTCCTTTTGGAAGGTGAACCTTCGCCCCAGTCTAAGGGTCTGGAGCAGGTATTTATCAAGGATATCTTTGTACTTTGCTACATTCATCTTTGCCTCGATCCTGACTAGACTCCCAGTCCCTGCCGCTGAAAAATATCTCCACAGTTAAAGGATGAACAAAGGATGAACACACTGCAATTGTATTGTTCTCTCTTTTCCTTTCTCTTCATTGCATTAAGCCCTTCGGATTGTTGTCTTGGATTGCCTGTACAGAACCTCTGCTCCACTTTATCCTTGAATTCCTTTTTAGATTTCCACATTTTTGACCTGAATTCAGTATCTCCTTTCAGGAACGCAAACTTCCTTTCATTGAGGCACATTTTCAAGTCCTTGGACACCCAGGGCTTGTTGTTGGGAAATACTCTGACAGTATTTGTGTTAATGATAGTATCCTCACAGAACTGGATGCATTATGTGATGCTGTCTGTCAACTCGTGGGGATCCCTGCAAAGAAGGTCAAAGAACACCTCCCAGTCTGTGATGTCAAAGCAATCCTTGAGCTCAACGAGAATCTCATAGTCTCTGGTGCACACTTGTTCAATCACATTACACTACACGGACCAAGTATTAACTACAAAGATGCATAGCCCCCTGCCTATTGATTTATGTGATGTTGTAATGACAGTGTATCCATCAATGTTCACATCAATATTGTCCTGTCCTGCTTGAGCCACGTTTCTGTAAAGCAGATTAAATTACTTCTCCTAAAGTCCTCTTTAAAGTTAGCCCTTGACGCTATCTCATCCAGTTTATTATTTAGTGACCTCACATTTGACAGGGTGATCACCAGGAGCGAGTGACGGCTTCTCCGCCTCCGTAGTCTCGACCACATCTTGAGCCTCGCTTAGTTTCCTTTTTTGACTTTGTAGAACAACCATCAGGCAAGGCAATGCCGTTTTGGAGAGTGTGAGCTTTATCTCGGAAAGAGAGTAGAAACTCACCGGAGTAGGTGATGGTGGTTGATTTACTCACAAAATCCCTACAACCTCCGATAGTGATTGTAAAGTTTTCCGCATATTGCAGCGATTAGGATGAAGAAGGTCACACATGCCACGTACGTTCAAACTTGCGACACCCTTGGAATTAGACAAAAACTAAACTAAATTGAGCGATATAACTATAAACAAACAAATAATTCACGCAGGTGAGCTCAGGGTCTGGCAGCAGTGCCACGCCCCCAAGTCGGAGCCTGACTCGTCCCTGCCCGCTGAAAAACATCCCCACAGCATGATGCTGCCACCAACATGCTTCACCGTAGGGATGGTGCCAGGTTTCTTCCAGATGTGATGCTTGGTTTCAACAGACTAGGGAATCTTTCCATAGAGGCCTAGAGTGCTGCAGGGATGGTTGTCCTTCTGGAAGGTTCTCCTACCTCCACAGAGGAACTCTGGAGCTTTTGCTCTGACATTTACTGTCAACCGTGAGACCTTATATAGACAGGTGTGTGTGCCTTTCCAAATCATGTTCAATCAATTGAATGTACTGTACCACAGGTGGACTCCAATCAAGTTGTAGAAACATCTCAAGGATGGTCAATGGAAACAGGATGCACCTGAGCTCCATTTTGAGTCCCAAAGCAAAGGGTCTGAATATTTATGTAAATAAACATTTCGAAAAACCTTTTTTCACTTTGTCATTATGGGACATTGTTTATAGATTGATCAGGAAAATAAGTAATTGAATCCATTTTAGAATAAAGCTGTAATGTAGCAAAATGTGGAATAAGTCAAGGGGTCAGAATACTCTCTCCGAATGTACTGTAGGCTACTGAATATAGGCTATTAACATTGCAGTTCAAGCAGCTATTGTTTGCTCCCTTATGTTGTTGAAAATTGTAATATTACGTTTGGGATACAGGTTAATAATCGTAGATGGATTTAATGTGATAAACAAGTGACTTGCATGGACACTTGGTTTTGTTAAGTCATTTTAGTTAGTCAGTTTAGTTTGTGGCATTGTGAAACCAACCGGACCAAATGAGAAAAAAATACAATGTGACAAATAATCTAACTCTGATTCGAACTATAGTTTACAAAAAATGTGTGAAAATGCCCATAAAAAAGGGGTCTCAAAGGAGCATAGGGGGTTTTAAGGGTGTTTGTGTGTGTCTCAGTCACCAAATCTCAACCCAATTGAAACCTTATGGGAGACTGGAGCCGTAGCTGAGACAGCATTTTCCACCACCATCAACAAAACACCAAGTTATTGAATTTATCATGAAAGAATGTTGTCACATCTCTCCAATAGTCACATCTCTCCAAGAGTTCCAGACACTTGTAGAATCTATGCCAAAGGTATAGGAATGGGTGACAATGTATCAGTGTTGAAGAATGTTCTTTATGTCATTTAGCATTTGCTTTATGATGTTGAAATTACTGTAGGGTTGGCAAGGCTTTATTGCTTTATCCAGCTTCCACATTATCCATATCATATGATCATAGACTTACACAAAATAGACCAATCTGTGGAGGACTCTTATTCACTTACAGCTACAGTGAGTCTGTCTAATGTTGGCTTGACTCATCTTGCCTGGAAACGCTAGCTATGATACTTATATATGTACAGTACAGCGAATCAATACCAGACTCCCTTGTGGACTCTCGGGTCCTGCAGCTCTTGGCCGTTGGTTAGGCCGTCTTGAGGAAGTTTTGGAGTTTTTTATTTATCTTGGCCGTTGGTTAGGCCGTCTTGAGAAAGTTTTGGAGTTTTTTTATTTATTTGAAGAACTGAGAGAGATGACGCCTATAGGACATACTCCAGCGATTTGTCATGACATTGAGCATAGCATATGTAGTAGATGCAGTGATGGACCCACGCATTCAACACTCTCTTTCCACTGTCCTGCATTCACTCCATTTCCGCTTGATTGGAAATCCCACTCATCGCTCACCGAGCATCCTTTCCATTAAAAATCCCTCTCCGCTCACAGGAACAAAAAACTGCCGCTCGAAATTCGCTCCATTCATCTTTTATAGTCTACCATTTTAAGAAAGAAAGAAATACATTTTTAAGCATTTGCGACACGCTATATGCAGCACGATCACTCAGCATTGATTTAATCAACAAAGCTTTTAAACCGGGCCTTTAAGCTGTATAAAATGAAATGCAAAAATATAATTTGAATTTAAGAACAATTTATAAAGAAAAATGCCTTATTATTACAGTCTACAGTGACTTTGAGTTCACTTTTAGAAACACCATAACTGCGCAATGTCGTCCAGCATAGCCTAGTATGCAATCCTAATATGGATTCCGTAGGCGGACTATTTGGTCACCTGAAGATACTGCCTGTAAGCATCGAAATAGAATAGCACTGACGATGAAGTACTGACGCTGAAGTGTAGCGTGTTATTTTGTGCCGTCTCGTGGATGAAAATATGATCGACGAACTAAGTATTACTTTCGCAATGGAAATTGCTGTCTTTTGTCATTAAAACAAGAACCGCTGGGCCTCGAGTGACCCCCCCCTTCAAGCTAATGAGCAGTCATTCTGACTGCAGCATTCTAGCAGTGTAAACAATACCTATGGAACCGAAAGCATGTGTTGGAATGCGGTAACAGCTTATTTTTGTAATTAGAAAACAAATGAAATACCCCAACCACCAAGACTCGCGGTCAAATGATGAAAACATCAGTAGCCTAAACATAATATCAGCAGCCTAAACATAATTTTAAGCGCCAAGTGTGCTTGATAAAGAGTGAACATCTGCACAAAAGCAATACTTGCATTATAATGAATATAAGAGTTGATATGACAGCAAGGCCCTTGAGAAGGCACTTAATTATTCATGTAAATCACTCTGGATAAGAGCGTCTGATAAATGACAACGACAAAAAAAGCTGGTGAGTGCGTTGCTGATGTTGTTTTCTTGCTTGAGATGTAGGGCCTCCTTTCTGTGATGACATTACGCTGTTAATCTGCCGTAGCATTGTCACCAGCGTGTTCTAGCCAAACGGTGCAGTCCCTTCCTATCTTCTGTCTCACTATTTGGTGGTGGCGCAGGCACCTTAGTGCGCAACATTCTGTTTTTTTGCGTTTAGGCCTCGGAGGTGCAGGTTCACAATCAGAATAACAATCATCAGCGATGTGATGAGTCATTTCTTCCACAACATCGGAGTCGTTTTCATTCAGATTTTGTAGCGTCACTAACACAGCATGTGCATCCATTCATCTTGGTCTTCTTGCCATTGTAAATTACCCACTCTCTCACTGTGTACTCCAGGTAGGCCAGCGTAGACTGACACAAAAGCTTGAATTCGGGGAACTGATATAGGGTACATACCATTTTTAGATTATAATTAGAATAAATCACTAGAATAGATTTGCTGCCCTGTTCTTCATTCGCAATTGGTGATTACATCCCCTCGCTCATCAACTCACCCATTCTCCCCCGTTCTCCCCATCATAGTTTTCTTCATTTATTTCATATGTTGTTTAAATGTGTGAAATGAGTTTCTGTGTAGTTTATGTTCAGTTTCCAGGCATTTATCGGGGTTATTATCAACTTGGCATGGCACCTTCAGAAGGCCTTTCTGTCGGGAGAAGGGGGGGCAATGGGGGGGGACTGGTTACAACTCCAGTTTTGTTTTGTGATATTAAGATTCTAACAACGATAGTGTGTTTATATAGACTTATTTAGGACAAGTCAAGGATGGAGGGGGGGCATGACTTATAAAAATAAATAATGATATGAGCAGTCCAAATGACCTCATCAGCAGTTCTAGTGATAACATTTTTGTCGGTGGCCATGGTGATGGAAGAAAGACACAAATGTAGGTCCGTTTGCCAACACAGTCAGAGTGTTTGTGGATGCTTTCCTTGGAGATACTAAGGAAATATCCTGAACCAGGATATTAACTTTCAGGACATACCGGAAAGGAATTCTCAGGATATACCGGATATGAACTCTCAGGACATACTGGAGAGGATCTTTTTATATTTAATCTGCACAAATAGCTGCTGACCCCTCAAAGAGGGTGGAAAGGTTACAGTGCATGAGATATCAGGGGTACGTAGCTCTACACCCTTAAAGCATTAAAACATGAAAACAGGTTCTAACCAGTTCTCACAGCCTATGTGTCTAAGATAGTGGAGTGATAAGATCTTAGTCATGCAGTGAGTTTCAAACACCAGGGAGGTTGTCTAATGCCTCACAAATAAGGACACCTTTTGATAGGGGGGTAAAAAAAAAACAGCCATTGAATATCTCTTTGAGCATGGTGAATTTATTAATTACACTTTGGATGGTGTATCAATACACCCAGTCACTACAAAGATACAGGCGTCCTTCCTAACTCAGTTGCCGGAGAGGTGTTGCTCAGTTGTTTCACCATGAGGCTCTTTGAAAGAGTTACAAAGTTTAATGGCTGTAATAGGAGATAACTGAGGATGTACTGTAGTTAATCCATAATATTATTATTGTAGTTAATCCACAATATTAACCTAAATTACAGAGAATAAAAATATTCCAAAACATGCATCCTGTTCGCAATAAGACATTCAAGTAAAACTGCCCCAAAAAATGGAAAGTAAATTAACTTTATGTCCTGAATACAAAGTGTTATGTTTGAGGCAAATCCAACACAATATATTACTGAGTACCACTCTTCATATTTTCAAGCATGGTGGTGTCTGCATCATGTTATGGTTACGCTTGTCATCAGCAGGATAATAACATAATACACAAGTCAAAATATACAGTACAGTCAAAGGTTTGGACAACACAACTGATTGGCTCAAGCACATTAAGAAGAAAATAAATTCCACAAATTGACTTTTAACAGGGCACACATGTTAGTTGAAATGCATTCCAGGTGACTACCTCATGAAGCTGGTTGAGAGAATGCCAAGAGTATGCAAAGCGGTCATCAAGGCAAAGGGTGGCTACTTTGAAGAATCTAAAATCTAATATCTATTTGGATTTGTTTAACACTTTTTTGGTTACTATATTATTTCATGTGTTATTTCATACGTTTGATGTCTTCACTATTATTCTACAATGTAGAAAATAGCAAAAATAAAGAAAAAACCTTGAATGAGTAAGTGTCTTCAAAATTTTGACTGGTACTGTAAATTGGCTTAAAAATCTATGGGAAGACTTGACAATGGCTGTCTAGGAATAATCAACAACCACCTTGACAGAGCGGGAAGAATGTTTAAAAACATTATACAAATATTTTACAATCCAGGTGTTTAAAGCTCTTACAGACTTACCCAGAAAGACCCATAGTTGTAATCACAGCCAAAGTTGCTTCTACAAAGTAATGACTCAGGGGTATGAATACTTATGTCAATGAGATATTTCTCTATTTCATTTACAATGAGTTTGCCCAAATTTCTAAAAACATGTTTTTATATTTTCAATATGGGATATTGTGTGTAGATGGGTGAGAAAAAAAATATTGCATGCATTTTGAATTCAGACTGTTACAACAAAATGTGGAATAAGTCAAGGGGTGTGAATACTTTCTGAAGGCAAGTCATACACTGTAGGTGACACAATATTTTGCAGTACACTGCTGAAAAAAAAGCGCTCGTTAGTGATCATGTTGAAACTTTGTAATCTCACCAATTGATCGTAAAGTAGGTTATGAGACAATATGGCTGACAGTTTACAGTCATTTGGAAAACAGGCAACCACATAACTAAATATGATTGTTGCATTTGTCAAGTTCCTCTCATGCCCTTGTTAATGGCTGCAATTTTGGCTGCCCAGCATTTGTGGGTAGTTTGTTTTGGGCTTCATGTGATTTATTATATTTACACTTGAAATGAGTGTTCTGCAAATGTACCCATACCTTCCATTGGTTTTATATTCCAGAGTTACAACAGTTTCCAAATTGGCTACATTAGTTGGCAAAAAAGGGGGATTTGGTTATTACTATAACTCATTAATAGGAAAAGCACCCTTTGAGGTTTAGTTTAAACTTGACTCATGTTACTCCACTTCACTCACACTCTACTGTGACAGAGCCATAGGGACCGGTTCAATTGTTAAAGCCGCTTTTGTCGTGGAAATTCGAATTCATTAATGAGGCGAGACAAGGGGCAGTCAGCAATTAAATTATTTCTTCATTCAAAACGTATTAAGGGAGCAGGTCACACCACACACACAAGTGAATAGACTTGAGAGCTCAGCGATTCAGAGTCTGTGCTTGCCTTGTATAGCCCAACCCTGTTACATTTCCTTAATCCACCACAACCGTCTCAATGTGTCGAACCAACCGATATCTACTGGATCAGCTGGCCATATTCTGAGTCCTCTGTGTTCTCCTGTGAGTACTAAAAATGGTTTGTTCCTAGAATAGACATAAGTAGACTTCATTCGGAACAGAGATACCTCGCTCAGAACATGCAAGTTTCAGAATACAGAGGGTGGGGGTAAGAACACGAGATGTGCACAGCCGTGGTGGATTAGGTACAGAGTTTGGTGAAAACAGCAACTTACACAAACAGAATAACAGGATTGTACATACCAATCATTTAAAGTAGTGCTAATACACATTTTTCCCCCACAATTTGCAGAAAGATTCAGTTGTTCCTGCACGGCACCCTTTCAGTACATTCCAAATGAATGTAAGTTCAAACAGTTAAAAGATTTTAAATATACTGAACAGAACAGAGAATATGTTCTTATAGGTCACATGCTCATCTAGAAAGTATACATTCTACATTGACTCATGTAATGGCCGTTGAAATTCAAACCAACTGTCCTCTCTCTCTCTCTCTCTCTCTCAGCAATCCAATCCTTTTGACACTATGAATGACTCTGAGCTAGAGCAACTCCTCTAGGCCAGACTCTGACTGACAAATGAAAAAAGGCAGATCCCATTTTGTTCTATTATAGGGCTTCCACTGACTAAGCCCACTGGCAGTGCCCACAGTCCCATTAATAGGACATTTATTCCAACAGGAAGTGTGCATCAGGGTTGATTTTAGGCACAGGGAGAGAGGAAAGACTGGTTTTGGCTTGGCCTGGGACAGGACAACGTGGAGATGGCTCAGTCCAGTTTTCAAATAAACTTTATTAACAAATGCCATACCATATACAAACATCAAAAGGAATAGTCACATACCTCTCAGTCACAAATACAAACTTCTTAAAATACTTGTTGGAAACTATTCCAGTTGCAAGAACAGTATTGTGATACAGTATTAGTGAACTGAAAGTCACACTCCGTATGATCAAGCTCACATCAGTGCTGTGCAAATTCCAGACTAATCAGCCTTGGGTAGATTCTGGCACAGACTTATACAGTTTTGTTCATTGATGTTAAGGTTTTAGTAGAACACTCTAAATTACCCTAATCTTCAGTAGTTTGATCTTATTTCCCCAGTGGACTTATGTTGATTTCTTCCACTTTTTTTTAGTGGTGGCTAATGAGTGAACTCATGCCCACCCCTTGACAAGTTTGATGGTTTTGTACTAAGTCTGTGGCCACATTGGTATTTTGTGTGCGAGAATTACAGATGGAGTAAGTGTGTGTTACGTATGCAACTCGTCCGAAAAGTAGAAAGATGAGTTGTTATTTTGTGTTAATGCATGTCTGGCCATGCCCTAAAGATGCTACGCAACCCCCTTCCATCAGGAGGCCTGTCCTTTTTCTGTTAATCTCTTTCAAGAACCTTCATGCATCTGAATCATTTAATGATGTTTGGTCTATCAAGAAAATATAACAATGAAATACCTTACTGTAATAGCTTTCCATTTAAAATGGTCAAAAAGCTCAAATAAATTGATTTCAGCAAAAGACCATTTTTCAAACAAGAATTCGGCTAGGACTGTCTAGGAGTGGTCTGAGTGAGGGGCCTTTTTGGAGGGGCCTAATGGGAGGGATATGTAACCTGACAACTAGCTGTTATTGGCAGAGAGGATTGGAACTATTTTTGTTATTGGTCTGTTCACTTTTACCGCCTGGTGATGTTACCAGGCAAGCAAAACCTTGGCCCATGCAAAACCTGCTGATTAGAAGGTCTGGTGTAAATTGTATTTTCAACCAGCAACTATCAGGAAATAACACTGATTGCTTTTTCAAATTTTTACAGTGTTCATTTCATCAGCCGTTGTACAATATGATACAAAATTCAGGAAAACTGAATTTTGACTGCACTGGGCCTTTAAACGTAAGATGGTACAGAACATTGATCACCACATCCCATGGAACTGAATGAAACACTCTTATAAACTGGCTTCTATACTATAACCCCATAAGACGATTCAGTGTGGAAGTGTTTTACCATGTAAAACGTTTTATGTTTTATATGAGCCTCACACTTAATTTGGGCCCTTCACACAAATCCTTTATTGAGCAGAGGATAACATCAAACCTGTGCACTGGAATTGACTTCTACATATCCATACACATCCATAACTCACTCTCCACTCTCTCCTCCTAGCGTAGCTTATGAAAGCGATATCACATGTACATAGCCCAGGAGGTCTATGTAGCCCATGCATGTTTCCCCCGATAAATCAAAGTAACTAGTGGATTTGTTGAGCTTTTGGGTGCCAGGAAAGCAATGAAGCTATATTATGTTTCCTAGACAAAGCCCTACTGTATTTTTATGACGCCAGGCCCGAACCAGTGCCAGGACATCTTTGCTGTGATGAATGCAGACCTGCTCGGACTGTGTTTACTTAAAATGTGAATTGATTGCTTTCTGTTCCCCGCAGTGCTAACTGAATGTTGTAGAGAAATGTTATGCCGAGGTGGAAGTTATTTCAAAGAGTAAAGAGTCATGGCACAAAGTAAGAGTTATTGCATAGAGAGACCAAAATAAACGGTTGCATTGATAAAGAGTCCATATTATCCTCCCTCCGTCTAGGTGTCATTGACTTTAGTGCTGTATATCAGTGGAGGCTGCTGATGGGCGGCCGGCTCATAATAATAGCCGGGACGAAGCTAATGGAATGGCATCTAACACCTGGAAACCATGTGTTTGATGTATTTGATACCATTCCACGTATTCTGCTCCAGTCATTACCTCGAGCCCGTCCTCCCCAATTAAGGTGCCACCAACCTCCTGTGATGTACATGTATTCTTTTTATGTTACATTCTTTGTTAATCCAGGTAGTATCAACTTTTGTTGTAATATCAGCCACTGTGAGAACCCCTTTAAAATGATTTTATAGCGATACATCAATCTTGATAAATGTGACCGACTGGGTTTGAAGCTGGGTTCACTTGTCTGCGCACGGCAAGACTGTTAACCTGCTGTGTGTGTGTGTCTCTGTCTCTGTATGTGTGTGTGTGTGTGTGTGTATGCATTTCAGTGAGAAATAGATCATTTTGGTGTGTGCTTTGGCATGTCTCTGCGTTACCTTGCACTGACCTGATAGTGTGGCCTGTTTGGGAGATGAAGAACATACTGCTTTCCCCACTGGACTGGAGGAATATATTTTGGGCCGGCATGTGAGGTACATTCTGTTCCATTTGATTTCTGTGTTTGTGGCCGTGTCCCAAATCTGTCTTGTCTACTGCTTACATCACTTAAAATGTATACTGTGTACCAATCATACTACATGCTATTTAGAAGGGACAGTTTAGTACAACAAATATCAACAGGCTACTCATCCACACTGAGAAGGCGTCATCAAATCAAATTGTATTGGTCACATAGAAGGCGTCATCGAATGAGCAATTTCGCTTGTTCCCCGCCATTCATTCATTTCTGTAGAGTGCTATTCTGATTAGCAGCTGTTGTCGAATACACTTGAGTGTGAAAAGACAATTCTCTGTGCATCGAATTCTACTAGATGAAAAGCCTAAATGAGTATGACGTCCAGGAACTCCGCTCCAGACATTACCACGAGCCCGTCCTCCCCAATGAATGTGCCACCAACCTCCTATGGCGTGTACTTGTGTGTGCATGCCAGGAACACAGACCTGTCTTATTACATGTGTCCACCAGTATAGGTTTGGGTCCTGGAGAACTGGCTGTAAGATTCCCTTGTTCCCTTCTACTATGGCATTGTGGAATCTTTTATGGCTGGGACGTTCTTGAACCACAGCAATTTAATTTTGACCATTCAAGTTCTTTGGCCTGAGTCGTCAGTGAACAATTTACACTTTAATCAAGTGAATGTTGATGGATCTGGTTGCTTACAGAATCTATCATTAGTGATACCAGAGGGACCTTAGCTAGGAGCAGTAGCAGAGATACACATGCTTCAACCCTTATGCTTAGAAAGCTTTACATTCATTAACAACGTACAGTTCCTGTATACACTTGTCCTCGTTAGCTAACACGCTGAACAGTGATATGTCGCAAATGTTCGGATTGAACCCTTGACCTTGATGTTGCCAGCATCATATTTCAGTCAATTGAGCCACCTGGAAAACTATGATATTGTACATCAGAGTTTGTTGAACTGTATGAAACTAAAAGACACTTTTGCTCCCGCTTCTTCATCGACCTGGTCAAGGCTTTCTCAAATGAATGCCTCGCCTGGTTCACCAACCACTTCTCAGATAGAGTTCAGTGTGTCAAATTGGGGGGCCCGTTGTCCGGACCTCTGGCAGTCTCTATGGGGATGCCACAGGGTTCAATTTTGGGCCTACAGTTTTCTCTGTATATATCAATGATGTCGCTCTTGCTGCTGGTGATTCTCTGATCCACCTCTACGCAGACGACACCATTCTGTATACATCTGGCCCTTCTTTGGACACTGTGTTAACAAACCTCCAAACGAGCTTCAATGCCATACAACACTCCTTCTGTGGCCTCCAACTGCATTTAAATGCTAGTAAAATTAAATGCATGCTCTTCAACCTATTGCTGCCTGCACCCGCCCGCCTGTCCAGCATCACTACTCTGGACGGTTCTGACTTAGAATATGTGGACAACTACAAATACCTAGGTGTCTGTTTAGATTGTAAACTCTCCTTCCAGACTCACATTAAGCATCTCCAATCCAAAATTAAATATAGAATCGTCTTCATACTTCTCAACAATACCTCCTTCACTCACGCTGCCAAACATACCCTCGTAAAACGGACTATCCTACTGATCCTTAACTTCGGCGATGTCATTTACAAAATAGCCTCCAACACTCTACTCAGCAAATTGGATGTAGTCTATCACAGTGCCATCCATTTTTTCACCAAAGCCCCATATACTACCCACCACTGCGACCTGTATGCTCTCGTTGGCTGGCCCTCGCTACATATTCGTCGCCAAACCCACTGGCTCCAAGTCATCTATAAGTCTTTGCTAGGTAAAGTCTCGCCTTATCTCAGCTCACTGGTCACGATAACAACATCCACCCGTAGCATACACTCCAGCAGGTATATCTCACTGGTCATCTCCAAAGCCAACACCTACTTTGGCCGCCTTTCCTTACAGTTCTCTGCTGCCAATGACTGGAACAAATTGAATATCTCCCTCTCTAACTTTAAGCATCAGCTGTCAGAGCAGCTTACCAATCAGTGTACCTGTGCACAGCCCATCTGTAAATAGCACACCCAACTACCTCATCCCCATATTGTTATTTATTTATTTTGCTCTTTTGCACCCTAGTATCCATGCTTGCAAATCCTCATCTGCACAATGCTAAATTGTAATTATTTCGCCTCTATGGCCTATGTATTGCCTTACCTCCCTAATCTTACTACATTTGAACACACTGTACATAGAATTTTTCTCTTGTGTTATTGACTGTGCGTTTGTTTATCCCATGTGTAGCTCTGTGTGGTTGTTTTTGTCACACTGCTTTGCTTTATCTTGGTCCGGTCGCAGTTGTAAATGAGAACTTGTTCTCAACTGGCCTACCTGGTTAAATAAAGTTGAAATAAAGTAAATTATACAGTATTTCATTCTCACTGGATTTTCTCTGTTGAATTACCAAACTTCCCTGACCATTGAATCCTACAGATATCAATATTCAATAACAGAGCTATGGATGTGTTCCCTTCTGATTATGCAGCTTAGACAAGTGGCAGAATGCACAGATTGAAGCAAACAGTTGTGCTCATTTCTTCTACAGTCATGCACATATTAAACATTCAGATATGTTTTTTTTCCCCTAATGGTTCGATAAAACGAGCTGGAAAATATTTGCTCCTAATGTTGGAAAATTGAATGTGCACCGTGCAGCCATTTCTCTGTCATCTACTATGAAAAGGTCAGGAATTGGAGCCAGCTAACTGGAGGTTGTGGTTTTTCAGATCGCTGTCTGTGGTTTCCATCGCCAGTGGTGCAATTCTTGAAATATAATTAAACGGTTTAAGTCATTTGCCAGGATTCAAAGTTGTTTATGGAAGCTATTTGCCATTGAGTTTTGTCTATTATTATCTGGTATTGGATAGTCCTCGTTACTGTACAATATGTTTCTGTTTCTTTTTCAAAATGACCTCCAAGGATGTACAATAGCACATTTCCCTGTGAAATCTACGGTAGGAAAAGCAGTGTTGTAATAATCTGTGTGATCAAGGCTGAGGACCGAGGAGTCGACTTTGACCACGACTCAGCATAAAATAAATAACGTTTAGTCAGAAGTCTTATGACCTATATTGAAAGCCCAGAGTTTTTCCTGGTCAGGTCACATGGTCAGCAAAGCTCTGGGCCCTACTCACAAACTCCCCAAACCGGGGATTCCCAAACCTTTATGGTCCGCGACCCCAGTTTCATATCAACATTTTCTTGTGAACCCATCATGTAAAAAAAGTTAGGTAATGTTAACTTTTTTTAATTTGGGCCATGACAATCTATCAGTCTGACAGCATTTTGACAGTATTACAATTTGAAGAGTGTAGTTTGAAGTGACTAAAATGCATCAGAAAGGTATTGGTGGTTATGGTACCGGTACCCCCTGTATACAGTGCATTCGGAAAGTATTCAGATCCCTTGACTTTTTACACATGAAAAAAAAACAGGCTCACCGGTAGGAGCGAGTACTCTGGTGGGCCATATGGAGAACATTCCTGCTTCCCCTGCTCGGACCCCTTTTCAGCCATTCAGCTGTGGGGAGACCAGTCCAAATCTTTCGCGGTTCTCAATGACTCTGGGGCCAACGAGAGCTTTTTGGACACTACCCTGGGGTTCGAGCTTAACATCCCCACTCAACCCTATCCATTCCCATGGACATTAGAGGGCTGGACGGGCGCTTTATAGGCCGAGTCACCCACAACACTACTCCCATCAACCTACGTGTGTCAGGGAACCACAGCGAGGCTATCCAGTTCCTGCTCATCATGTCCCCTCAGCTTCTCGTGCTATTGGGTTTCTCCTGGCTCCAGCGACACAATCCCCTCATTAATGGACTTGGTGTTTTACAAAATAGTGCTATCTTCTGTATACCACCCCTACCTTGTCACAACACAACAGATTGGCTCAAACACATGAATTAAGAAGGAAAGAAATTCCACAAATGGATTTTAAGCAAAGCACACCTGAGAGTGCGAGGAGGAGGCATTGGACGTACTGGGCTGTGGAGGCGCACTGGAGGCGTACTGGAGACCTGGTGTGTAGAGCTGGCACAGATGGTGTCCTTCCTTCACCGCTTGCGTCTACTTCCATGGAAGGCTTTCGTGTCCTGCCATTATCCCTTCTCAAGTCCAGGATGTCCTTACCTCCTGGACATCCTCCCAGGCCCAGGATACCCTCTCCTCCTGTGCACTCTGCTTGGTCCTGGTGTGGTGGGATCTTCTGTCACGATCGTCGTGGTAATCATACTCGGAACAAGGTGCAGCGTATGTAGATTTCCACATGTTTATTAAACGAAACTCACAAAAACAATACAGCGCAACGTGACGTTCTGTGGAGCTCACAGGCATCAACACGAAAACAAGATCCCACAAAACACAGTGGGGAAATGGCTGCCAAAATATGATCCCCAATCAGAGACAACGATAAACAGCTGCCTCTGATTGGGAACCATACCAGGCCAACATAGAAATAAATTAACTAGATCACCCACCCTAGTCACACCCCGACCAAACCAAAATTGAGAATTAAAAGGCTCTCTATGGTCAGGGCATGACAATGATTCCATATGTGTTATTTCATAGTTTTGTTGTCTTCACTATTATTCCACAATGTAGAAAATAGTAAAAAGAAAGAAATATCCTTGAATGAGTGGGTTTGTCCAAACTTTTGACTGGTACTGTACATGTCTCCTTTAAGACCCTATTATCTGTGAACCGTACATGATACAGACAACACCTTGGTGTCATTATAATCCCAATAGTGTGCTCTAAAATATGGAGTATTGTCACGCCCTGACCTTAGTTATCTTTGTTTTTTTTATTATTTGATTAGGTCAGGGTGTGACCAGGGTGGTTTGTTTAGTTTTGTATCCTCTAGTGGTTGCCTAGATTGGTTCTCAATCAGAGGCAGCTGTTTATCGTTGTCTCTGATTGGGAACCATATTTAGGTAGCCATATTCCTTGGTTATTTTGTGGGTTGTTATGTCTATGTGTAGTTGCCTGTTTCAGCACTCGTTGTTTATAGCGTCACGTTTCTTTTGTTGTTTTTGGTTAGTTTGTTTAAGTGTTCTTCGTTAATAAAAGAATAATGTATTCTAATCACTCTGCACCTTGGTCTCCTCTATACGACGAACGCGACAAGTATTTATAGATTCCATAATACAGTTTTATATACGAATTTATTAAACATTAAAACTATTAATGTTAATGTCTAAAAGTACTAATTTTTGATTTTGTTAATTTTGTGACATATTATTTTAAGCAATATACTCTACAAGTACATCCACTTTCCAGAGTGGGCTCTCTGCTGCTTTTAAAGTTATCATACATTTTATAAGCACAACCAATACTGTGAATGTGAAAATGGATTCAAAGGGAACTCCCTCTGCTGGTGTTTTGCTGAATATGCAATCCTACAATAGGGATGTGATCGGTTAATTACCTATAATGTAATTTCCCTGATATCAAATGGATCATTTCTTTAAAAGTACTAGAGAGCCCACTCTTGAAATGTTTTGTGTTTTAAATGAAGAGTAAATTGTTCCAAACAATGTTTAAAAGTAAGCTAAATCAAGATGCGGTTCATGTTTAATAAATGAATGTAGACATACTCCATATTTTAGAGTGCACTATAAGGGGTATAATGAAAACAAGATGTTCTATGTACCATGTACGGCTCACGGATTATAGTATCTTATAGGAGTTATGTACATGTAGACAATAAACATATAGACCAGCGGTTCCCAACCAAGGGTACTAGGACCCCATGGGGGTACTTGAAAAGACTCATGAGTCCATGGGGCTACTGGTAAAATGCACATGAGCGGGTACTTCAGGGCTACTCCGGGCAGAGAAAAATTCAGTTGGTGGTACAATAACCAAAAAAGGTTGGGAACCACTGCTATAGTCCATATAGGTTTAAAAAGGGCATAAAATAGCCACTTTCATCAAGATCTTCTCAAAAATGGTGGGAATTGTCAGAACAATCTGTGACACCAAAAATATTGCTCTATTACAGTAGGAGAAATAGGAATTCCAACAATAGGAATCCCAACACCCATCTAAAAAAGGCAAAGGTTTGAAAAGCTGTAAGCCATTAAAATTAAGAATGTCCTGTCTGGTTTACATTAACTCTTGGCTTTTTGGGGTTGAAAGAACTGCAAAGTTTTCTTTCCTTGGCCTCATTCATCAAAAGAAGCCTTCAGGAGCTGTGTCCATGTGCCATACTCTATAACAGGAAGCAGGAGTGTTTGTGTGTGGGTTTGGGTTTGTATGTAGGTGTGTGTGAGAGAGTAATGCACACATGTACTCATGTATACACACACACACATGCGCAAGCAAGCACACAGACGGCAAGGAATTAATCATTTGTGGGGGATCACTGTGGGGAACAATCTATACTGAGCCTATAGCCATAGTAGAGATGTACTGGTGCTACAATGATTGTGTGTGTGTGTGTGTGTGTGTTTGCACGTGTGTGTGTTTGTGTGTGTCCTATTTAACCCGTGTGTTGTCTTAAAGGTCAAAAATGACCCACCACTATGTTTAACAGCAGAGAAAAACTCCTAAATTATATTTTTTCAACCTGAAATTGGATGACTTTTCAAAGAGTGAAACATCACATTTGTTAATATTTCCATGAAAGCTGTACACCAGCAGGGTACAACGATTATTTTAGGGTAATTTTTGACCTGGCAGTTATAAAATAATTTTAACCACAAAGAGACACACACACACACACACACACACACACACACACACACACACACACACACACACACACACACACACACACACACACACACACACACACACACACACACACACACACACACACACACACACACACAATGAGAAATTGAGATTGTGTGCTACTGATTGAACTCAGACAAAACTGAAACTTGCTTGTGCATGTGCAGCATCTCCCCTCCACATCCACACACATGACTCAAGTTCACAGACAAAATAAACAACATTTCAGACAAGATAAACAACATTTCCTACAAAATAAAAACGTCTTGAAAGCATTGTTACCTAATGGGGAATGCAGTCAGGGGCAATAAAAGTGATGCAGATGACAGTCCCCTGAGTTCTCTCTTTGCTGAAGCCATGAGTGCACTTTTCAGTGTCCAACAGGTCGTAGATCTGATTTTTTCAGATGTCCAGGAGGAACAAGAGAACAATGATTCAGGAGAGGAGGAGGTATCTGAAGAAGGAGATGGGGAAGAATACAACCCAGAGCACGATGCCTCATCTTCAGATGAAGAAGAAGATGAGGAAGAATACAACCCAGAGCACGATGCATCATCTCCAGATGAAGAAGAAGATGTGAGGAAGAATACAACCCAGAGCACGATGCCTCATCTTCAGATGAAGAAGAAGATGAGGAGGAATACAACCCAGAGCACGATGCATCATCTCCAGATGAAGAAGAAGATGAGGAAGAATACAACCCAGAGCACGATGCATCATCTCCAGATGAAGAAGAAGATGAGGAAGAATACAACCCAGAGCACGATGCATCATCTCCAGATGAAGAAGAAGATGAGGAAGAATACAACCCAGAGCACGATGCATCATCTCCAGATGAAGAAGAAGATGAGGAAGAATACAACCCAGAGCACGATGCATCATCTCCAGATGAAGAAGAAGATGAGGAAGAATACAACCCAGAGCACGATGCCTCATCTTCAGATGAAGAAGAAGATGGGGAAGAATACAACCCAGAGCACGATGCATCATCTTCAGATGAAGAAGAAATCCCCCAAGCTGAAAAAGAGACATTTTTGTCAAAGAACAGCAGAATAACATGGTCCTTGTCACCATATGACGACCAGGGCAGGATGGTAGCACAACATGTCATAAGGATGACCCCAGGGCCCACAAGACATGCAGTCAACATGTCATAAGGATGACCCCAGGGCCCACAAGACATGCAGTTGCCCAGGACATCGCCTCAACATTCTACATGTTTATCACACGAGCCAATTAGAGTTGATTGATTTATGTTCTCCACGTTTTTGTTTTGGATCTATTATCTTATTTCATTCATATTTTTTGATGTTGTTTATACACCTTGTGGGTGAGGGCAATGGTTCAAAAATGAGACTAGTATTTTGTAGTTGAAATCCTCATTGTATGGTATACAAGTGTATATCTCTATGTTGCCAAAAAAGTTCAAGACTGTTATTGTTTCCCTTCAATACAATGCATTCAAAACTACTTTCTGCACATTTCTGCTACTTTCTTAGTCTATACAAGTGCTCTCTTGCTAAAATAAAAATTATGTTTACACCTATGCAGTACCTTTAGCAATAATAATAATAAAAATAAACCTCTACTTTACTAAAGAAAACAATTATGACAGGTGTGTTGTAATAAAAACGAGTGGTGTCCACTGATTAAATGCAGTCTTTCTGCATTGTGAAGAGGGAAAACCCAGATATTCACAAAATGTGTGAATAACAGGTTGTATCTTCATGCAAAATAGATTTGGAGTTTAAAATTCAGTGAAGATGCATTATTTTAAGGGTTTAGTGAAGGCGGGTCATTTTTTACCCTTAGGACAAGGGGAGTATACAGAATGTTAAGACTACACACGGGTTAAGTCCAGACCTGTTGGCTTGAGGACAGCGCCTATAAAAGATAGGACAATACCATGGAAATGACAGAGGATCCTTGAGTCAAAGCCATTATCAAAATCTCAATGCTCTCACTTCAAATCAGGCCTTTAGCCTAATCAATGGCGGTGCATTAAGGAAGGTACAAACCAGTATGAAGTGAACTGGCTGCTGATCTCTGTCTAAAATGTCACAGAGTACCTGGTGTGTATCATAGACTTATGGTACACCAGCCAAGCATTTGCATTACGGTATCCATATAAGAACAGCCTCAGGATGTGTGACACCATTGTGGGGAATACTGCCTGCCTGCTATATCCGCAGCATCATCAGCACAGCAACGCTTGAGGCTTGAGGCATGTGTTCGAGTGTATGTCCTATTAAGAGACGTGCGTCAAAGGAAGCGTATGCATTCAGGGAAGTGGTTCATGGACTGTTGATTTTCTTCCTCGGGATAGGTGGGTCCCCCACGGGACAGTTGAGCTAATGTAGGCTAATGCGATGAGGTTGTAAGTAAGAAGAACATTTCCCAGGACATATACATATCTGATATTGGCAGAAAGCTTAAATTGTTGTTAATCTAACTGCACTGTCCAATTTACAGTAGCTATTACAGTGAAATAATACCATGTTATTGTTTGAGGAGAGTGCACAGTTATGAACTTGAAAAGTTATTAATAAACCAATTAGGCATATTCGGGCAGTCTTGACACAACATTTTGAACAGAAATGCAATAGTTCAATGGATCAGTCTAAAACTTTGCACATCCACTGCTGCCATCTAGTGGCCAAAATCTAAATTAAAACGGGCTGCATAATACATTATGGCCTTTCTCTTGCATTTCAAAGACGATGGTACAAAAAAATAAAAAATGTTGTTTGTTTTTTTGTTTGTATTTTCTTTTACCAGATCAAATGTGTTATATTCTCCTACATTAATTTCACATTTCCACAAACTTCCTTTCAAACTTCCTTTCTGTTTCCTTTCAAATGGTATCGACAATTTGCACATCTTTGCTTCAATGCCTGAGCTACAGGCAGTTAGATTTGGGTATGTCATTTTAGGTGAAAATTTAAAGTAAAGGGCGGATCCTTATGAGGTTGAAGATGTCGACTTCCTTCATCCAGGACACACTGCTTTTCAAACCAAACACACTCCTGAAAACTGCCATCTTCAACAAATGTATGAACTTTTCAATCCCACTTGGCTGCACTCGGACCACAATTAACTTTCTGTTAATTGCCTTAACTGGCCCAGATTTGACTGCTATCTGGGACATAGTCCACATCCTAAAAGCTAGTGATTTCCAGGTAATGAACAGCCTGTAAAATAGTCTTTTAGTTCCAATGTTCTTCTATAAGTCTCCTACTGTACATGCAGCCGTGTACTTAATGATTTGTTATTCTATAGATGAGCTCACATATGGCTTGCCTGGCACATCACTTGAGCACGCTATTACCTATAATTTCCCTCACTCAGCTGAAGTTGGCCCTTCTCTCGCAGCTCCCATCCAAGCGCAGCAGTCGATGATTGATTACATAAAAAAATAGCCCTCGCAATTCCCACAATTCCTTTCATGTCCAAAATGGCATTGACGTCTTGATTTATGTCAGGAAGTGTCCGTGTTGAGTTAGTGTAGTGTAGGTAGTGTAGTGTCTTGTCCTCGACAAACGTAATGTCCTTCAGGGGTAGCTACTATAGTTTTTTGGTCAGATGAGTGTCTTGTAATAGATGTGTTCTTTGTGTGTGTTCTTATGAGAATGTTCCAGTGGTTAGTGCTTTGGAAGCTCCCTTCTGTGGCTACTTTTTCTACATGGGAGACTGAAACTAAGCGACCGACAGTCGCAATATGGGCTCTTCAGATGGTCCATTAATGAACAGAGTCGGTGCTCTCTCACAGAGTGCAATGTAAGGGTTACTCTGGAGACTTTAATACATTGGGAAGGAATTACAGGTCCATTAGCAGTAAGTAATCATGCCTTTTCTAGCCTGGAGCCCTTGTATTAGTACCATTGATGCACAGTCCATCAGTACGCTAGTAGCATGGATGGGCGCTAGACTATATCCAACAGGTCACCTTTCTCTCCTTGTATTCCTGACAGTCCTGGTGACAGAAGTTAGGAGTTGATTCCCTTAGCTCTGTCTCTTCGCATATTACTCCTTCCAGATCCTCTGTTCTGCTCTCTTTCTCTCGTTCTCCTTTCAAGGCCTCCAACAAAGGTAAATGTAATAACACCGGAAAATGTGCACATTTTTCTATTTGTAATAACATTTCAAAGTTTTTATGTAATAAACCTGGTAAATGTAATAACTTGCCAGTAAATGTTGAACTGTAAGCTTATTAATCAATGTTTTTATGTACTACTTCCCTCAATTTGATGCACATACCACCACCCACTGACAATTATGACACAAACAAACTCATGCACATCATACAGGAATACTCATACATAGAGACACTCACCAGCACACATTGAAATGTACACATTCACAGTCATGCACACACACACACACACACACACACACACACACACACACACACACACACACACACACACACACACACACACACACACACACACACACACACACACACACACACACACACACAAAAAATACCTGAATGAGTCTGTAGGCCATCATTTTAAACATATAATCTGCAATCGTTACCTGCAAACAATAATGAGTCATTTGGACATCCTGGGACGTCACGTAATGGTCGCCTGGAGGTTTTGTGAAGGTCCCAGTTTGATTGAATCTCCCCTTTCCACAGTGGGGTGACATTAGCTTTAACCCAAACGGTTCAGACGCTACAGACAGAAGTTGGCACGTCGACGGTACCGACTTCACATGGTCGTAGAGCTAAACAGAGAACACCATGGTGTCCGTGAGAGTCTCCCCTTTCCATAACACTGGCAGATGTGGTGGATTGAGACAAATCCAATGCAAACCTGATATCTCTAGCTTAAACTGAGGATATTTATGGGGATTTTTTTGTTGTGTCACTTCAATTCACTCTAGGGAGGTTGACCTCTGTCTGGTGAGCTCTGTGTAATACTTTGAATAAAGTTGTGACATATAAGGCGGCAGGTGGCCAAGGATAGGGAGAGAGACTTTTATTGTGGTTTAATTCAACATCTGGGAACTCTTTTGGACTGTGTCGTTCATCACCCTGGGAAGATTATTACCTTATTTTGTTATTTGTGGGGATGGTTGTGAACGGGGATCAACAGAGCCCCAGGCCCAATGTTTGAGAATCTAAAAGTAACAGTGTGATAATGGTTTTCTGTCTCATCCCCATTGGGTAGTGAGATGAGGTGGGCATGCTGTTACTGTTGACTTCCTTTCTGCGTTCTCTTCAGTAATCACTTCCATTCACATGTCCTCATTTCTGCTTGCTTGCCCCCCTCTATCCTTTATTGGCAGGTTAATACCTCCATGGTGATCCCTTTTCATGAAGATAATATGTTGACCTCTGCTGTAATATTTCCATATTTTCCTTTTATTGCATTTTTATCTTACCTGTGGCGAGCCAACTAGCTGACAAAATCCCAGTTACATGTACAGGCCATGTACAAGCTCTCCCATTGCCATGAAATCAGTGTGATTTACAATACGTTTCTCTATGGCATTAGGAGTTACAGGATAGAGGGAAAGGTGTGACAGTGCTTGGCTTCTCTGGTGTGATGTTACCTCGGTGAATGTTCCTGTGCGGTCCAGTTGTTGGAGTTCCTCTGTACAACTGTGTCACTGTACCTGAGGGGGCAGGGAGGTGGGAAGAAGGAGGGAGGAACATAGGAGCAAGGAGAGTGGACCTGTCTTTGTGGAGAGGGAGAGAGGGAGAGGGGGAGAGAGGGAGGAGCTCCCAAGCAAAAGAGAATCACATACATACATGTTTGTCAAAGCTGAGAGAGTTAGAGGGAGAGAGAAAGAGAAAAGGGGGAATGCTGCCTGAAATTACCAAAGAAAATGACTCAACTGGTGCGGTGATCATACCTCCTTCGGAAACGATGCTATCGACAGCATGGTCCAGGCTCCATCTCTCTACACATCGTAATTATCTTACTTCTTTGTAGACACTTACTTTCAGTGCTGTTTAGACCATGGCTTCCACAGGATGGTTTATGGTGGTTCTAGTGGGCTTTTGGAGTCAGTTAAGCCCTAGTTGGGGAGCTAATAACAGGCTTGGCAGATACCGCTACCAGCGCAGGAACTGCTTCACCTGTTTTTATGGATACAGTGGCTACAACACGGGACACACGCATGGTGCAGGTGAGTGAGAAGTATGTGCTGTGTGCACAGTGCTCTACCATAGTAGCGACTTTGACGGGGGTGGGGGCCATAAACAATTTGAAGTCATCATGAGGGGCAGCAGCGGCTTGAGGGTCTGCGTACCCACATACATACCCACAGATGCAGTCAGAGCCGGCCCTAGCCTTTTGGGAACCCTAAGCGAATACATTCTACTCATTTTGCCATGGGGAGGGGGAAAAACTGCTATTTGAACTCTCAACTGGAAGACTGGAAGAAATATATAGAATAATTGTGGCTTAAGCCTACAAAGTTTCCCTTCCCTGATATAGTATATCAGTCCTGGCAGTACTGTATGATGATAGACAATGTCACTTGCATCTTCTGGAATGCAAGAGAACCCCTAGTCTGAGAGATTCTGAATCATGGCGTCTGTGTGTTGACATCTGACATATCACCAAATTATCAGTGTGGGCTTCAGCTTCCGTCCCTCTCCTCGCGCCTACCTGGGCTCGAACCAGGGACCCTCTGCACACATCAACAACAGAAACCTTCGAAGCATCTTTACATTGCAGAGCAAGGGGAACAGCTACTTCAAGGTCTCAGAGCAAGTGACGTCACCAATTGAAACGCTGTTAACGCGCACACCTCTAACTAGCTAGCCATTTCACATCGGTTACACTCACCCCCCTTTTGACCTCCCCCTTTTCTGCAGCTACCAGTGATCCGGGTCAACAGCATCAATGTAACAGTATAGCTTCCGTCCCTCTCTTCGCCCCAAACCAGGGACCCTCTGCACACATCGACAACAGCCACCCTTGAAGCATCGTTACCCATCACCCCACAAAAGCCACGGCCCTTGCTGAGCAAGGGGAACAACTACTTCAAGGTCTCAGAGCGAGTGACGTTACCGATTGAAACACTGTTAGAGCGCACCCCGCTAACTAGCTAGCCATTTCACATCGGTTACACTTGTCTGTGTGAGAGTTAGAAATACAATGCAGCTTTATTGTCCCACATGAGGCTATGAACCTACATTAGTGGCTTAACCTACGTTACCTTTAATGGTAAAATTGTAATGGTGTGAGTGAACTTGTGTAAAATTCATTGAAAGCAGGTAAGGATCAGGAGACAATACTGCTCCTGCAGTTAAGGGGTATACCCTGGAAGATGTTTAATAGCCTCTCACTTGTCAGAGATACAGGGAGGATCTATATGTGGAGAGAGAGAGCATTTGAACATGTCGAAAGCAATGGCAAAATGTGTAGAATTGCAGGAAATTGGCTTTAAAACATCACATTTGTCTCTCAGCCACATGGCAAAATGTGTAAAAGAGCAGGAATTAAGCTTTACATTTGCAAAATTATCTCAGCCTCATAACAAAATGTGTAAAATAGCATCATAAAACTGCAAAATAATTTTCTCTTCCCATGGCAAAATGTGTTAAAATGCAGGAAGTTAGCTAAATTATTCTCTCAGCCTCATCACAAAATGCGAAGAATAGCATGAGATTAACAATAAAACAGCACGTTTCTCTCTGCCCCATGGCAAAATGTGTTAAAATGCAGCTATTTGGGGCCCCAAATGCGGTAGTCCGACCCTGGAGAGAGATAGAGATGGATTAATAACTTAAATCATATGACAGCGGTAGGCGATTTTTGTCGGAGTGGATGGTCGGGAGCTGGAACATACAGTAGATATAATCATTTACACTGTCACACCCTGACCTTAGAGAGTCATTTTATTTCTCTATTTGGTGAGGTCAGGGTGTGATGTGGGGTGGACATTCTATGTTTTGTATTTCTTTGGTTTTGGCCGAGTGTGGTTCCCAATCAGAGGCAGCTGTCTATCGTTGTCTCTGATCGGGAATCATACTAAGGTAGCCTGTTTTCCCACCTATGTTGTGGGATCTTGTTTTTTGTTAGCTCTGTGAAGCCGGCAGAACGTGACGTTCGTTATTCCTTTTGGTGTTTTTGTTTGGTGTCCTGAGCATTAAAGATCATGAACACTTCTACGCTGCACCTTGGTCTACTTCTTAAGACAAACGTTACATGTACACTGCAAATTGACCATAACTGAGCCCAAAAAGGAAATTATATTTGAAAATAACAATAGTTTTCATACCTTGATAACGTTGAGACATGATCACATAGGGGAATAGTTGGTGAACAGATTTCGTAAATTAAATGCATGTTTTGGTGAATTCCTGGTCATTTGTCTTTTTTAAATTTCTTCTTTTTTTTTTTACAAACATTTTCCAAATTCCAGTGTGTCGGTGCCCTAACCCAACTGTAGATGGTGTATCCTGCGTCAGAATCAGGAGAGGGTGAGATGTCTATACAAAACATTAGGAACACCTGCGCTTTCAATGACGTAGACTGACCAAGGGAATCCATGTGGAAGCTATGATTCCGTATTGATCTAATATGTTAAATCCACATCAATCAGTTTAGATGAAGGGGAGGAGACAGGTTAAAGAAGGATTTTTAAGCCTTGAGACATGGATTCTGTGGGTGTCATTCAGAGGGTAAATGGGCAAGACAAAAGTTTGAAGTGCCTTTGAACGGGGAATTGTAGCAGGAACACCGGTTTGAGTGTGTCAAGAACTGCAATGCTGCTGGGTTTTTCACACTCAACAGTTTTCCGTGTGTATCAAGAATGGTCCACCACCCAAATGACATCCAGCCAACTTGACACAACTGTGGGAAGCATTGGAGTCAACATGGGCCAGCATGCCTGTGAAACGCTTTTGACACCTTGTAGTCCATGTCCCGACGAATTCAGGCTGTTCTGAGGGCAAAAGGGGGTGCAATGTTTTGTACACTCTGTATGTCTTAGGGTGTTTTCACATATAGTCCTCTTTAAAAGAACCCATCTCAGTCCTCTTTAAAGTGAACTCTGGGATAAAAAAGGCAAACGAACTCAGTTCTCTTTGTTTTCACTCTGCCCTTGCATTTGCATTTGAACTCTTTTGCCAGTTCACTTCAACTATTTTGTGGTCTGAATCCTCTTCGTATTCACATTGCTATGCTTATAAAGAAACCAATATATTTTGTCAACATTCACTCAATGCATTCTGGGTTTAAACTCTCATATATTTAAGTGGGAGAACTTGCACAATTGGTGGCTGAATAAATACTTTTTTGCCCCACTGTATATCGACATAACCTGAAAGGCCACTCAGCAAGGAAGAAGCCACTGCTCCAAAACCACCATAAAAAAGCCAAAGTACGGTTTGCAACTGCACAAAGATCGTACTTTTTGGAGAAATGAAGCACGGTTGGCAGCATCATGTTGTGGGGTGCTTTGCTGCAGGAGGGACTGGTGCACTTCACAAAATAGATGGCTTCATGAGGAGGGAAAATTATGTGGTTATATTGAAGCAAAATCTCAAGACATCAGTCAGGAAGTTAAAGCTTGGTCGCAAATGGGTCTTCCAAATGGACATGGACCCCAAGCATACTTCCAAAGTTGCGGCAAAATGGCTTTAAAAAATGACTTATTCAAATCAAGTCCAATTTTATTTGTCACATACACATGGTTAACAGATGTTAATGCGAGTGTAGCAAAATGCTTGTGCTTGTAGTTCTGACCATGCAGTAATATCTAACAAGTAATCTAACAATTTCACAACAACTACCTTATACACACACAAGTGCAAAGGAATGAATAAGAACATGTACATAAACATATATATGGATGAGCAATGGCCGAACGGCATAGGAAAGATGCAATATATGGTATAGAGTACAATATGTACATATGAGATGAGTAGTGTAGGGTATGTAAACATTATATAAAGTGGCATAGTTTAAAGTGACTAGTGATACATTTTTTACATCCAATTTTTTATTTTTAAAGTGGCTAGAGATTTGAGTCAGTATGTTGGCAGCAGGCACTCAATGTTAGTGATGGCTGTTTAACAGTCTGATGGCCTTGAGATAGAAGCTATTTTTCAGTCTCTCGGTCCCAGCTTTGATGCACCTGTACTGACCTCGCCTTCTGGATGATAGCGGGGTGAACAGGCAGTGGCTTGGGTGGTTGTTGTCCTTGATGATGTTTTTTCTCACAGCTTATGAAGCTCTCTTATCCTATAGATGAAATTATCGCAAACAAGTAATCTTGAACTAAAAAAATATGCATCCTTGATGCACATCATCTTCTCTCTTTTGTGGCACCAATGTGAGCATTTATGGCAGGGGAACAGGTGTTGCAGTAGTCAGGTGTGTTGTTTAGGAATGATGACAAGCGAACCTGGGGAGCTTTGTTTTCACATTGCCCTAAAAAAAAAAGAACTTGACCTCCTTTCGAAATTATCTCAGTTCAGTTCGGTTCTCTTTGGGGGCTCTTTGAGGGGTCTAAGTTCCTTTGGAGTGTTCACACTGCCCCCAAAATTAAGCAAACCAAATTGGCTGAAAGGGACTAAGTGTGAAAACACCCTTCGACTAGATATTAGAGTTATAGACTACCTGGCATATTCAATCTGCAAATGTAGCAGTTTCTTGGTTGTTTCTTTGACTTGGTGAATTCCTGTGATCCTCCTGATTTATGACAGTTGGAGTCTAGTTGCTTTTTGAATGCGTCTTAACATTGTCCAGTAAGAGTATGGCAAGCACAAGGAGATCCTGGCACCACACACACCCATGCATGGACACACACAAGAACTCACTCACACATGCACACACATTCATGTGTGCACACACACGCCCGCAATCACGCACACGCCAATGCTACTTCCCAAAACCAAGGTTCGGCTGCACTCCATACCTCTAATCCTGAAAAATGTTGTGATATTGGACCACAGCGGACCACAGTCTTGTAACCCCCACAGGTTGCCAAACTGCGTACTTGATCTGAGCCATGTGTGTTCCATCTCTGGTCGTGGTTCCAGTTCCAAACACGTTGATGCTGGCTGTGAGTGTGGGAGAGACCCCAGGGCAGCTGTTTAGGACATTACAACGGAGTTGTGTTGTGCTAGTCAGTGTGAATTTCATGGCTGTTGGTGAGAGGTCAGTGACTTGAGGCCAGATATACACTGAATGACTGTGATGTCAGGGAGGGATGTTGGCCACAGCAGCAGAGGCCAGTGGCTCCAATCCATATCAATAATCCTCTCATGTCGAGAACAACATTCAGGGATTGTTGTATGGTAAACAGCTAGGCTGCAGTTGCTCTTCCTCTCTGTCTTTTCTTCTGTCAAATGTGCCTCACGTCATCTATTGATTGAGAGACGATCAAGTCTATCAGTGCAGTCGTTGCCCCCTGTAGCATGAGCGAACTGTTCATGCCTCTTGTCTGACTGCTCCACTTACCCATTGCTAGCTATAGCCTGACATGAGGAACCACTGCACTCATTGGGAGTCTGGGCTGTATCACCACTTGTGCTGCACAGAAGTTAACACACTTGAATAAATCAACACAGTATGTAGAAATGTTGAAACTGTTAATTGCTGTTCTCAAAACAATGTCCAGTACAGGCTAGAACATTACAAGGCAAGAAGATACCGGTAGCTTCCATCTTTGTAGGCTAACTTTCCTTGCTAGCTTACAGCTGAAGCCAACATCAATTCACTTCCCCAGTACTATGTTTGTGATAATATGTAAACCACAATGCTAAATATGCTGATTTGTCAGCAAAAAACATTATTCATCTCTCCCATCTCTCTACACCTTGATTTACCCAGTTTATCAATAGAAATGTACCATTCAAATGAATGATTACCATTATGCAGTTATCTTGTATATAAAAAAAGTTTATTTAATGCATACAATCAAAAATACAAAATTTCCAATATAATGATATTGAACTCAAAGGATATGTCTGGATCAAGTGCCATTCTGTTACTTTGGCCAAAATGTCTGCTTTTGTTGACGTGGTATCATTTTGGTATCAAGTATCGTGATGGTATTGTGATACTAAACCTGGTATCGGTATCAAAGTCCTGGTATCGTGGCCTCTCTCCCTCTCCTTCTACCTCTCTCTCTCTACCTACCTCTCTCTCTACCTACCTCTCTCTCTACCTACCTCTCTCTCTACCTACCTCTCTCTATACCTCTCTCTCTACTAGAGGTCGACCGATTATGTTTTTTCAACGCTGATACAGATACCGATTATTGGAGGACCAAAAAAGCAGATACTGATTAATCGGACGATTTTTTAAATGTATTTGAAATAATGACAATTACAACAATACTGAATGAACACTTATTTTAACTTAATATAATACACCAATAAAATAAATTTACCCTCAAATAAATAATGAAAAATGTTCAATTTGGTTTAAATATTGCAAAAACAAAGTGTTGGAGAAGAAAGTAAAAGTGCAATATGTGCAATGTAAGAAAGCTAACGTTTAAGTTACTTGCTCAGAACATGAGAACATATGAAAGCTGGTGGTTCCTTTCAACATGTGTCTTCAATATTCCCAGGTAAGAAGTTTTAGGTTGTAGTTATTATAGGAATTATAGGACTATTTCCCTCTATACCATTTGTATTTCATTAACCTTTGACTATTGGATGTTCTTATGGGCACTTTAGTATTGCCAGTGTAACACTATAGCTTCCATCCCTCTCCTCGCTCCTCCCTGGGCTTGAACCAGGAACACAACGACAACAGCCACCCTCGAAGCAGCGTTACCCATGCAGAGCAAGGGGAACAACCATTCCAAGTCTCAGAGCGAGTGACGTTTGAAACGCTATTAGCTTGCACCCCGCTAACTAGCTAGACATTTCACATTGGTTACACCAGCCTCATCTCAGGGGGTTGATATGCTTGAAGTCATAAACAGCGCAATGCTTGACGCACAACGAAGTGCTGCTGGCAAAATGCACGAAAGTGCTGTTTGAATGAATGCTTATGAGCCTGCTGCTGCCTACCACCGCTCAGTCAGATACTTGTATGCTTGTATGCTCAGTCAGATTATATGCAACGCAGGACACGCTAGATAAACTAGTAATATCTTCAACCATGTGTAGTTAACTAGTGATTATGATTGATTGATTGTTTTTTATAAGATAAGTTTAATTCTAGCTAGCAACTTACCTTGGCTTACTGCATTCTTGTAACAGGCAGTCTCCTTGTGGAGTGCTACGAGAGGCAGGTGGTTAGAGCGTTGAATTAGTTAACTGTAATGTTGCAAGATTGGATCCCCCGAGCTGACAAGGTGAAAATCTGTCATTCTGACCCTGAACGAGGCAGTTAACCCACCGTTCCTAGGCCGTCATTGAAAATAAGAATGTGTTCTTGACTGACTTGCCTAGTTAAATAAAGATTTAATAAAGGCGTAAAAAAAAAAAAAGATTTCCGATTGTTATGACTTGAAATCAGCCCTAATTAAACGTCCATTCGGATTAATCGGTCGACCTCTACTCTCCACCTCTCTCTCTACCTCTCTATGCACAACTGACCCCCAGGTATGTGCACCAGCTACATTTCCTAGCTCGTCTATATCCAGAATGCTGCAGCACCAGAGCAAATGCTTTAACCCCTACTCCATGCTAAGCTGTTGCATACATTTGGCTTTACCAATAACAATTGGTTGCTGACTGGGAATGTGCTGTATTGTCATACCAGATCATGTCCCACTTTTACTCGCAGTGGTGTAATCATGCTCTAATGATTCTGTGTGAAACAGTGCTGCTGTTTATGTCCTCGCTGACCGTGTGTGTGAGTGACACAAATGCACGCAAACACACACACACACACACACACACACACACACACACACACACACACACACACACACACACACACACACACACACACACACACACACACACACACACACACACACACACACACACACACACACACACACACACACACACACACACAAGGGGCATTAATTTAGCCTCCCGTCAGCGCTCCGGGCCACAGCTATTAAAATTCTTTGCCGATCACTTGGGGAGGTGGTCTTCGTTAGCCTGTAGAGTTTGCATGTGCTCGATTGGTACACTGTTTGGGAGGCACACTTTTGTATACACTGTAAATATTTAGGGGAGAAGGAGGTTGGTTGTCACACATTTTGCTCTCGTGTGTATTTCACAGCACCAGTCAATCTGACTTTTCAATACTAGAATAAAGAACAAGGTCTTGGGTTGAAATGGGGATGATTTTTATCCTCGTATCTTATTCCAACGTGAAGTTATAAGCCATCAAACACACTCTGTCCACTTGTAACAACCAGCGCCTTCGCGTGGTTGGTTGTCACACAGTATGGGGTTGGCTGTCACAATGTTTGCTAGTAGCTCATAGCAAACATAGTCTTAGAAATAGCCACTCCTTTCTTTGGTCTGTTGATATTCCGAACAAAATTCTAAATTTTATGCTGTGAGAATATCATTTGTAGGGTGTATACATGTGTTTGCATACTTGTGGGTGTGTGTGACAGAAATTAAGGGGGTACCCAAACATTTATGCAGCATTGAAGGTCACCAAGGACACAGTGGCCTCCTTCATTCTTAAATGGAAGAAGTTTGGAACCACCAAGACGCTTCCGAGAGCTGGCTGCCCGGCCAAACTGAGCAATCGAGTGAGAAGGGCCTTGGTCAAGGAGGTGACCAAGAACCCGATGGTCAGTCTGACAGAGCTCCAAGGTTCCTCTGTGGAGATGGGAGAACCTTCCAGAAGAACAACCATCTCTGCAGCACTACACCAATCTGACCTTTATGTTACAGTGGCCAGATGGAAGACACTCCTCAGTAAAATGCACATGACAGTACACTTGGAGTTTGCCAAAAGACACCTAAAGACTCTCAGACCATGAGAAACAAGATTCTCTGGTCTGATGAAACCATGATTGAACTCTTTGGCCTGAATGCCAAGTGTCACGTCTGGAGGAAACCTGGCGCCATCCCTACAGTGAAGCATGGTGGTGGCAGCATCATGCTATGGGGATGTTTTTCAACGACAGCGACTGGGAGACTAGTCAGGACTGAGGGAAAGAGTAACGGAGTAAAGTACAGAGATATCCTTGATGAAAACCTGCTCCAGAGCGCTCAGGACCTCAGACTTGGGCGAAGGCAATGCAGAAGTGGCTTCAGGGCAAGTCTCTGAATGTCCTTGAGTGGCCCAGCCAGAGCCCGGACTAGAACCCAATCGAACATCTCTGGAGAGACCTGAAAATAGCTGTGCAGCGACTCTCCCCATCCAACCAACAGAGCTTGAGAGGATCTGCAGAGAAGAATGGGAGAAACTCCCCAAATACAGGAGTGCCAAGCTTTTAGCATCATACCCAAGAAGACTCGAGGCTGTAATCGCTGCCAAAGGTACTTCAACAAATTACTGAGTAAAGGGTCTGAATACTTTTGTAAATGTGATATTTTTGTTTCTAAAATAAAATGTCTAAAAATACATTTATTTCTCTGTCAATATGGGGTATTGTGTGTAGATTGATAAGGGGGAAAAACTATTTAATCCACTTTAGAATAAGGCTGTAATGTAACAAAATGTGGAAAAAGTCAAGGGGTCTAAATACTTTCCGAATGCACAGTTTGTACTGTATGCAGTGTAGTATGTCCTTTAATTCACTGAAAAAGGCTAGTATACACTGAATGTAGAAAACTTCAGGAATACCTTCCTACTATTGATTCACACACCCTTTTGCCCTCAGAACAGCCTCAATTCGTCGGAGCATGGACACCACAAGGTGTCGAATGCTTCCCACAGTTGTGTCAAGTTGGCTGGATGTCCTTTGGGTGGTGTACCATTCTTGATACACACGGGAAACTGTTGAGCCTGAAAAACCCAGCAATGTTGCAGTTCTTGACACACTCAAAACTCTGAATGGCACACATACACAATGCATGTCTCAAGTGTCTCAAGGCTTAAAAATCCTTCTTTATTAACATGTCTCCTCACCTTCATCAACACTGACTGAAGTGTATTTAACAGATGACATGAATAAGGGATCATAGCTTTCACCTGGATTCACCTCAACAGTGTTTGTCGTGGAAAGAGCAGGTGTTCCTAATGTTTATGTACTCAGTGTATGTTCTGCACAGGCACAGATAAACATACTTATATGGAAATGGCCTGTTGGCTGTTGTTCCTTGTTTTCCTGCTTTAAATCAAATTAAATCCAATTTGATTTGTCTCATACAGATGGTTAGCAGATGTTAATGCGAGTGTAGCAAAATGCGTGTGCTTCTAGTTCCGATAATGCAGTAATAACCAACGAGTAATCTAACCTAACAATTCCACAACTACTACCTTATACACACAAGTGTAAAGGGATAAAGAATATGTACATAAAGATATATGAATGAGTGATGGTACAGAACGGCATTGGCAAGATGCAGCAGATGGTATAGAGTACAGTATATATATTTTTTACCTTTATTTAACTTCTTAAGGATGATGCAGAATACAGTTCCCATGCAGGAACATCACTCAGCGGAATTTCAGAGCGCCACCTATAGTTTTTGATAAAACTCAAACTTTCATTAAAACACACATTCAAGGTAGTGAATTAAAGCGACACTCGTTGTGAATCTATCCACCAAGTCAGATTTGTAAAATGCTTTTCGGCGAAAGCATGATAAGCTATTATCTGATAGCATGTACCCCCAAAATACTGCAACGTCACCTAACACGACAGATTTTGCGGTAGCCGGCGCTACCCAAAACGCAGAAATAAAATATAAAACATTCATTACCTTTGACGAGCTTCTTTCTTGGCACTCCTAGATGTCCCATAAACATCACTATTGGGTCTTCTTTTCGATTAAATCGGTCCATATATAGCCTAGATATCGATCTATGAAGACTGTGTAATCAAGGAAAAAACTGAGTTTGATAACGCAACGTCATTTTTTTTTTATTAAAAAAGTCGATGATAAACTTTCACAAAACACTTCGAAATACTTTTGTAATGCAACTTTAGGTATTAGTAAACGTTAATAATCTATCAAAATGATCACGGGGCGATGTATATTCAATAGCTCCACGTCCTGATATCGTGTCCAAATATTCCTCAACCAAAACATCCGGTCGGAGCCCGGAAAAAATGCGCTGCCTTGTGTCGGTTTGACCAAGAAACAAATCCGAGACAAATGAGAAGACTGTTGACATCGTGTGGAAGCTGTAGGTACTGCAACCTCGGCCCCGTTTAATGTGGTTCACGTTTAACAATTGGTTGAAGTGGCGCATGGATATATTTTCCCATTTTCAGTGATCAGATTTTCCTGCACTTTTCGATGAAACGCACGTTCTGTTATAGTCACAGCCGTGATTTAACCAGTTTTATAAACATCTGAGTGTTTTCTATCCACACATACTAATCATATGCATATACTATATTCCTGGCATGAGTAGCAGGGCGCTGAAATGTTGCGCGATTTTTAACAAAAAGCTGCGAAAATTCACATGAGCCCTAACATTAACTAGGCAAGTCAGTTAAGAACAAATTCTTATTTTCAATGACTGCCTAGGAACAGTGGGTTAACTGCCTGTTCAGGGTCAGAACGACAGATTTGTACCTTGTCAGCTCGGGGATTTGAACTTGCAACCTTCCGGTTACTAGCCCAATGCTCTAACCACTAGGCTACCCTGCCTACAGTATATACATATACATATGAGATGAGTAATGTAGGGTATGTAAAAATTATATTAAGTGGCATTGTTTAAAGTGGCTAGTGATATATTTTTTACATCAATTTCCATGATTAAAGTGGCTGGAGTTGAGTCAGTATGTTGGCAGCAGCCACTCAATGTTAGTGATGGCTGTTTAACAGTCTGATGGCCTTGAGATAGAAGTTGTTTTTCAGTCTCTCGGTCCCTGCTTTGATGCACCTGTACTGACCTCACCTTCTGGATGATAGAGGGGTGAACAGGCAGTGGCTCGGGTGGTTGTTGTCCTTGATGATCTTTATGCCCTTCCTGTGACATCGGGTGGTGTAGGTGTCCTGGAGGGCAGGTAGTTTGCCCCCGGTGATGTGTTGTGCAGACCTCACCACCCTCTGGAGAGCCTTACGGTTGTGGGCGGAGCAGATGCCGTACCAGACGGTGATACAGCCTGACAGGATGCTCTCGATTGTGTATCTGTAGAAGTTTGTGAGTGCTTTTGGTGACAAGCCAAATTTCTTCAGCCTCCTGCGCCATCTTCACAATGCTGTCTGTGTGGGTGGACCAGTTTGTCCGTGATGTGTACGCCGAGGAACTTGATACTACCCTCTCCACTACTGTCCCGTCGATGTGGATAGGGGGGGTGCTCCCTCTGCTGTTTCCTGAAGTCCACAATCGTCTCCTTTGTTTTGTTGACGTTGAGTGTGAGGTTATTTTCCTGACACCACACTCCGAAGGCCCTCACCTCCTCCCTGTAGGCCGTCTCGTCATTGTTGCTAATCAAGCCTACCACTGTAGTGTCGTCCACAAACTTGATGATTGAGTTGGAGGCGTGCATGGCCACGCAGTCGTGGGTGAACAGGGAGTACAGGAGAGGAGTTTGGAGGGTACTATGGTGTAAAATTCTGAGCTGTAGTCGATGAACAGCATTCTCACATAGGTATTCCTTTTGTCCAGATGGGTTAGGGCAGTGTGCAGTGTGGTTGCGATTGCGTCGTCTGTGGACCTATTGGGGCGGTAAGCATATTGGAGTGGGTCTAGGGTGTCAGGCAGGGTGGAAGTGATATGATCCTTGACTAGTCTCTCACAGCACTTCATGATGACGGAAGTGAGTGCTACGGGGCAGTAGTTGTTTAGCTCAGTTACCTTAGCTTTCTTGGGAACAGGAACAACGGTGGCCCTCTTGAAGCATGTTGGAACAGCAGACTGGGATAAGGATTGATTGAATATGTCCGTAATCACACCAGCCAGCTGGTCTGCGCATGCTCTGAGGATGAAGCGGGAATGCCGTCTGGGCCTGCAGCCTTGTGAGCGTTAACACGTTTAAATGTTTTACTCACGTCGGCTGCAGTGAAGGAGAGCCCGCAGGTTTCGGTAGCGGGCCGTGTCAGTGGCACTGTATTGTCCTCAAAGCGAGCAAAAAGGTTACTTAGTCTGTCTGGGAGCAAGACATCCTGGTCCCATACGGGGCTGGTTTTCTTTTTGTAATCCGTGATTGACTGTAGACCCTGCCACATACCTCTTGTGTCTGAGCCGTTGAATTGCGACTCTACTTTGTCTCTATACTGACACTTAGCTTGTTTGATTGCCTTGCGGAGGGAATAGCTACCCTGTTTGTATTCGGTCATGTTTCCGGTCACCTTGCCCTGGTTAAAAGCAGTGGTTCACGTTTTCAGTTTCGCGCGAATCCTGCCATCAATCCACAGTTTCTGGTTTGGGAATGTTTTAATCGTTGCTGTGGGTATAACATCGCCGATGCACTTTCTAATGAACTCGCTCACCAAATCAGCGTATTCATCAATGTTGTTGTTGGACGCAATGCAGAACATATCCCAATCCACGTGATCAAAGCAGTCTTGAAGTGTGGAATCAGATTGGTCGGACCAGCGTTGAACAGACCTGAGCGCAGGAGCTTCTTGTTTTAGTCTCTGTCTTTAGGCTGGAAGCAACAGAATGGAGTCGTGGTCAGCTTTTCCGAAAGGAAGGCAGGGGAGGGCCTTATATGCATCGCGAAAGTTAGAATAACAATGATCCAGGGTTTTACCAGCCCTGGTAGCACAATCGATATGCTGATATAATTTAGGGAGTCTTGTTTTCAGATTAGCCTTGTTAAAATCCCCAGCTACAATGAATGCAGCCTCAGGACATGTGGTTTCCAGTTTACATAGAGTCAATGAAAGTTCGTTCAGGGCCATCGATGTGTCTGCTTGTTGGGGAATATATATGGCTGTGATTATAATCGAAGAGAATTACCTTGGTAGATAATGCGGTCGACATTTGACTGTGAGGACTTGAGTTCCTGTATGTTGTTATGATCACACCACGTCTCGTTAACCATAAGGCATACCCCCCCCCCCTCCCCCCCGCCCCTCTTCTTACCAGAAAGATGCTTGTTTCTGTCAGCGCGATGGGTGAAGAAACCAGCTGGCTGCACCGACTCCGTTAGCGTCTCTCGGTGAAGCAAAGAACGTTACAGTCTCTGATGTCTCTGGAATGCTACCCTTGCTCGGATTTCATCAACCTTGTTGTCAAGAGACTGGACATTGGCGAGTAGTATGCTAGGGAGTGGCGCGCGTGTGCCCGTCTCCGGAGCCTGACCAGAAGACCGCTTCGTTTGCACCTTTTTCGGCGTCGTTGTTTTGGGTCGCCGGCTGGGATCCGATCCATTGTCCTGGGTGGAAGGCAAAACACAGGATCCGCTTCGGGACAGTCATATTCCTAGTCGTATTGATGGTGAGTTGACGTTGCTCTTATATTCAGTAGTTCCTCCCGACTGTATGTTATGAAACCTAAGATGACCTGGGGTACCAATGTATGAAATAACACGTAAATAAAACAAAATACTGCATAGTTTCCTAGGAACGCGAAGCGAGGCGGCCATCTCTGTCGGCGCCGGAAGTTAAAAGGGATTTATTATTAGAAATGGTGATGTCCGAGCGTGTGTGCCTGCGAGTGAACTTGTGCTGAGCGCGTGTATGTGCACACGCCAGTGTGTAAAGTCTGCGTGGCATGTTTCATGAATCTCCATTTTCCATCAGTGTTGATGTGGCTTTGGGTTTGATCTTCCTGTTGGCTGCGTCTTCTAAAAACCTGTCACGTCTTGCATATGCTAGCAGCTTAATAAAATTACTCTTAGCCATATGATTGATAACATGTGGAAACAGCTATCATCTCTCAAATTGAAATGAGTACTGACCACTTTGTTGTGGAGGCTTAACATTCATGACCCGTGAACAGCCATTTTGTCTGCCAACGTTTCTTTTGAGATTCATCTTCATGTTTCACCCTGTAATTATCTAGAGGATATAAGGTTATGGAGCTGACGCTTAGAGCAGATTTAGTTCAGTTGTAATGTGAAGAAAAGTTCATGCTGTTACCCTCCCCTCCCTTATTTTTTAGTCTCTCAATTGTTTTGTTTGGTAAAAAGGAACTCATGCCTTTGTCGATTGGGGGAGAAAAACATATAGCATGTCAAAGTGCCTACCGCAAGACAATGATTGAAAAAAAATATTTAAAAAATAAAAGATTGACAACCCAGATATCTTGCCGGCAGAATGTAAATGGGGTTGTCAGCGCAATGTGAAATAAATTAGTAGTGCCTACTGTATATCAGCTCAGACGCCCCATCAGCACAAGGCTGCTCGCCATCAGAGTACGGTGGGCCTCAGGGGTCAGACATAGTTATTTATCTCCTGGAGTAGAATAGGCAGAACTTTAATCATCATCACAATAGTCCTGAATGCAAGTAAGACTTCGGATGAGCCCTTTTATCATCATGGGCTGCCTCAGAGAGTGTGCCAGACTGTCTGTTGAGCTGTCTGGACACGCTTGTCTTTGTCCCTCAGAGGGAGACTGACGTTTAATCAAAGCTGCACTCTAGTGCCCCTATTGACTGTACTCTTATACCCTACATTACCCTCCTCTACCTTACATCACCCAAATGGGGTTGTCTGGCACTGTGTGAAAATGGCCTTATGGTTGAGCATGGAAGAATCATGACGTTGTGTTTTTTCTTATTATCCATAATTGGATTCTATATGTATAACAGTTATGTGTGTCAGTCAACTTGAAATATGAGTGTTTCACTTTGAGTAACTCCTTGTTTGGCTCCTGAAGGTTAAAGCAATGAAACTAAGGTCCCTGACCATTCATTTCTCACCCTCTTTGTGTTATTTATCTGCTTTCATCTCTTGCCGTTCCACTAATTAATCCAGACATATCTTTGTTTTTATTTGGATTCTCTCTCTATCCAATTAGTCTCAAGGCCCTTCAGCAGTAAATTGTCCCTTGACTGTGAAAAGTAGCAAGATGTTCAAATCCTTATACATTAACATGCTGTAAATGGGTCTCTGAGCTCCACATTTTGGGCAGAACTATTACACGCTCCTGGCCATGTGAAACAGATAACGTCTGGCACTAAGAGTCTCTTGGCTGCAAGGCTTTCTTGGAGGAAAGTGATTAAATGCCGTAGCAATGACCCCCCAGCTGGTGTTCTGTATGGGGAAACAAATGGCTGTAAATACAATCTGAGGATGAAAGAGACAGCTTCGTGAATAAATACATTTATTTTTGAAAGTTTCCATTGTCTGTTAATGGACTTTCGAGTAATTTCAACTGACAGCCTTGACTTCACCCAGACACATCGCGTGGATTACTTGGCCAAATTCTACATGTAATGCACATATTCTCTCATGTGTACATTTGTTTGCATTGGCTGGCAGCAATGTTTTTGTTGGATTTGATATTTGTCCAAATGTTCAAATATATACTGAGCAAAAATATAAACGCAACATGTAAAGTGTTGGTACCATGTTTCATGAGCTGAAATAAAAGATCACAGAAATGTTCCACACGCACAAAAAGAGAATTTCTCTCAAATTTTATGCACAAATTAGTTTACTTCCCTGTTAGCATTTCTCCTTTGCCAAGATAATCCATCCACCTGACAGGTGTGGCATATCAATAAGCTGATAAAACAGCATGATCCTTACACAAGTGCACCATGTGCTGGTGACAATAAAATGCCACCTCTAAAATGTGCAGTTTCGTCACACAACACAATGCATCAGATGTCTCAAGTTTTGAGAGAGCGTGCAATTGGCATGCTGACTGCAAAGAATTGAATGTTAATTTCTCTACCATAAGCCACCCCCAACTCCAGATAATTTAGCAGTACTTCCAACCGTCCTCACATCCGCAGACACGTGTAACCACACCAGCCCAGGACCTTCACATCCAGATTTTTCACCTGTGGGATCATCTGAGACCAACCACATGGACAGTTGATGAAACTGAGGAATATGTATTTCTGTAATAAAGCCCTTTTCTTGGGAAAAACTCATTCTGATTGGTTGAGCCTGGCTCCACAGTGGGTGGACCTGGCTCCCCAGTGGGTAGACTTACGCCCTAACCAGCCCACCCATGGCTGCGTCCCTGCCCAGTTATCTGAAATCCAGAGATTAGTGCTTAATGAATGTATTTCAATTGATTGATTTCCTTATATGAACTGTAACTCAGTAAAATCATTGAAATTGTTCCATGTTGCGTTTATATTTTTGTTCCGTATAGATTGATACATAGATTGAACTTTGCTGTAACTCCAAATCCCTTATGGTACCAAGATAAATCCAGTAAACATAATTTGGCTGATCACTTCAGGCATTTACTGCTTATCACACTGCCCAGTTTTAATGGCAACTGGGCCACTCTCCACTCCTGGGCCTCTTGAGGCCCGAAGCCAGACCTTTCCTTCCGGCTTTAGTAACGTCCTCTGAAGTCTCTTTCAGGCCTTGCCCCCAAGTGGACCCTAATATAGCTCCAGAACAGAAGACAGAGGACATCAGAGGACATCCAAAGGTCTTTGTTTCAAAAGCCAAATAACTCCTCATAGCCTATCTCTCATTCTGACATTCGTCTTGTTTTGGCGGTCTCTGGTTTTGTTGAAGTTGGAAGTAGGGGATGTCTGCGTCACAGATGGTTTCTCATAGGCTTGAAAGGCGAGCCGTGTGACCACAGTGCCTTGAAATGATAACAGTAAACCGTGTCGTGGAATGCTACTGGACTTGACATTGTGGAACGATGGCTGTATTTCAAAGAAACTAAGGAAACCATGTTTGTTCTCCATAAATCTTGAATGGAGAATAAGCTCTCGTCTTATTAAGAAAATGTCACTTCATTGCTTTGGAGTCAGCAACTCTCTTCATAGTGACATACTGTATTTGTTATGACTGCTTTTTTCTGCTATATGTATCTTGTGCATTGTATGGATGTGGCTCCTTAGAATAACAAATGTGTAGCTTATAGAGCTAAATCTACTCTGCAGGAAACTATTACGTTTTTGATAGCTGCAGGTTTGTGCTGAGTATGTATTTTCCCTATGGTAGTGCTCTTTGAAGCAGTGATATCCAGAAGAGAATGTCTTCAAACTGGCCCCTGAAGGACACTTAATGTCATAGGAGCCTCTGGATCAAGTTTGAATAGAGGCACAGAGAACCCTTATGAAAAAAGATTGCAGTCAGAGTGCAGTATAACTGCAGTACACGGGAATACAACTGCAGTTAGTGAGTGAATTATAACCACAGTATGCTACAAATACTGCATCCAAAATAACAATTTTCTTACTGCAGTAATTTAGCAGTGTAACTGTAGTTAAAGTGAAGTATAACTGCAGTTCAACTGCAGTACACTGCAGATATTCTGCAATTACTGCGTCCAAAATACCACAATCAGTTACTGCACTTTAACTATTTTTGTAAGGGAATCATTGACCTCTGACAGATAAAACGGGTTGTTATGGAGAGGAACTGGATGATGTTTACTGCCTTTGAGGAAGCTTGCATGGGGCCATATGTTAATTTTCCAGTGTCATTCCTAATCCAGGTGTAAGGTTCATTTTTGTTGTAATAAATGGGGTAGATATACTCCATTTTAGCATTGATTGCACTGATCTGTCTCGTATCTCGCAAAGACTAATGGGATGGATCAAACGGCTACAATGTGCTGTCTAACATTAGATAATATTACCTAGGTGACATCGTCTGCTGAACCCCATTTCTGCCTCAAAGCTGTCTGAATTAATCATGGAGCTAGCATAAATCATGCTGGGACTGTATGTCGACTACTTCAGTGTAATTTAAGCAAGCCTTTCATGTCAATAAAGATAGAGCTAGAAAGCTAACTAGCTATGTCAGTAAGCTAGCTAAGAAGTTAGCTAAGCAGCTGATCAAGTCACAGCACTGGAGACCGACTTCCTTGCACAGAATTTGTGCAAACTATTTGCAAACTATTAAATCACTGTCACAATGTGTTTAATCATTCAGTATAAACGCAACATGCAACAATTTCAAAGCTTTTACTGAGTTACAGGAAATCAGCCAATTTAAATCAATTCATTAGGCCATAATCTATGGATTTCACATGACTGGGGATACAGTTATGCATCTGTTGGTCACAGATACCTTTAAAAAAAAGTAGGGGTGTGACCACCAATTTGCCTCATGCAGTGCTACACATCTTCTTCGCATAGAGTTGATTAGGCTGTTGATTGTGGTCTGTGGAATGTTGTCCCACTCCTCTTCAATGACTGTGTGAAGTTGCTTGATATTGGCGGGAACAAGCTGTTTTACACATCGAGCCAGAGCATCCCAAACTCAATCGGTGACATGTCTGGTGAGTATGCAGGCCATGGAAGAACTGGGATATTTTCAGCTTCCAGGAATTGTGTACAGATCCATGTGACATGGGGCTGTGCATTATCATGCAGAAACATGAGGTGATGGCGGTGTGTATGAATGGCATGACAATGGGCCTCAGGATCTCGTCACGGTATCTCTGTGCATTCAAATTGCCATTGATAAAATGCAATTGTGTTTGTTGTCTGTAGTTTATGCCTGCCTATACAATAATCCCAGCGCCACCATGGGGCACTCTGTTTACAACGTTGACATCAGCATACCGCTCGCCCACATGACGGCATACACATGGTCTATGGTTGTGAGGCCGGTTGGACATACTACAAAATTCTTTAAAATTATGTTGAAAGCAGCTTATGGTAGAGAAATTAACATTAAATTATCTGGCAACAACTGCTGGTGAGAATTCCTGCCATCAGCATGTCAATTGCTCCCTCAAAACTTGATACATCTGTGACATTGTGTCGTGTGACAAAACTGCACATTTTAAAGTGGCCTTCTATTGTCCCCAACACAAGGTGCACCTGTGTAATGATCATGATGTTTAATCAGCTTCTTGATATGCCACACCTGTCAGGTGGATGGATTATTTTGGCAAGGGAGAAATGCTCACTAACAGGGATGTTAATTGGGCTGCAATCCCGTTATCGGGATGATATGACAACAGCCACTGAAAGTGCAGGGCGCCAAATTCAAAACAACAGAAATCTCACAATTAAAATTCCTCAAACATACAAGTATCTTATACCGTTTTAAAGGTATTCTTGTTGTTAATCCCACCACAGTGTCCGATTTCAAATAGGATTTACGGCGAAAGCACCACAAACGATTATGTTAGGTCAGCACCGAGTCACAATAAAACACAGCCATTTTTCCATCCAGAGAGAGGAGTCACAAAAACCACAAATAGAGAAAATGAATCACTAACCTTTGATGATCTTCATCAGATGACACTCATAGGACTTCATGTTACACAATACATGTATGTTTTGTTTGATAAAGTTCATATTTATAAAACAAAATCTGAGTTCACATTGGCACGTTATTTTCACTATTTCCAAAAACAGCCAGTGATTTTGCATAGCCACATCAATTCAACAGAAATACTCATCATAAATACACATGGAATTATAGATATACCTCTCCTTAATGTAACTGCTCTGTCAGATTTTAAAAAAAATTTACTGAAAAAGCAAACCATGCAATAATCTGAGACGGCGCTCAGAACAATCAAGTCAAAATAGCCGCCATGTTGTAGTCAACATAAACCATAAATGACATGCTAAATATTCCCTTACCTTTGAGGATCTTCATCAGAATGCACTCCAAGGAATCCCAGGTCCACAATAAATGCTTGATTTGTTCGATAATGTCCGTTATTTATGTCCAATTAGCTACTTTTGTTAGCGCGTTTGGTATACATATCCAAACGCTCGTTCTGGTCAGCGTTACGTCGGACAAAATCTTCAAAAAGTTATATTACAGGTCGAAGAAACATTTCAAACTAAGTACAGAATCAATCATTAGGATATTTTAAATATTAATCTTCAATAAAGTTCCAACCGGAGTATTCCTTTGTGTTTTCAGGAGCCATGGAACACAGGTCGCTATCATGTGCAATGCGCGCAGCCAGAAAATGGCTGACTGCCAGACACCTGATTCATTCTATTGTCATTCAGTCCCACAACACAGTAGAAGCCTCATTCACATTTCTATAGACGGTTGACATCTAGTGGAAGCCCTAGGAAGTGCAACATCATTAATATCTCAAGCGGGTTTCAATGGGAACTGTGTTGAGTACATACCAGCCTCAGATTTCTCACTTCCTGTTTTGATTTCTCCTCAGGTTTTTGCCTGCCATATGAGTTCTGTTATACTCACAGACATCATTCAAACAGTTTTAGAAACTTCAGAGTGTTTTCTATCTAATACTAATACTAATATGCATATATTAGCAACTGAGACTGAGGAGCAGGCCATTTACTTTGGGCACCTTATTCATCCAAGCTACTCAATACTGCTCCCCAGCCATAAGAAGTTAACAAATTTGTGCACAACATTTGAGAGAAATACGCTTTTTGTGCATATGGAACATTTCTATGATCTGTTATTTCAGCTCATGAAACATGGGACCACCACTTTACGTGTTGCGTTCATATTTTTGTTCAGTGTAGCTAGCTAATTATTCTGCCTTATTCATGGAGAGTCATATAAAAAAAATAGGAAGTATGTTTTCATTGTTAAATTGCTGATGGTCTGGAATATTACAATTTGAATATGAGTTCTACGTCCTACAAGACAGGTCGCTTGAAGTACAAGGGCTGGTTGTGTGTGTGTGTGTGTGTGTGTGTGTGTGTGTGTGTGTGTGTGTGTGTGTGTGTGTGTGTGTGTGTGTGTGTGTGTGTGTGTGTGTGTGTGTGTGTGCGTGTGCGTGTGCGTGTGTGTGTTTACCAGCCCTCCAGTATTTTCTTTGCTAACTGTCCTGGCCTTCGTCCATCTGTCTCCAGTTACCTCCTGGCCCTGTGAGATTGGCATGCGCCTGTATTTATTGCTGATTGCTCTGTGTGTGTCTAATGGCTTCTCTGTAAGTGGCCTGCAGGGCTTCTGGTGCTTAGGCAGGACTGGTGCCAGAACAAATCAGTTGGAAGGATATTTGATTTAAATAGGGGGAGCTTTTTTTTCATGGGACCTCCGATGTCTGCAAGTGCTGCACACATTTTTTTTTATAATAGATCTGCTGGGTCTCAAGGGACCCCCTTTCAAGCTAATGCCATACTCATTTTGTCCAGACAGCATCAGATACAGTACAGTCGTTTTGAGAATGACACAAATAGTAATTTTCAAAGTCTGCTGCCTCAGTTTGTATGTTGGCAATTTAAATATACTCCAGAATGTTATGAAGAATGATCAGATGAATTGCAATTAATTGCAAGTCCCTCTTTGCCATGCAAATGACCTGAATCCCCAAAAAAACATTTCCACTGTATTTCAGCCCTGCCGCAAAAGGACCAGCTGACATCATGTCAGTGATTCTCTCGTTAACACAGGTGTGAGTGTTGACGAGGACAAGGCTGGAGATCCCTCTGTCATGCTGATTGCGTTCGAATAACAGACTGGAAGCTTCAAAAGGAGGGCGGTGCTTGGAATCATTGTTCTTCCTCTGTCAACGATGGTTAACTGCAAGGAAACACGTGCCGTCATCATTGCTTTGCACAAAAAGGACTTCACAGGCAAGGACATTGCTGCCAGTAAGATTGCACATAAATCAACCATTTATCAGGAACTTCAAGGAGAGCGGTACAATTGTTGTGAAGAATGCTTCAGGGCACCCAAGAAAGTCCAGCAAGTGCTAGGACTGTCTCCTAAAGTTGAAGGTACAGGGATTGGACTGCTGAGGACTGGGGTAAAGTAATTTTCTCTGATGAATCCCCTTTCCGATTGTTTGGGGCATCCGGAAAAAGCTTGTCCGGAGAAGACAAGGTGAGCGCTACCATCAGTCCTGTGTCATGCCAACAGTAAAGCATCCTGAGACCATTCATGTGTGGGGTTGCTTCTCAGCCCAGGGAGTGGGCTCACTGACAATTGTGCCTAAGAACACAGCCAGCAAAGAATGGTACCAACACATCCTTCGAGAGCAAATTCTCCCAACAATCCATGAACAGTTTGGTGACGAACAATGCGTTTTCCAGCATGATAGAGTATCTTGCCATAAGGCAAACGTGAAAACTAAGTGGCTCGGGGAACAAAACATCAATATTCTGAGTCCATGGCCAGGAAACTCCCCAGACATTAATTCCATTGAGAACTTGTGGTCAATCCTCAAGAAGCGCGTGGACAAACAAAACCCCACAAATTCTGACAAACTCCAAGCATTGATTATGTAAGAATGGGCTGCCATCAGTCAGGATGTGGCCCAGAAGTTAATTGACAGCATGCCAGGGCGAATTGCAGAGGTCTTGAAAAAGAAGGGTCAACACTGCAAAGACTCTTTGCATCAACTTCATGTAATTGTCAATAAAAGCCTTTGACACTTATGAAATGCTTGTAATTATACTTCAGAATTCCATAGTAACATCTGACAAAAAATATCTAAAGACACTGAAGCAGCAAACTTTGTGGAAATTAATATTTGTGTCATTCTCAAAACTTTTGGCCACGACTGTACATGGGCTACACATACTGAGACAGAGGGGCGCTGTTTTGCTCGCTTGGATGATTTATCTGAGATTGATAGGTCTTTCTGTCGGTGCGCATCTCGGTCAAATAAATTATCAATATTACAAGGTACGATAGGGCAGGCCAGGCCCCCTAAGCCCCGCTCATAATGCCGGCCTTGTGCTTAGGCAGAGCTGTTCCACCACAATTTACTGTTCTTTACTATTAACGAGTGATTACACGGATTTGTCCTTTCTCTCCCACAGATATTGATGAGTGTCAGGTCTATAATGGGGGCTGCCAGCACCGATGTGTCAACACCAGGGGCTCGTACTACTGTGAGTGCAACCCGGGCACCCGTCTGCACACAGATGGCCGGACTTGCATCGGTAAGATCCAGGGGAGGGTGTGGAGGGGTCACCTGAGGTCAAAGGGGTGAAGGGGGGTGAGGGAGGTTTGGGATGAATCAGGTGGATGTGGTCCAACGTGGATGTATTCTTTTGTTGCCCTCACCGTCTGGAAGCTAGGCCACGGGAGAAGCTGGGACTCACATCAAAGCAGTGAAAGAGGGGTCTCCACCTTCTGCTTGTGTCAAAAGGGGGAATCAAAGAGTCTGTTGTGCTGGCAGAAGACAAGCTTTCCCACTGTTCCCCAGCAGCCCTGTCAGAGCAGGTTTGTGTCTGGGCATATATAGTAGTGCAGTGTCTCCCCCTCTTCTTTCTCTCTCTCTCTCTCTCTCTCTCTCTCTCTCTCTCTCTCTCTCTCTCTCTCTCTCTCTCTCTCTCTCTCTCTCTCTCTCTCTCTCTCTCTCTCTCTCTCTCTCTCTCTCTCTCTCTCTCTCTCTCTCTCTCTCTCTCTCTCTCTCTCTCTCTCTCTCTCTCTCTCTCTCTCTCTCTCGCATATGTGTACATGCGCACACACATTCTCTCGCTTAGATCTCATCTGTTTTCCTCTGCAAGTTCCAGTGATGCATCAGAAAGCTTATTTTAATTCACACAACAACAGCGTGTCAGGATAACTCTCTCTCTCTGATTGATTAGGGAGCATTACCGCACAGCGGGCCAGACGTCAATTCAATGTCTTTTCCACATTGGTTTAACATAATTTCATTGAAATGATGTGGAAACAACGTTTATTCAACCAGTATGTGCCCAGTGGGTGGGAAGTCCCGAGGCCTGTTGAAACACAGTTGGCTTTGACCAGAGCTGGTCTGGATGAAATGTTAGTGTGCCTGTTATTTATAATTACCACAGAGATACTCCAAATGGGCCCTAAATTACACTACCTCAATTTGTGAATAGAATTCTGCAGAGTGATGACTTAGAGTGCATGTGGCCAACCCCTTTTCCTGGAGAGCTACTGGGTGTGCAGGCTTTTGTTCCAGCATGGCACTAACATACCTGGTTCAGCTAATCAAGGTCTTACAGCTATTTAGTAGAAACAGGTGTGTTACTGTTAAAGCTGAGCTGGAACAAAATGTGCACCACTTAGAGCTCTCCAGGGTTGGCCACCCCAAATGCTGTCCTCTCAGCTCAACTACAAAGACTTTCAATCACATTGCTTTTCCTTTTCACCATTGAAGAGGCAGACCATGTGCTTTGACACACGGGCTAATTTTAGATTCCCTGTAGTCTTATGCACATCATCTGTGTGCAGTCCAGAAGCGCAGAATCAATAGAGTTATTTATTTAGATTTTAATCAGGCTGCTTTGAAGGCACAGAAACCTCTGATGGCGTGGTGTGTCAAACAAACCGCCTCGTCATTCTCACGTTGTTTTTCACCAGGCCTCATTTCCCTCCTTTAAATGAAAGGCAGCTGATGAACTCAAGGATGCTCCAAACAGTAGAAAAACATAAGACATCCTTAACAAACTGTGTGTGATATGGCTTACTGAAAAAAAACACGAGTAGTGTGATCCTACTTCGCAAAAGTTTAAATGAAAGACTCACTCTTGATAACGCTTCATTTCCTTTCAATGAAGTCCTCCCTTTCCCTGAACAAAGTGTCGACCCATGTACGTCTGGCCTTTTAGATGATGAGCCCTAAGTAGTCTCAACTGTCCCCTAGCATTCCCAGATGAACCAAACCGGCCAGGAAAGCATGTCTCTCTCCCTCTTCACACTAGAGTGCTCTGGAGCCTCCCTCCACTAAGTGCTCTGTTCCTGTGATTCCTCCTGAAACCAGGAGCAAGTACTATAGAAGCTAACTGCAGACAGTCAGTCTCATTGGATCTTAGCACAGTCAAAAGAGCCAACTCATCCATCATTAGGAAAATGATCATTGTTCTTTGAGAATCAGTGAAACTTGGACCAACGCTATATCGCTACCTGGCTCACATATTGGCTATGTGGAGTGTTGATTGATTTACAAACAATGGAGAGCAAATGGGCCATCTATCTTCCCAAGCAACACTGTCCGCTGACTCATGTTGGCTTCCCCTGGGCACGTTGCCAGTCAGGGGAAGACCTGATACTTTCCACTGATAATCTCATGGCTTTCCTCCATAAACATAGGCCCTGTCCAGAAACAACCCATTTCCCCTATACCACTCTAGGTACTTTAGTAGATCTGACAGGACTAGGTGTAAGCAATATTAGTTAAGCCACTACCATATTGCTTATATCTATCCAATCCTGTCAGATATACTGTACATAAGGTTCCAATGGCCTAGAGGTTAGCGGCAGCGGTTGTTTCTGTACAAGGTCCACTGCAATGAACCACGTAAGTACCCCCTGCTGTCCGTACGCTTATTGGCCCAACACGATGGCTCGCTAATGGAGCAGCAAAAAATGAATTATCTCCGGCATTTCTCTCCATAATATTATTGGGCTTTTCTTCCGAGGTAGCAATTGAAGGGAAAACAGATTGGAGCAGAGGGGACAGTGTCTGCGATCATCACATTCCAAGGGTGGAGTGGAGACGGGGTACAGTTTAGTTTTTGTTTTGAAACTGGGACTCCCTTTTCTTAGTTCATCCAAATGGAAATGGAGGAGCTACTTCTCATAAAGAGATACAGTTCACCTTGGTTTATGATACATCCAATGTTTGAAACGATCTCGTGGTGTCTCGCTCTTTCTGAGAAAACATATAGACGAACACTTTCTCCTGCTGTCAGAGAAAGCAGACCTACTGTACATGTAATGTTCATAACAATTACTAGTCATTGTTAGGGCCAGGAGTTTATCCTGCTCTCATGAAAAACTCTGGGCCTGTGTCAATGTAGGTCACCAGAAACAAGAAACAATAGTGGTCAAATTGTGTCTGTCTGCATTAGACTTTGAGAGCATCGAAACAGGTATTCTTTCTTCATATGATAATAAATCAACTTTATTTGTGTACTATACATCACCTTTAATTGTTGATCTGTTGTCGCTCTCTCTGTGTGTTTGTCTCCAGCCGTCCGATCCTGTGCCGTCAGCAATGGAAGCTGTGAGCAGAACTGTGTGCAACTGTCCCCGGCTCACTACCAGTGTCGCTGCAGACCCAACTATCAGCTCGCAGAGGACGGCAAACACTGCATACGTAAGTGCCGCTAGACTGCCATAAAAAAATGTCTGTCCGTGTAATATGTTCAATATGAATCATAAAGTCATGTCTAGACACAGATCAGGTTGATGGTCGTTTATCAAGCTTTGCATGGCTCACACGTGTGTTCTGTGGTTGACTGATAGCAATGATCCACCATGAGGTGTCGCATTACGCTAGTTTTGTCAAAAACAATGAAATCAATGTTACTGCACTGTTGTGCCTAAACTTTATAGTGGATGTGGGTGTGCACGCAATTTCTCAGTCCATCTTGGTCTTGAATCTCCATGCAGCACAAACTTTTTTGTCTTTGTTAGCCATGTCTGGTCTGGTCTGGTCTGGTCTGGTCTGGTCCGGTCCTGTCCTGTCGTGGGTCCGAATAAACCTGATGCAAGTCTATGCCTTTAACTCCAGCCTGGTGTTTTCCTTACCAACTCCACATTATTTTCTCAAACAAGGCTCATGAAAACCGTGGACAAACACCGCATCCTCATAAAAGTAGAATTTGAAACAAACTCAAATGCACATGTGGCCATCGTTGTTTCCCATGGCCATTTGGTATGACCGCATAAAGGCGTTTGACCGCATAAAGGTGTTTCATGGCTTGCAATGAATTTGAAACGTACATAAAGTTTGGAGACGGCACTGATTATGTTCATAGATACTGTACTGACTAGCTTGTGTTAATGACTACTAGGCCAAACTATAGCACCCAGATTTCCTCCTGCTAAAGATACAGTAGATAGAGGATACAGCTGTGCTGGAGTGGTTGGCTTCAGATATCGTGCCTGGCAGTCCTCAGTCCTTACCCAAAGCCCATTGGCAGCTCAGATCCTTTAACTTCAGACGGTTCTTATTGTGGTCGACAAGTAGATCTCAGATATATCATGTCGTATTTTATATATCAAGACATATGGACGTATTTAATATTCTTGGAAAAAGCACTTTGAGAGATGTCAATGCTATTGTAGATCCAATAGGATTGAAGTTATATTTAAATGGTTTCGATACCAGACATGCATTAGCCCAATTTTAGCACTAAAGCGGGGGATACTTTTATATAAATATATTAGGATGTAATATAGAGAATGCAGCTATTTGGGAGTGAACACTGTAATAACCCTATATGTTAAATTACTGTGCACTTTGGCAGGCTTTGAAATTCCTCCTGTCTTGTATCAGACTCCAAGGTCTGAGAGAGAGACCAGTCCAACTAGGCCGTCATCGCCTTGGCGACCTCTGACCAAATGGTCTGTCGTGCCAGCAGAATGACTGGTTAATGCAATCATCAGGAGGCTTACCAGAGTTCCGCTGTTGTTATGGTTACCGAACCCGATCCAAAAGCGACATATAGAAACGCATTAAATAGTTATCCACCTAGGGTGGATTTCAAACAAACCTGCATTGTGAAAAAGTAACATTGTTACTGCTGTATCAAGTCTATCTATGGGCAGATGTGGACATCTTCTACCTTTTCTGATTTTCTGTCCCTTTACAATATATGAAGCCATCTCCATTTCTTGCTTAGCTAGATGTGCACTGTCTAACATCGTCTTCCATACATCAACAACTGACTACCAAGAAAAAAATCTAAAAAGTTTTAAAAAGTGCATCATTTCTAGTAAGTGGAGCTCCTTGGAAATTCACTCCTCGGGGGTGCAGACATGAACGTAATTATGGCCTGTTCTGCACAGAGAAAGTAACCAAACCCCCATTTAACCACATTACCCATTTACTCTCTTAAATCCACTGGGGAGAAGGGCTAGCAAGAGGAAATGAAGTGTGTGTGTGTGTATCTGTCAGTCTGTGTATGTTGTAACGGTTTTGACTTGAGGTTATTGTTTGTAGGGGTGCCAGGAAGGTTGTGCCCACCAGAGAAAATATTGATTTTTCCTTTTGGTTTGGGAGGGAATGAGTCCCGTCTGGTCTGTCAAGTCAACACCAATACAAAGAACTCATGTAAAAGTCAGGATGGACATACACTTTTCATTAACCCTTAAAACATTGGAAATAACTTCAAAACAACTGTGTTCTTTCGCGTGGGTTGTATTACCAACATAAATGATCACACACATAATAATATAACAAATAATGAGCTCTGGTTCCTCCAGAAAAGTCCCATACTTCAGACCTAAAAGAGTCCAGCCCGGTAAATGAGTTCAGTGAACTCAAGTGACCTTAGTCACGCAATATTTGTCCGTTCATAAAGTGTAGCGTAAACCCAGTCTCAATCATACAATCGTAATATAAACTATTTTACCACACAAACATGAAGAATATCACATCTCAATAAGTCTTAAATCATCACGGTATACATCACTCTAAAACAAATGAAATACTGTATGCAAAATAGTTCTAGTCAGTCGGTCAGTCAGACAATCCAATCCAATCCGCCAACAGATCTCCAGAGGTGAAAGGCCATGAAGAACCAACACAGAACAACAGATGTGTAGTCCAAAGGAAGCAATGAGTGGATCCGATCCTGGTTAAACTTGCGACTAGGCTACAAAGCACACTTTTAAATACAACAAAACAAACGGAGTAAAGAAGCTTCGGAACTGAGGGTTGAACACATCCTCATTCGCTTCTCCTTCACCACCCCACTTTGAGCAGCTGATGCTGGCTATTTCATTGGGAATTAAAAGGGAAGCGCCCTATTGGAAGGAGAAGCACTGAGACGTTCAGGGCCGTCACAATGTGTGTGTGTGTGTGTGTATGTTGCTTATGTGTATTATGCATATGTCTCTATTAGTCAGAGAGAGAGAGAAGGGCTGACGAGTGAATATTATGAAATGTGTGTGTGTGTGTGTGTGTGTGTGTGTGTGTGTGTGTGTGTGTGTGTGTGTGTGTGTGTGTGTGTGTGTGTGTGTGTGTGTGTGTGTGTGTGTGTGTGTGTGTGTGTGTGTGTGTGTGAATGTTTCTTTCAATGTTCATGTGTGTGTACTCATCCCATGTAACTGTATTTCAGTAAGAAACCTCTGTGCAGACAGAAATGGGGGCTGTATGCACACCTGCAAGAATGATGGAGGAAGAGCTCAGTGCAACTGTCTTCCTGGATACATACTGGCACAGGATGGCAAAAACTGTGAAGGTAAATATCCATCATTTGCTAAATGAGTCTGGTGATGATTTTATTGGTTATGGTGGTGATGAGGATTATGATGATAATGCTAAAAAGCAAGTAGTTCAAAGTTGTTTGTGTGTGTGTTTGTCCCAGACATTGATGAGTGTGAGACCGACAAAACTGCTTGTGCCCACGGTTGCCATAACACCCAGGGCTCCTTCACCTGTGTCTGTAACCCAGCATACGAGTTGGGTGCCGATGGCAGGAAATGCTATCGTAAGTCAACTCCCATTCACTCTGTCAACTCTCATTCACTCATTCAACTCCCATTCACCCTCAGTCAACTCACATTCTTTCTCAGTCTTCTCACATTCACTCTCATTCAACTGTTATTCCCTATCAGTCAACTCCCATTCTCTTTCAGTCAACTCACATTCATTTTTGTCAACTCTCATTCACTCAGTCAACTCCCATTCATTCTCAGTCCTGTTATTCACTTTGTCAACTCCCAATTTTTCTCATTCAACTCTAATGCTAGTTCGAATGTCTGCGCAGTTCAGCAGAACTTCACAATGCAATGATAATCCTATATTCTGGGCATGTGGCCATATTTCTTTCTCTTAAGGAATCGAGATGGAGATCGTGAATGGTTGTGAGACTGCCAACGGAGGCTGTTCCCAAAAGTGCCAACACTCCACCCTTGGACCTGTCTGCAGCTGTCACCACGGTTACCACCTGGACGACGACCTCAGGACATGTGTGGGTGAGCAAAGAGCAGTTTGATCGATATGGAGTGATTTTTATCTGCAAATAATTTCTGAATATTACATGAATTCAAAGTTATTGAAAAAATTGCCACTAAAATCTTTCCATAGACAGACTTGTCTACAACGACTGTGTATGTTTCAGACTTGGACGAGTGTGAGGTGGGAAGCTCGTGCTGCGAGCAGGACTGTACCAACTATCCCGGGGGTTACGAATGCTACTGCGGGGCTGGCTACCGTCTCAATTCGGATGGGTGTGGCTGTGATGGTACGTTCTATTAATCAACATAACTTCCTTGATCAAAATTGGATCAAATATGTTTTTTTTATTTTGTATATATCTACACAGTGTTATGACTTACTGCTTACTTAAAGACATCAACAGAATCTAAATCTGTCAAGATTGTAATAGTTGGCTCTTCCCAGTATACTGTACACAGTATGTATACCACAAGGGGGCAAATTGGATGGTGCCAATAATCGCATTCTTGGCAGATTTTTAGTTCCGTTGTTGATGTTTCTAAGCAGGAAGACACCCCGCTGTGTACGATGATGTCATGTCATGATGATGCGGAACCTATGGTGCTCTTTAATGTCATTTTCTGTGCTGTTTTAATAAGGGTGCTTGCTTCAACTTAAACTGTACATTTGCCTCAAACCATTTAAACCCCTGCCACTACCATGAAATATATTTTAGACTGCTGAAGCAAGCACATACATTTTCTTCAGGAAATCTGCATTTTCTGGTTGTTGATGTTGCAGATGTGGATGAGTGTCTGGTAGACAACGGAGGCTGTGACCATACCTGCCAGAACACAGCCGGCTCCTTTCAGTGCTACTGTCACCTAGGACACCGGCTAGATGAGAACCGTGTCTCTTGTATTCGTAAGTGGATCAGATATGAATCCTGTCTTGGTGGTAGTCAGGTAGAAATAATACATTGGGCCAGGAGTTTTCCTGACCTGTTTGTAACCTGACTAGGAAAACTCTGGGCCTTAGTGGTAGGCTATAACTGGCAGTACAGGTTAAAGTCTATAGCTAGTGCCCAGAGTTTACAAGCAACAAATTGCTTTATGTTAATAAGTGGCATTTAAAAAATAAAAACAATTATTTCACCTTTATTTAACCAGGTAGGCTAGTTGAGAACAAGTTCTCATTTGCAACTGCGACCTGGCCAAGATAAAGCATAGCAGTGTGAACAGACAACACAGAGTTACACATGGAGTAAACAATTAACAAGTCAATAACACAGTAGAAAAAAGGGGAGTCTATATACAATGTGTGCAAAAGGCATGAGGAGGTAGGGGAATAATTACAATATTGCAGATTAACACTGGAGTGATAAATGATCAGATGATCATGTACAGGTAGAGATATTGGTGTGCAAAAGAGCAGAAAAGTAAATAAATAAAAACTGTGGGGATGAGGTAGGTGAAAATGGGTGGGCTATTTACCAATAGATTATGTACAGCTGCAGCGATCGGTTAGCTGCTCAGATAGCTGATGTTTGAAGTTGGTGAGGGAGATGAAAGTCTCCAACTTCAGCAATTTTTGCAATTCGTTCCAGTCACAGGCAGCAGAGGACTGGAACGAAAGGCGGCCGAATGAGGTGTTGGCATTAGGGATGATCAGTGAGATACACCTGCTGGAGCGCGTGCTACGGATGGGTGTTGCCATCGTGACCAGTGAACTGAGATAAGGCGGAGCTTTACCTAGCATGGCCTTGTAGATGACCTGGAGCCAGTGGGTCTGGCGACGAATATGTAGCGAGGGCCAGCCGACTAGAGCATACAAGTCGCAGTGGTGGGTAGTATAAGGTGCTTTAGTGACAAAACGGATGGCACTGTGATAAACTGCATCCAGTTTGCTGAGTAGAGTGTTGGAAGCGATTTTGTAGATGACATCGCCGAAGTCGAGGATCGGTAGGATAGTCAGTTTTACTAGGGTAAGCTTGGCAGCGTGAGTGAAGGAGGCTTTGTTGCGGAATAGAAAGCCGACTCTTGATTTGATTTTCGATTGGAGATGTTTGATATGGGTCTGGAAGGAGAGTTTGCAGCCAGACACCTAGGTACTTATAGGTGTCCACATATTCAAGGTCGGAACCATCCAGTGTGGTGATGCTAGTCGGGCATGCGGGTGCAGGCAGCGATCGGTTGAAAAGCATGCATTTGGTTTTACTAGCGTTTAAGAGCAGTTGGAGGCCACGGAAGGAGTGTTGTATGGCATTGAAGCTCGTTTGGAGGTTAGATAGCACAGTGTCCAATGACGGGCCGAAAGTATATAGAATGGTGTCGTCTGCGTAGAGGTGGATCAGGGAATCGCCCGCAGCAAGACCAACATCATTGATATATACAGAGAAAAGAGTCGGCCTGAGAATTGAACCCTGTGGCACCCCCATAGAGACTGCCAGAGGACCGGACAGCATGCCCTCCGATTTGACACACTGAACTCTGTCTGCAAAGTAATTGGTGAACCAGGCAAGGCAGTCATCCGAAAAACCGAGGCTACTGAGTCTGCCGATAAGAATCTGGTGATTGACAGAGTCGAAAGCCTTGGCAAGGTCGATGAAGACGGCTGCATAGTACTGTCTTTTATCCATGGCGGTTATGATGTCGTTTAGTACCTTGAGTGTGGCTGAGGTGCACCCGTGACCGGCTCGGAAACCGGATTGCATAGCGGAGAAGGTACGGTGGGATTCGAGATGGTCAGTGACCTGTTTGTTGACTTGGCATGCTCAACTGGATATTAGTTTGGAGAGAAAGTGTGCAAGGAGAATGACAATGACTGTTGTACTTTCTGTCTCCAGCCCTGGAGGGGGCAGTAGAGGCGTTGGAGTGGAGCAGTCGCATCGCAGTGGAGCGCCCTCTGCCCCAGATAACCCTGCTGGGGGATTACTTCCAGCCGCTAGAGCGTTATGACGACTACGAGGAGGACAGCCTGGGAGAGCTGCGGGCCCAGAGCACCCTCACCCAGACCTTTGGTATACATACACCTGTAGTAACATCTAGATAAGGCTGCCGTAACACCTATACAAGCAGCTTATAAGCAGTTCCTTAACAGCTTGTTTGCACCGATGTAGAATTTGGTTATTTTTTAAGATTACTCCAAGTCCTTTTCCCAATATTTATCTACGTATACAGTACCAGTCAAATGTTTGGACACACCTACTCATTCAAGGGTTTTTCTTTATTTTTACTATTTCCTACATTGTCGAATAATAGTGAAGACATCAAAACTATGAAATGACACATATGGAATCATGTAGTAACCAAAAAAGTGTTAAACAAATCTAAATATATTTTAGATGATAGATTCTTCAAAGTAGCCACGCTTTGCCTGTAAGGGGTGCGTACTGGTGGCAGAGAAGTCAGGCACAGGAGAGCAAAAACTGTGTTACAACGGCGCAGTTTAATAATAAAAATCACCGTAAACAAAACAATCAATACAATGGGTACAAAACCCATCGCACACCAGAAATAACGTGCACAAGCACTTACAATAAACAATTCCGGGTAAGGACATGGGGGGAACAGAGGGTTAAATACACAACATGTAATGATGGAGTTGAAACCAGGTGCGTGTGAAGACAAGACAAAACAAATGGAAAAGGAAAAATGGATCAATGATGGCTAGAAGACCGGCGACGCCGACTGCCGAACGCCGCCCGAACAAGGAGAGGAACCAACTTCGGCGGAAGTCGTGACATTGCCTATGACAACTTTGCACACTCTTTGCATTCTCTCAGCCAGCTTCATGAGTATTTTCTTCTACCAGATCTATTGTGTTATATTCTCCTACATTCAATTCACATTTCCACAAACTTCAAAGTGTTTCCTTTCAAATGGTATCAAGAATATGCATATCCTTGCTTCAGGGCCTGAGCTACAACCAGTTAGATTTGGGTATGTCATTTAGGCGAAAATTGAAAAAAAGGGGGCTATCCCACATTAAAAGTTCTTGATATTTTCCTGGATTGACTGACCTTCATGTCGTAAAGCAATGATGGACTGTGGCTTCTCTTTGCTTATTTCAGCTATTCTTGCCATAATATGGACTTGGTCTTTTACCAAATAGGGCTATCTTCTGTATACCACCCCTACCTTGTCACAACACAACTGATTGGCTCACATTAAGAAGGAAAGACATTCCACAAATTCACTTTTAACAAGGCACACCTGTTAACTGAAACGCATTCTAGGTGACTACCTCATGAAGCTGGTTGAGAGAATGCCAAGAGTGTGCAAAGCTGTCATCAAGGCAAAGGGTACTTTGAAGAATCTACAATTTAAAATATATTTGGATTTGTTTTACACTTTTTTGGTTACTACTTCTTTCCATATGTATTATTTCATAGTTTTGATGTCTTCACTATTATTCTACAATGTAGAACATAGTAAATCTAAAGAAAAGTCATGGAATGAGTAGTTGTGTCCAAACTTTTGACTGCTACTGTATATTTTTTAACTTCTTCTTCCTCTTCCTTCTTCTCCTCTTCTTCCACCTCCCCAGTGTGTCTAAACAACACGTTTGGTTACGACTGCAGCCTGACGTGTGACGACTGTTCCAACGGTGGCGTGTGTGACATGGAGGAGGGCCACTGTGACTGTCCTGATGGGTGGACAGGTGTTGTCTGCAACCAGAGTGAGTGAAGCCATGCAGAGAAAACAAAACATCAAAACATCAACAGGGTTTAAACCCTCAAAGTCACAGGTGATGCTGATCACCTGAGAATGTATTTACTAGGAACTAAACGAAAGCAAACCAATGTAAACATGGAGGGGACTGCAAAACATTTCCTTTGCAAAAAGTTTTGCAACAGTTTGCTATGGTGTACACTCATGAATACACCCCTGTTGTGGTACTAGTCATCTAAGTTCGAACCAAATGTTTCTCTATCTATTGCTGGGTGAAGCTATAAAAGTGGCCTACCTTATGTTTAAATGGAATTCACATTCTGTCAGACATGATCATCCTACAGAAAATTCCGTATTTTGATGATGTATCTACTGTGTATAGCTTTGTTGAGAGAAATACCGCCCTACCTCTGTCTCTGCTTCTCTCACCCTCTCTCGCTCTCTCTCTCCTTCCCTTTGCCCAGCTTGTCCAGAGGGCACCTTTGGCAGGAACTGCTCCTTCAGCTGTAAGTGTAAGAATGGTGCCACCTGTGACCCTGTGAACGGGCACTGCCGCTGCCCGCCTGGCATCAGTGGGGACATGTGCCAGGATGGTGAGTTGGCACAGATTCATGTTATCATGCAGCACTGGATCAAAATGGCATTGCTTTCTCTCAAAAATGTATAATTTATTTAGCTTACAATTGAACCAATGGAATTGTCCTAAAAGTGCAACTCTTAATATTGGTACATATTATAATATGTTGTACTTTCTACTCTTGCCTCTGTGTCTCTGTGCTCTGTAGGCTGTCCTAAGGGCCTGTATGGGAGACTTTGCAATAAGAAGTGTAACTGTGCCAATAACGGGCGCTGCCATCGTGCCTATGGAGCCTGCCTGTGTGATCCCGGGCTCTACGGGCGCTTCTGTCATCTAAGTGAGTGGAATGATGTCTCGTTGCCTCTCCACCTCTACCTGTAGTTTCTTTCGCTCTATTTCCTTTATGTCAGTGGTTCCCCAAAACGTTTCACCCCCTTCTGTCATAGGGGAACATCCCACACTATTTCTATGGGCACAAGCACTGTCCATGACTGTTCTCACCCCTCTTGTTGGAGGAGAGAACATTTTGCAGGTTTATATCTTATTTCCTGTAATTCTATATGTTTTGCCATGGTGTGGATAGTTTTTGTTTGTTGCCATTTTAAAGAAAATGTCCAGCAATTATATGCATTTTGATATTGTGTGGAGAGAACATTTTGTGGTTTTAAAGCTAATTTCCTACAATTCTCTGCATTTTGCCATGTCTTATATGTGTTCATGTGACACTGTATCTGAGTGGCTCAAAACCAATGGGCAAAAAAACCTAGCTAAAAAACTTTATCTGACCTCGGCTAGTTGATCTGGACATTTCTGACAAGTTATAAATAGCTCTCTAAGGTCTGCAATGACTGTCGTGACAAAAGGACAACGGATGATGCGCTACCCAATTTAGAAATCGCAACTTGTGCAATCTACTATTACAACTTTCAAGAGTAAGTTGAAAGTCAGACGGAGTTCCTTAAAAACCCAGCATGCTCCACAGTTTGGGAACCACTGCTTTATGTAATCCTTTCACTCCCTGTAGCCCTTTCTCTGATTGCCAGGACCAGTGATTACCTCAAGGAAGGACTCATTCCTGGTACATCTGGATCTTACTGTGAACTGGGGCTGTTCGGCCACTAGGATTGCTGATCTAGGATCAGGTCCCCTCTGTTGTGATCAATATGATCCAAAAGGCTAAACTGATCCTAAATCAGAACACCAACTCTGAGATGCTTTATTTGTTTTGAGTTATTAGGATCCCCGTCATCCGACGTCAATATTGAGAGCTCATCTTACTGGGGTCCAACACACAACGGAAAATACATTACAGACAAAAGACTACAATTTACATACGTTTAATAACATTAAATCAATCAATCAATCAAATGTTATTTGTCACATACACATGGTTAGCAGATGTTAATGCAAGTGTAGCGAAATGCTTGTGCTTCTAGTTCCGACAATGCAGTAATAACCAACAAGTAATCTAGCTAACAATTCCAAAACTACTACCTTATGTAAGGTGTAAGGGGATAAAGAATATGTACATAAAGATATATGAATGAGTGATGGTACAGAGCAGCATAGGCAAGATACAGTAGATGGTATTGAGTGCAGTATATACATATGAGATGAGTATGTAAACAAAGTGGCATAGTTAAAGTGTTTAGTGATACATGTATTACATAAAGATGCAGTAGATGATATGAGTACAGTATATACGTATACATATGAGATGAATAATGTAGGGTATGCAAACATTATATTAGGTAGCATTGTTTAAAGTGGCTAGTGATATATATTTACATTATTTCCCATCAATTCCCATTATTAAAGTGGCTGGAGTTGAGTCAGTGTGTTGGCAGCAGCCACTCAATGTTAGTGGTGGCTGTTTAACAGTCTGATGGCCTTGAGATAGAAGCTGTTTTTCAGTCTCTCGGTCCCAGCTTTGATGCACCTGTACTGACTTCACCTTCTGGATGATGGCGGGGTGAACAGGCAGTGGCTCGGGTGGTTGTTGTCCTTGATGATCTTTATGGCCTTCCTGTGACATCGGGTGGTGTAGGTGTCCTGGACGGTAGATAGTTTGCCCCCGGTGATGCGTTGTGCAGACCTCACTACCCTCTGGAGAGCCGTACGGTTGTGGGCGGAGCAGTTGCCGTACCAGGCGGTGATACAGCCCGACAGGATGCTCTCGATTGTGCATCTGTAGAAGTTAACGTGTGCGTGTGCGTGTGCGTGTGTGTGTGTGTGTGTGTGTGTGTGTGTGTGTGTGTGTGTGTGTGTGTGTGTGTGTGTGTGTGTGTGTGTGTGTGTGTGTGTGTGTGTGTGTGTGTGTGTGTGTGTGTGTGTGTGTGTGTGTGTGTGTGTGTGTGTGTGTGTGTGTGTGTGTGTGTGTGTGTGTGTGTGTGTGTGTGTGTGTGTGCGCGCATCTATCAGTTACACATACATGTCAGTACATACACACAACAAGTAGGTCACATGGGGGAGAGGTGTTGTGCCGTGAGGTGTTGCTTTATTTGTTTTTTTGAAACCAGGTTTGCTGTCCACTTGCGCTTGATTAGATGGAGTTCCGTGCACTCATGAACCTGTATAATACTGTATGTTTCCTTGAATTTGTTCTGGACCTGGGGACGGTAAAAAGACACGTGGCATGTCTGGTGGGGTAAGTGTGTGTGTTAATGCTGTGTGTAAGTTGACTATGCAAGCAATTTGGACAAACATTAATGTTTCTTATGAATACAAGAAGTGATTGTCAGTCTTTCCTCAACTCTTAGCCAAGAGAGACTGGCATGCATAGTATTAATATTAGCCTTCTGATTACAATGAAGAGCAAGACGTGCTCATATTGTCCATATGACTGGACAATAATCAAGATAAAGATAAAACCCATATTTATCAATAAGGGCCTCGGACCTCTCTTCCCCTGCACTAACATGTAAACAGTTGGGCAGTGTGTACCCTATCAGGCCTGCAGTCCTGTTTAACGCTTGGTGTGCCGTCTCTCCCCAGCCTGTCCTAAGTGGGCGTTCGGCCCTGGCTGCTCGGAGGAGTGCCAGTGTGTCCAACAGAACACCCTAGAGTGCCACCGCAACCATGGCTCCTGTGTCTGCAAACCAGGCTACCAGGGAAAGAACTGCCAGGAGGGTCAGTGGTCCAGAAGATGTTCTACACACCCGCATGAGCGTACCCAGACACAAGCATACACCCGCATGAGCGTACCCAGACACAAGCATACACCCGCATGAGCGTACCCAGACACAAGCATACACCCGCATGAGCGTACCCAGACACAAGCATACACCCGCATGAGCGTACCCAGACACAAGCATACACCCGCATGAGCGTACCCAGACACAAGCATACACCCGCATGAGCGTACCCAGACACAAGCATACACCCGCATGAGCGTACCCAGACACAAGTATACACCCGCATGAGCGTACCCAGACACAAGCATACACCCGCATGAGCGTACCCAGACACAAGCATACACCCACATGAGCGTACCCAGACACAAGCATACACACGCATGAGCGTACCCAGACACAAGCATACACCCGCATGAGCGTACCCAGACACAAGCATACACCCGCATGAGCGTACCCAGACACAAGCATACACACGCATGAGCGTACCCAGACACAAGCATACACACACATGAGCCTACCCAGACACAAGCATACACACGCATGAGCGTACCCAGACACAAGCATACACACACATGAGCCTACCCAGACACAAGCATACACACACATGAGCGTACCGAGACACAAGCATACACACACATGCTCATGCACACATACACGTATGTGCACATGCACACATAAACACACACACGCATTCACATATACATATACCTATGTACATTCACGCACACACACACACAGACACACAAACGAACACAACATGCATACGTCAATGGAATGGTTCCATCTGGCTTGATCTCGGTCCAGGAAACGGGCCCTAAATGTGTAACCAGTACCTTTAACCCACTTTTGCTCCTCTCCTCTAGAGTGTAATAGAGGATACTATGGCCTGGCCTGCAAGAGGACATGTCAGTGTCCATCTAGGGTACCCTGTGATCATGTGACAGGGGAGTGTCTGAGCCAGTGCCCACCTGGCTTCCATGGGGACAACTGTGACCTAGGTGGGTACAGTGCATGGCATGCCAACGCAGACCAATGCAGAATAGTACTTTCTTGTCCATGTATTGGGAACAGAAATGTGTATTTCTTGTTTCTTCTAACTCCCTCAGGCGAGACAACATAAAACGCTTGCAGACATGCACACAGACACACACACTCGCACTTGCACACATGCACAGTATGGCATCTAAGTCTATTGCACTCATTCTCTGTCATGGCTAGATTCCAAAGCGACTGGTTTCATGTTTGTTTTTGCTAGTTTTCTCATGGTGTTTCTCATGGACTCAGTCTTTCATACACCAGTAGTTGCAGCTGTTTATGAGTTTGTCTTATTTTAGATGTGGTACTCAACACTGGTCTTCTGTTTCCCCTCTCTTGAGGTTTGTGCTGAGCAGTTACACAATAATCAACAAGAGATGGATGGGGTGTCTCCAACTTTGGTCCTGGAGAGCTACTGGCCTGGGTGTGCAGGGTTTGGTTCTAACCCAATTCCAACAGACCTACTTCACCTAGGGCCCTATAAAATCTGTGTTCCGGACAGAATCACGGAATCCAGAAAATAAAACTAAATTCAACAATATTAAAAAATGTATTCAAAACAACTAGTAGAAAATCAACTAAATGTATTGAACTTATTAGAAAATGCATGGATTTCCCCAAGTTATTCATAAGAGAACAACAAAATGCATCAGTGATTTGTATTTTCCTGCAGCTTTCTGAAACGGCACTTGTGTGTGTGTGTGGTGCGCATATGTGTAGCCGTTAGCGATGACGCTAATGACAACCTTCTTCTGGTAGAGATGGAAAGGCTCTCCCAAAAACCTTCTCCATTAAATGTAAACTACAAAGTAACCTATGCCTACCTGGTATATCATAACCATTTGCATCAATCCAGTGGCCATTTGTTTAGCAAACTCTGCGATCACATGAGCTCTACAGAGACATTGCTAACCAAACAAAGGTATCTTGCTGGTGCTTACTTGCATATATTCTATTTTTCTAAGACCTCAAAATTGGTCTTCTGATGTGGTTTAAAGCTCCAATGCAGCCGTTTTTATCTCCATATGAAATCATTTTTGGGTAACAGTTAAGTACCTTGTTGTGAATTGTTTTCAATTAACATTGTCAAAAAGAAACACAAATAGCTTCATAGCGAAAGGCAATTTCTCAAGTAAGACTTTTGCTAAGACTGCCTGGGAGTGATCTGGAAATGTGCTGTTATTAGTAGAGGTTTGGAACTCTTTCTTATTGGTCTATTTAACTAATTTACTGCATGGTGATATCACCATGGATGGCCATCCCACCAAAACAAGCTGAAATTTCAGGCAGTCTTTTCAAACAGCTCTATAAAATAAAATATCCAACGCAAATATATCACATTTTTTGACTGCACTCGGCTGTTAAATTTTTTGTGGACTTTTGTGGACATCATTTTTTTGTTTTTCTATAAATTAAAGTGTGATTTTGAGAGTGAATACCTGAAAGAATTGGAATAAACACAAAACGGAATCCGGCAAACAATTTTAAAAAATGTATAGGGTACTATTCACATAAGACTGAAGAATTACCTGTACTAGCTGCGCGTCAGAACCTTGATTATTTGAACATGTGTTAGTACTGGAGTGGAACAAAAGCCTATACACCCTGTAGCTCCCCAAGGACAGGAGTTGGAGACCCCTGTATTGGAGTCATTAGGTCTGAGCAGATGTGCTCATTATGGGGTGACATTTTGACAATGGAAAAAAGCAGAGCTCACATCACCCCCACACCAACTGACGTACAGCACCCTAGTTATGATCCAACCTGTGAGCCTCAACCCCGGTCTCCCCTACTGGGTTGTGGGTGGGTGGCTACACTGACAAGCAGCTGTGTGAATGTGTGGGGCTATAGTACTTCACAACGGATACCTCTGGGAACCGGGGCTGTCCGTTGAGTCTGCTTCCACCATCCATCCTTCCATCTTTTAACTTATCCCTCTGTCTTTCCCACAATGGTGTCTGGCTAATAGGATGGTCATTGTGTAATGAATGTACTCAAACTCTGTGGGAGAATAAGGTGACGTGTGTGTGTGTGTGTGTGTGTGTGTGTGTGTGTGTGTGTGTGTGTGTGTGTGTGTGTGTGTGTGTGTGTGTGTGTGTGTGTGTGTGTGTGTGTGTGTGTGTGTGTGTGTGTGTGTGTGTGTGTGTGCGTGCGTGCGTGTTTACATACATGCATGCTTGCATCCATGAAAGTGTGTGTGTTTGTGGAGATGCACTTACTGCATAAGTGAGTTCCTATATTGGTGTTTTGTGTCTGCGTGTATATGTAGCTATGCATGCGTTTGTGTGTCTATGTGTGTCCGTTTATGTGTGTGGGTCAATAACAGACAGAAACAACCAGAATAGTTTCATTGAAACACCAAGTTGGCGGTGAGTTTCTTGTCATCTGGAAGCCATTAAGCGATCAGACCCTTGCATCTCCAATCAATTAGAAATAGCGGGGAGCGAGGTGAATCGTGCTGGCCTACCTCCTCTAATTTCCCTCTGTTTTTCTGCATCTCTATTAATGGTATGTTTTTCAACCTTTCCCCTCCAATTTAATTTGGATACTCTGGAGGGGAAGGATACCCTTAATCTGTAAATTAGTACAGGGTCTCAGAGAAAGTTGCCAGAGGGGACGGCTACTGTTTTACGGGCTCCTAACCAATTGTGCTATTCTGTGTATTTTTTGGGGCCATTGTCTCTTATAACCAAAAAGAGTTTCTGGACATCAGAACAGCGATTACTCACCTCAGGCTGGACAAATATTTTTTCTTCAATGACTCGGAGGCGAAAGATTTACGGCTCCTCCCGGACCAGGCCCAATTCCCCGTCATGAAGAGGAGACACCGATACAGGATTCGCAGATCCGGGTGCTTGATGAGAATTTGTCGGCGAGTGGATAATCCACCTTTACCATCCGTCCTACTGGCAAACATGCAATCACTGGAGAATAAACTGTCTCCGTTCGAGACTATCCTACCAAAGGGACATTAAAAACTGTAATATCTTCCGGGATTCATCCGATGGCATTAAGGAGTACTGTAAACCACTTCAGTCACCGGCTTAATCAATAAGTGCATTGATGGCGTCATCCCCACAGTGACCCTACGTACATATCCCAACCAGATGCTGTAGATTACAGGCAACATCCCCACTGAGCTAAAGTCTATAGCTGCCGCTTTCAAAGAGCGGGACACTGTTATAAGAAATACCGCTATGCCCTTCGTCAAACCATCAAACAGGCAAAGTGTCAATACGGGACTAAGATTGAATCCTACTACACCGGCTTTGACGCTTGTCGGAAATGGCAGGGCTTGCAAACTATTACGGATTATAAAGGTAAACCCAGCCTCGAGCTGCCCAGTGACGCAAGCCTTCCAGACGAGCTAAATTACTTCTATGCTCGCTTCGAGCAACACTGAACCATGCATGCGATCACCAGCTGTTCTGTAAGACTTTGTGATCACGTCTCTCCGTAGCCGATGTAAGACCTTTAAACAGGTCAACATTCACAAGGCCAGAAGTATGATCAGGATGGGTCCTCAGAGCATACAACTGTCTTCACTGACCTTTTCAACCTCTGCCTGACTGAGTCTGTAATACCTACATGTGTAAAGCAGACCACTATAGTCCCTGTGCCCAAGAACACCAAGGTAACCTCCCAAAATGACTACCGACCTATAGAATTCATGTCTGTAGCCATGAAGTGCTTTAAAAGGCTGGTCATGGCTCACATCAACACCATCATCCCAGAAACCCTAGATCCACATCAAATTACATTCCGCCACCAGAAGAGCCACAGATGACGCAATCTTTATTGCACACCACACTGCATTTTCACACCTAGACAAAAGGAACACCAACTTGAGAATACTGTTCGTTGCCTACAGCTCAGTGTTCAACACCGTAGTGTCCTAAAGCTCATCACTAAGCTAAGGAAGCTGAGACTATACACCTCCCTCTGCAACTTGATCCTGGTCTTCCTGACGGACTGACCCCAGGTGGTAAGGGTAGGTAACAGCACATCTGCCATGCTGATTCTCAACACGGGGGCCTTTCAGGGGTACGTGCTTTGTCCCCTCCTGTACTCCCTGTTCACCCACGGCTGCGTGGCCAAGCACGACACCAACACCATCATTAAGTTTGCAGGCGACACAATGGCGGTAGGCCTGACCACCGACAACGATGAGACAGCCTATAGGGAGGAGGTCAGAGACCTGGCAGTGTGGTGCCAGGACAACAACATATTCCTCAACGTGAGCAAGACAAAGGAGCTGATCTTGGACTACAGGAAAAGGAGGGCCGAGCACACCCCCATTCAAATCGACTGGGCTGTAGTGGAGCAGGTTGAGAGATACAAGTTCCTTGCTGACCACATCACTAACAAACTATCATGGTCCAAACACACCAAGATAGTTGTGAAGAGGGCACATCAACGCCTATTCCCCAACAGGAGACTGAAAAGATGTGGCATGAGCACTCAGATCCTTAAAAAGTTCTACAGCTGCACCATCGAGAGCATCCTGACTGGTTGTATCACCACTTGGTATGTCAACTGCTCGGCATCCAACCATAAGGCACTACAAAGGGTAATGTGTACAGCCCAGTACATCACTGGGGCCAAGCTTGCTTCCATCCAGTACCTCTATACCAGGCGATGTCAGAGGAAGGCCCTAAAAGAAAAGACTCCAGCTAACCAAGTCATAGACTGTTCTCTCTGCTATCGTACGAGAAGTGGTACCGGAGCACCAAGTCTAGGTCCAAAAGGCTCCCTAACAGCGTCTACCCCCAAGCCAAATGGCTACCCGACCATATGCATTGACCACCTGTTTTACAGTGCCGTTACTCCCTTTTTATTGTCTATGAATAGTCACTTTAATCAATCAAATGTATTTCAATCGAATGTATTTATAAAGCCCTTTTAACACCAGCTGATGTCACAAAGTGCTATACAGAAACCCAGCCTAAAACCCCAAACAGCAAGCAATGCAGATGTAACCCTACCAATTTGTAAGTCGCTCTGGATAAGAGCGTCTGCTAAATGACTTAAATGTAAATGTAAATGTGTACATATTACCTAAATTACCTCGACTAACCTGTACCTCCGCACAGTGACTCGGTACCGGTATCCCCTGTAGATAGCCTTGTTGTTATTATTATTTGTTATATATCATTTTTGAAATTTGATATATATATTTTTTTATTATTTAAAAAAAACCTCTGCATTGTTGGTTTTAAGGGTTTGTAAGTAAATATTTCACGGTAAGGTTGTATTCTGAGCCTGTGAGAAATAAAATGTATCTCTTCCTGTCTCTTTGTCTCTCTCTCTCTCTGCTGTAATGAGTGTGAATACTTTATGAAGCCACTGTGTACAGTGCCTTTGGAATGCATTCAGACCCCTTCCCTTTTTCAACATTTTGTTATGTTACAGCCTTATTCTACAATGGATTAAATTAAAAAATTTCTCAGAAATCTACACACAATACTCCATGTATTATTTATATTTATATTTTTTGCAAATTTATTAAAACTAAAAAACAGAAATACGTTATCTACATAACTATTCATACCCTTTGATATGAGACTCAAAATTGTGTTCAGGTGCATCCTTTTTCCATTGATCAGCCTTGAGATGTTTCTACAACTTGAATGGAGTCCACCTGTGTTAAATTCAATTGATTAAACATGATTTGGAAAGGTACACACTTGTCAATATAAGGTCCCACAGTTGACGGTGCATATCAGAGCAAAAACAAAGAAATTGTCTGTAGAGCTCCAAGACAGGATTGTGTCGAGGGACAGATCTGGGAAGGGTACCAAAACATGTTTTGCAGCATTGAATGTCCCAAAGAACACCATGGTCTCCATCATTCTTAAATGGAAGAAGTTTGGTACCACCAAGACTCTTCCTTGAGCTGGCCGCCCGGCCAAACTGAGCAATCGGGTGAAAAGGGCCTTGGTCAGGGAGGTGACCAAGAACCCGATGGTCAGTCTGATAGAGCTCTAAAGTTCCTCTGTGGAGATGGGAGAATCTTCCAGAAGGACGACCATCTCTGCAGCACTCCACCAATCAGGCCTTTGTCGTAGAATGGACAGACTAAACACCAATCTGACCTTTATGTTACAGTGGCCAGATGGAAGACACTCCTCATTAAAATGCACATGACAGTCCCCTTCAAGTTTGCCAAAAGACACCTAAAGACTCTCAGACCATGAGAAACAAGATTCTCTGGTCTGATGAAACCAAGATTGAACTCTTTGGCCAGAATGCCAAGATTCACGTCTGGAAGAAACCTGGCAACATCCCTACGGTGAAGCACGTGGTAGCAGCATCATGCTGTGGAGATGTTTTTCAGTGGCAGAGACTGGGAGACTAGTCAGGATAGAGGCAAAGATAAACAGAGCAAAGTACAGAGAGATCCTTGATGAAGACCTGCTCCAGAGTGCTCAGAACTTCAGACTGTGGCGAAGGTTCACCTTCCAACAGGACAATAACCCTAAGCAGACAGCCAAGGCAATGCAGGAGTGGCTTCAGGACAAGTCTCTGAATGTCCTTGAGTGGCCCAGCCAGAGCCTGGACTTGAACCCGATCGAACATCTCTGGAGAGACCTGAAAATAGCTGTGCAGCCACGCACCCCATCCAACCTGACAGAGCTTGAGAGGATCTGCAGAGAAGAATGGGAGAAAGAGAGTCATACCCAAGAAGACTCAAAGCTGTAATCGCTGCTAAAAAGGTTCTTCAACAAAGTACTGAGTAAAGGGTATGAATACTTACGTGAATGTGATATTTCAGATATACAGAAGATTTGGTAAAAGACCAAGTCCATATTATGGCACGAACAGCTTAAATATTTAAAGAGAAATGGCAGTCCATCATTACTTTAAGACTCAAAGAGCAGTCATTGCGGACAATTTTAAGAACTTTGAAAGTTTCTTCAAGTGCAGTCGCGAAAACCGTCAATCACTATGATGAAACTGTCTCTCATAAGGACCGCCACAGGAAACGAAGACCCAGAGTTACCTCTGCTAGAGAGGATAAGTTCCTCAGTTACCAACCTCCGCCCAAATAAATCCATCAAAGTGTTCAAGTAACAGACACATCTCATCATCAACTGTTCAGAGGAGACTGCGTGAATCAGTCCTTCATGGTTGAATTGCTGCAAAGAAACCACTCCTAAAGGACACCAATAATAAGAAGAGACATGCTTGGGCAAAGAAACGTGAGCAAAAGACTCCAGGCTGTGTAAGGACTATTTGACCATGAAGGAGAGTGATGGAGTACTGCATCAGATGACCTGGCCTCCACAATCACCCAACCTTAACCCAATTGTGATGGTTTGAGATGAGTTGGACCGCAGAGTAATGGAAAAGCAGCCAACAAGTGCTCAGCATATGTGGGAACTCCTTCAAGACTGTTGGAAAAGCATTCCAGGTGATGCTAGTTGAGAGAATGCCAAGAGTGTGCAAAGCTGTCATCAAGGCAAAGGGTGGCAACTAAAATATATTTTGATTTGTTTAACACTTTTGGTTACTACATGATTCCATATCTGTTTTTTCATAGTGTTGATGTCTTCACTATTATTCGACAATGTAGAAAAGAGTCAAAATAAAGAAAAACCCTTGAATGAGTAGGTGTGTCCAAATGTTTGACTGGTACTGTATATCTCCATCCCTTTCTCTCTTTCTTTCTCTCACTCTCTCTCTGTACACCCCCATCACTCTCTATCCCTCCCTCTCCCTGGCATTTATCGATTCAATACATTTTACTGGTGCTTACACATCCCTGGTTTCCCATGTAAATCAACATTAGCAGATGGGGAATTGCTGGACATTCTGTGCTAGATACAGTGCCTTGCTAAATTATTCAACCCCCTTAGTGTTTTTCCTATTTTGTTGCATTACAACCTGTAATTTAATTTCATGTAATAGACATACACAAAATTGTCCAAATTGGTGAAGTGAAATAAAAAAAATAACTTTTTAATTTTATTTTTTTATATTAAAACGGAAAATTGGTGCTTGAATGTGTATTCACCCCCTTTGCTATGAAGCCACTAAATAAGATCTAGTGCAACCAATTACCTTCATAAGTCATATAATTAGTTGAATAAAGTCCACATGTGGAATCTAAGTGTCATATGATCTGTCACATGATCTCAGTATATATACACCTGTTCTGAAAGGTCCCAGAATCTGCAAACCCACTAAGCAAGGGGCACCACCAAGCAAGCGACACTACGAAGACAAAGGAGCTCTCCAGGTCAGGGACAACGTTTTAGGTTTTAGGTTATATTTAAGGTTATCAAAAAATATCAGAATCTTTGAACATCGCACGGAGCACCCTTAAATCCATTATTAAAAAATTGAAAGAATGGCACCACAACAAACCTACCAAGAGAGGGCCGCCCACCAAAACTCACAGACCAGACAAGGAGGGCATTAATCAGAGAGGCAACAAAGAGACCAAAGATAACCCTAAAGGAGCTGCAAAGCTCCACAGCAGAGATTGGAGTTTCTGTCCATAGGACCACTTTAAGCTGTACACTCCACAGAGCTGAGCTTTACGGAAGAGTGGCCAGAAAAAAATAAGCAAACATGTTTGGTGTTCGCCAAAAGGCATGTGGGAGACTGCCCAAACATATGGAAAAAGGCACTCTGGTCAGATGAGACGCAAATTGAGCTTTTTGGCCATCAAGGAAAACGTTATGTCTGGCGCAAATGCAACACCTCTCATCTCCCCGAGAACAACATCCCCACCGTGAAGCATGGTGGTGGCAGCATCATGCTGTGGGGATGTTTTTCATCGGCAGGGACTGGGAAACAGGTCAGAATTGAAGAAATGATGGATGGTGCTAAATACAGGGAAATTCTTGAGGGAAACCTGTTTCAGTCTTCCAGAGATTTGAGAGTGGGACGGAGGTTCGTCTTCCAGCAGGGCAATGACCCTAAGCATACTGCTAAAGCAACGCTCAAATGGTTTAAGGGGAAACTTTTAAATGTCTTGGAATGGCCTAGTCAAAGCCCAGACCTCAATCCAATTGAGAATATGTGGTATGACTTAAAGATTGCTGTACATCAGTGGAACCCATCCTTCTTGAAGGAGCTGGAGCAGTTTTGCCTTGAAGAATGGGCAAAAATCCCAGTGGCTAGATGTGCCAAGTTTATAGAGACATACCCCAAGTGACTTGCAGCTGTAATTGCTGCAAAAGGTGGCACTACAAAGTATTGACTTTGGGGGGTGAATAGTTATGCATGCTCAAGTTCTCTGTTTTTCTGTCATATTTCTTGTTTGTTTCACAATAAAAAATATTTAGCATCTTCAAAGTGGTAGGCATGTTGTGTAAATCAAATCACACAAACCCCCCCAAAATCTATTTTAATTTCAGGTTGTAAGGCAACAAAATAGGAAAAATGCCAACTAGTGTGAATACTTTCGCAAGCCACTCTAGATCCACCATTCACATGCCAAGGGGGATATCAGACAAACTTGACAAAGGAAACGCATATGCTATCCAACACCCATCCACATATATTTCCTACATATTAATCTAATCAAACATATTCATCCAAATTCAGTTCAATCGAGGGTAGCCAAACAGTTGTGTAAACATAAAATAGTATAGTGTGTTTTCCGTCTGTATATCATCCTAATATCTGTCAATAAATCATAAATGTGTGTGTCTTCTTTCACAGACTGTCCAGAGGGTTACTACGGGGCTGGATGTAACCAATCGTGCCACTGTTCTGGCTCCCCATGTGACAACATGACAGGACAATGTCACTGTCTTGCCGGGATGAAGGGACAGCACTGTGAAACTGGTAAGGATGGGAGGCGACATGCTAATAGGGCGTGTCGTGTAGGGCCATGGGGGAAGAGGAACTTGGGCAGAGGGTGCAAGGGGTTCCAATCAATAAATCAAAAATCATGTTCTCTTTTTTCTTTACGTGTACTGCACAAACATCAGGAAGGAAAAGGCGGGACTCTATCATAAAAACATGAGATTGTATTATCTACTTCAAATTCAAATCATGACGTTTCGGCCGTCAATGCCGTGGCCTTCAACAGACGCTATCCAAAGACATTTGTCTGGCATTAGGTAGGTAGAATATTAACTGTACAAAAAATAAAGCTGTCACTGAATAAAAAACTCAACCTCCCAAGGCGTTTGAAAAACAAGGAAAACTGTAGGTAGAGGAACCAGTCCTCCTAGAACCAGTCCTCCCATCCTCTTCTGACTGGCCAGGCATAATGACAAATCCCATAGGAATATCCTCCTGGCATACTGGCATGGAAAAACCCCTGTGCCGCAGTATCGGCCAGGGTCTGTCCTCTTTAAAAGCTCTCTTCAATTCAACATGGGCTGGGCACAAAAGAGCAGGACGTGTGTTCTATTCAACATTGTGATGGCACATATCTCTCTCCAACTGCTAACCATAGTAAAACAAACAAGAAAACATGTTTTGATTGCATCTTTAATGTTTTTCCATTCTGGTCCGTTTGAAATTCTCCTGGACATTGTTGGGAATACGAGCTCCTTGGAAGAGGTGATGGAATTGAGCCTGGCAGTTTTAGAGAAGAGAGAGTACTTAAAGGCCCAGTGTAGTCAGACACATGATTTTCCTGTGTTTTATATATATTTCCACGCTATGAAGTTGGAATAACACTGTGACATCTTGAAAATGATAATACCCTTTTAGTGTAAGAGCTGTTTGAAAAGACTGCCTTCAATTTCAACTCGTTTTGGTGGGAGGGAGTTTTGGCTTTCCATGGTGACATCACCCTGCGGCAAATGTGTTGATAGGCCAATAAGAAAGAGTTCCAAACCTCTCTGCCAATTACAGCTAATTTACTGTTTTTTTTCCTCCCCAATCAAACCACTCCTAGACAGTCCTAGCAAAATTATTGATTGTTTCCTATTTGGGACACAGCACTTTATGAAATTAGATTTTCAAATAAGCCATATGAGAATCAGTACTCTGTTCATTCTTTATTCATGGAACACTGGTTAGAAAAATAATGCTGAGTAGTACTAACCCCATTTGAAGAATAGAACATTTCATTCACAAGGACAGCTTTGGAGGCTTTTTTTCTCTAACTTTCTTTCTCTCTGTCCCTCTCTCTCCCCTCATGTCTGTTAGAGTGTGAGGAGGGTCATTGGGGAGTGGGCTGCTCAGGCTCATGTCCCCACTGTCAGAACAGGGGAGTGTGTGACAAACACAATGGAGTGTGTTTCTGTCAACCTGGATACATGGGCACCTTGTGTCAGAGCGGTGAGAGAGACACCCGCGCACACACACACACACACACACACACACACACACACACACACACACACACACACACACACACACACACACACACACACACACACACACACACACACACACACACACACACACACACACACACACACACACACACACACACATACACTAGTCACCACTCCTCAGACTAAGTATAATTGACCACACATTCTCTCTTTCGTAGCCTGCCCGGTGGGTAGATTTGGCCTGGGTTGTCGGCTACGTTGTTTGTGTGATAACGGTGGGCTCTGCCACCCAAGGACGGGCAACTGTGCCTGTCCTGTAGGATGGACTGGACCCAGCTGCAGCAGAGGTAAGTAAGGATGATTGATTGTGTGACCCACAAATCCTCACTGGAGTACCTTATGGTCCGTACTAGACCTGGGTTCAAATACAATACTATTTGGGTATAAATCTTGGCTTAATTCCTTGGCTCAAAGGAACCAATAGAAGAGTCGCAAAATTGCAAAACCTTGCCCATTTTGCGCTCCAGGCAGGCTGAAGTAGTTGAACCCAGGTCTGCTCCCACCACAACTTGTAATAATAGTTATAAGAACATTGTAGTTCAATAGTTGGTTCCTTCTTTGATCATGACTGTTTAGGTGAAAAGGTGGGGACAAAATATGAGATATATAACTAGGCAAGTCAGTTAAGAACAAATTCTTATTTTCAATGACGGCCTAGGAACAGTGGGTTAACTACCTGTTCAGGGGCAGAACGACAGCTCGGG